>NC_030856.1:10884843-10890940 GCF_000208745.1 Theobroma cacao | reverse complement strand
TCAAACTCCAAATTACCATTTTAAGTCATCCATGAACTGTGAAACTCTTAATCTCACCTTAAAATTCCTATTTGATCTAGTTCGAGGATTAAATAAACTTTGTTGTACCTCTAGGTACAATACCGACTTTTGCAAATTTTTCGGGACTCTCCTAGCATGCAATCATGCTATCATCACATGTATGTCATGAATAGTATTTTATAAGGTCGGGCTTTACACTTTCAATATAATTTCAAAAAAGAACATGATGAATTGATTCTGTCGTAACGTGTGGATCTAGAAATCTGATCATTTTATGTGAAATAAATTAACTACTAATTTTTTTGTTTAACTTTGGTAACCTAATTGAATCTATTTTTTAATTAGATCATAAATTTTTTTAAAAAAAAAACATTTAGTTTTTCATCAATTACCAATTATGCCATGATAAGTCTTTAACTTGTTTGACAGAAGACTTTTGGTGGCATGAAGTGACTAGTGTGGGCAAGAGTATAGAGCACTAACAAAAAGATTATGCTGCACCATAAGCCATTGGCAACATGCTTGTTGGACATATGCCCTTAAAAACTAATTTTATTATTTATTTATTAGATAGATAAATTGCTACATCAATTACTGATTTCATATATATTATATTTTAATGGGTATTTTATTTATTTATGACATATATGATATGATCATAAATTATTTGATAACATTGTAGAAAAACTATGCTAATATTTGATGACCTGTTAAGTAGGGAGTTATAATTCTTTAGTTCCTTACTTGCCAAAATTGTTCTAGGCTAAATGTGACAAACTATGTAAAGCCTACACTTATTATGCCTCTATAAATAAGTACAGAATGCTTTAACTCTAGCATTGAGGTAAGGACCTTAAAGCAAACAAGTAGATGTAGTATATGAAATACATTCATCGAACATGATCCAATTAAAGAGCTCCATATAAGTTTGTCACTATCAATAATTAAAAAATAGCTCTATTACAATTTATTAATTGTCCTTAAACTTGAAAGGTCAATAAAATTTATTTAGTATATATATGACTTTGATGTTACCAATATGTGATATTGAATTTAAGGCTATACCTTGCTATGTTGCGTTATGTACATACTAAATAAGTTATATTGGATATTTAATAAAGGATTCACCATTCTCTATTGAGAAAGATATTCAAGTGATTTTTATAAGATTGTTGGACTCAAGAAATTCGGTCGGTATGTTTTCCAAAAGATGTTTTAGAAATATATTATTTATATTAATATTGTATATTAGTGTTGTTTTGTAAAAAAATATATTTTTTTAAAGTCCAACAGGAATGAAAATCATGAATTGGTATTACATGGGTTGGATGTGATAAAGAAAATTTTTTATCCATAAAGCCCATGAAGAATATGGTATGGTGAAAAGACTGATTAGTAAAGATTATAATGAAAGGGACCTCATCGATAATTCTTTTCTTTATAGAGGTCAGTTGCAATATATTGATGGACATTATTGCAATAAATAGGTAAATAAGGTTTCTTAATTAATTTAAGAAACTAAATAATAATATTAAATTCAATGAAATTCCAACTAAAATATGAGTTATGAGATGACAAGGACTTGGGCCTATAGCTGTAAAGAGAGATTCTTAAGGATCTCACGCATATTCTTCTTTCGAGTTTTATATATAAGTCTTATTGGACTATGATTGGGTCTAATGGATCCACGTCTATTAGTATATCTATAAAAGTAATGGTTGTTACTTAGTTGTCCATCAGAATTATGTAGTAACAGTTTTTAGAAAATAGAGAACCCTAAAAAAGGAAGAAGCGTGAATCTTTTTAGAGGCAAAACACTTGAATCGTTTTTGAGGTACTTGAATCTTGATCTAAAATTTAATCCCTTTTGAAGTTGAGATAGTTGAATTGTTTTTAAGGTACGTGCATCTTTTATCTACAATTTTCTTGTGGTAGATCTTAGGCTTTTATACTAGATGACAATTGTTGTTATTGAATTATAAATAAAAATTCCACATTTATGGTAGACAAAGAAACTAACGATGCGATCATTTCCCTACCTTGTACAAAAACAAACTAACAACAAAGATAGAAGCCTTAACTTGGAAGACTTACATCAATAAAGTCCTTAGCCTATCAATTAGTCCTATAAAACACAAAAGCTCACTATTCTTAAGTTCTCAAAACCAAGTTCACTTCAAACAACATTAGTACAACAATAAAAACATATCAACAGAACCATTGCACTACTTAATTTTTCAGCAGAAAGTGGTGTTGGGTGAGGGCTAATCATATATCAAATACAAATAAAATGTAGCAGAAATAAGTTTACGCCTCACCTTCCTAGGATCTCTTTCATATCAAATTGAGTACATAATGAAATTAAAATAAAAGTATGTGATCATATCACTTTACCTAAATAAAAAAGGTTGATGAATCCTTTGTTAAACCACCAAATCAGCCTTCAAAAAGCTCAACCACTTTAGCACAATTGTTGCAAACCTAAAGCTGTCCAAGAAATCCTTGTGCAGCCTCTAATGGTGATCCACACCAATGAATGAGAAAATCCTGCTTTAAGGATTAGGAGTGCTATGCCTTGACAATGTGCTACCAAAGATGAGTTTCATAAACTCATAATCCACACAAAATTGTGCGGCTGAATACACAAAAAAATGAAGTGAATGAAAAACTATTTTTCTTCACACAATGAACGGCAAGACAAAAGAATTCTAATGTGCTATTTTTTTTCAGCCGTTTCCACTCTTTTGTTTGGAGGCTATAGTAAGGTATTTATACCTTGGATTAATTTTAAACCCTAATTATAAAATTATTTTGTAATTACCAATTAATCCAATAATTTGAATAAACAATTTAATTAAGTCCTATAGAAGCCCAACTAACTTAATTATTTAATTTAATCAATTAGGCCCGATAACTTAATTAAACAATTTAATTAATTAAGCCCAACAATTTAATTAAATAATTTTAATTAATTAGGCCCAACAATTTAATTAAATAATTTTAATTAATTAGGCCCAATGATTTAATTAAATAATTTAATTAATTAGGCACAACTTAATTAAACAATTTTAATCAAGTGCTTGAGAAGCTATTATCTTTTAATTTGATTAAGTCCAACTTAATCACCTCTCCCATTTTATTTTCAACATTCATTTTAGGTGTGTGACCCATTAGGCTTCTAACATGTTGGCAATGAGTTCAACATATAATTCTTAAGTTAAACTTAGAATTAGATAAATTTAAACTACTTTAAATTTATCATTGATCAAGTTAACTACCTAGAGATCATAAACCAAGATTGGGATCTAGCAATTCATCACGGCCACCCAAATGTTAGAAGAGTCAAGATGGTTTGTGTCAAACCCTATTTTATAAAATAATTACGACGTCATTTACATGCTCAATAGAATGGTTACATATTTAGGAAGTTTGAGAAAATCGTTAAAAGATGATATTACCCCTAATGGTATAATTAAGTCGATTAAGCCTCGAACTAGTTCAAATAAAAATTTTAAGGTGAAATTAAGAGTTTCATGGTCCAGGGATGACTTAAAATAGTGATTTGGAGTTCGAGGATCAATTTGGAGTCAAATCGAAATTTTCACTATCTAAGGGCAAAATGGTCATTTGCCACTTAGGGACAAAATAGAAATTTTTAAAAAAGAATTTTTTGGCCCCATTTGACTTATTGGAGTATGATTTGAGTATTGGAGTATGATTTGAGGTTTAGAAGTGAAAAATTTTAATTTCAGTATGATTTGGAGTATAGGGGTAAAATGGTAATTTTGCCACTCTAGGGGCAAAATTGTAATTTTCCACCACCAGGACATTTGTCCAGCACAAGGTCTTCCTTTATCCTCATTTTTTACCTTTGACTAATCATGTGGTGGAGATAAAAGGTTTAAAATTTTAAAAGTTTCAAAAATGGACCAATAAGAAAATGCCATGTGTCAAGCTTAGGATATTTTATTTTTTAACTAAAAAAATAGCATAAATCAGCCCATTACTCTCCAAATATTCAGCCAAGCAAGGAAGAGAGAGAAAAAGAGGAAGAACAAACCCTAGGTGAGGAATTTCAAGAGAAAAAGTGTGGAAAATCAAGAAAAACAAGTGAAAAAGGTAGGATTTTTCAACTTAAGCTTCAAATCTATCTTCCTTAAGCATTTCTCCTTTTTTTTCATGCTTAAATTACATGTTCTGATGATGAATTGATGGCTGATCAAAATGGGTTAGGAGAGAGAAAGTTGTTAGATTAATTTGATTTTAAGTTATGTTAATGTTTTTAGTTAGTTTAGCATATTTAGGAACAAAAAAACAAGAAAAGAATTTATTTTCCTCCATTACCATTATTAGCCGAATTTTCTAGGGGAATATTGGCTGATGATCTTGATGTTTATTTGAGGAATTATGATGAATAATGATGAATTATGAGTCTAGAAAAATAATGAGAATTTTCAGAGCAAAAATACGAATTTTTACCCATTAGGGGTATTTTCGTAATTTGCTACTAGGACTGATAATTTGCACCACACTGAGGGACATTAAGTCAATTTGGGTGCAATTGAGGTATAGAAACTGAAAAAATTAATTTGGAGTTTAAACGGATGCGTATATCGATTTAATCGGGTAATAGGCCGAATTAGGTCAGCACCGCATTTAAGCGGTAGTCGGATAAGTTGTATATCATATCATGCATATATACCAAGCCTGAATTGATTTTATAATGGTCAAGCATTGATGTGGTGAATTATGTATTGTACATTGTGGATAAGTGGTGAGCAAATTACACTAGTAAAAGTACAGAGATTGTGCTTGAAGACTGGGATTAGGAGTACATCGACTCCTAGAATTGTGAGTGGACAATTTATCGTCTTAAATATCTAGAGTAATTATACTTGTTTGATGCTTTTATTGAATGGTGAGTTTAAATTATAAAATATTATGTTTTTCAATTAAAATATTTTTTTTAATAAAAATGAGATTTATACTGGTTTTGAAATCAAATATTGTTTTGGGAAAATTGAGTATATGGAGACTGTGTTGAAATTTATGATTTTATATGTTATTGAAATTGGGACTTATGACACTATGGTAGCATGATGGCTAAATTTTTGGGGTTGGCATGAAATATATGAACAGTTTTGAATTGGTCTCGGTAGACTGGATTAAATTTTATTCGTCATATTATGCTACTGAAAATTTTATGGGTCTGGTGGTATATTAAACGGTCACTACAGTGGTGGGGGTTTTCGTGGACTACCTATGAGAGGGGCACAATAACCCAATTATATACTTACCTCCGGGGGGAGATGTTGGGTGAAGTATCTCCTGAGGTATGATTTGAGTGCACCTCACGTTTGGGCCACCACGTGAGAGTAAGACTCAGCCAACGTCAAGGAACGGCTGTGTGTCAGATGTGAAAACATGTTTATGGGTATGGGTCATTGAACAGCCTTGGCGGTCTCAGTGGGATACCTTGTTGAAGGTACCCACGAGAATGATTCTGGCAGGGGCCAAGTTTAAGAAATTCATAAACCGGGAAATTTTGATGAAAAGAAATTGTTTGGTATAGATTGAAACAAATTTTGTGTTATGAACATTATTGAGATATAACGTTTTTATATTGTCTCTATCTACTCGGCTTTAGATGCTTTTGATGGTAATTGTTTACTCATTGGGATTATTTAATCTCACCCCTTTCCCTATTCATTTTTCAGGCTCAGGACAGTTTGTTGATAGTGGATTAAGACGGGAATTAATCTCGGAGTGCATCATAGAAAGTAAGGGTTCGTAGCCCTACACCTTCTTGGTCAATTGGGGGCCCACGTGTCATTGTAAACGAAATTTCATACTTTAATTATCTTTATTACTATATGAATAAATTTATTTTACTCTTACGCTACAAAAGTTATTTTAGGAAGACTTTGAAAATATTATGTTTTAAGAAAATAGAATATTTTATTTAATATTTTTATTATATTCAAATAGCTATAATTTTACTTTAAACGAATGTTTTAGACTTCAAAATTTAATTTAAATCATGAAATATGTGTTTCCACTTACATATTACATTTTT
>NC_030856.1:10815336-10884177 GCF_000208745.1 Theobroma cacao | reverse complement strand
CAGTCTCGATGATACATTGACCAGGAACATTTAGAGATTACACTTTGATGCATAAAGATTCTCATAATTGTAACCCATTACAGTTCCCTTACAAGGTATATTAATCTCATGGACTTCATCAATTAGACTTATAACTATTATAATTGATGTCTTATTAATGAAGGAAAGCCTTTAATCATTCAACATGACTGATGTTGTTACATGATTGAAATCAAACTTTAACCAATCCCAATTGGCTGCAGGGCTCATCCCAACAAGTGGGGCATCATTCGACACTCCAAACCCAGTCATCAAAGGCCTTTGCATATTCGGAAGAGCTTTACGTTCCTGAAATTGCTTTGCTCCATGAGCCCATTTTCAATGAACAAAAAACCAACAGCCAAAGTCATGAATGAATAAAAATAAACTTGATTTAAGTTATTTTAAAAAGTTTCTAGTCTACAAAACAGTTTGTAAGATTCTAGAATATGGTTACGTACAAGGAAGGTATTAGTACCCTTGCAATACCTGTTCAAAGAACGGTACTAATAATAATGTATTATCTCCTTTTAACTTTAATTAATAGTCTTGAATTTCATGTTTGCTTATGTTTCCCTTATTTATTTATTTTGTCTTTCTCTTTCATTTTTTTATCCATTATTATTGGAGAATTTTCATATGCTTTCCCAACATTCCGGTGAGACTTAGGAAAATTTCCTCACTTCAATAGTATTCAAGAAAACGCACTTATTTTCTTGTGGTAGGCTTTGTCATAAAATACATTCGGTTTATAGAGAGAGAAGAAGGTCTTGATTTTGAACTTTGTGTTTTTCTTTTCATTTTTTAATTTGTAGTATTAGTTCACAATTATTGTTCTCATTATCTCCAAAATATATTTTTATTGATTTTATTAAATAAATGAAATCTATTATATTGGAAACTCTTTTAAATTTTCCCAACAATTTGATAAAATTTAGAAGTATTTCCTCATATAGGGAATCTTTAAGGAATGTGTTTGCATAAATTTCCTTAAAAATCTCATTGCCAAAGATTTTCATTTATGGGCTGAATTAACATTTTTTATGCATATGATGCAAACATGTAATGAATGATGCAATTTTCTAATTTTATTAAATATTAAATAAAAATTTTTGTGTCACAAACTTTTCTAAAAGCTCTCAATGCTTGAAAAATATTTTCTCACCTAGAGAATTTTTTAAGAAATTTGTCTTTATAACTTTCTCAAAAAAGTATCATCATTGCAAATTTTCATTACTTACAAGAATTAATATTTCAAAATGAATGTGATACAATAAATAATGAAGGATGATTATGCAAAGTTTTTTTTATCTTATTTTTTTATTTCTTGTTTTTTTTTGAAAAATATATATTTTTATTATTTATTTAAGTTTATTTTTGTGTTTTTAGACTTCTTCCTTCTTAAAAAATATATTAATTCATTATTATTGTTGATGATTTATCTATTACTCCTATAATTTTTATCCTATTTTTTACCATTTATATCTATTGAATCCTACTTAGCCTGAATCCTCTATTTTATTAGTAATAATTATTTAAATTAATTTTAATAATGAAATAAAGTTTTAGGAGACTCTCCCAACACTTTGGTGGAGCAAAAAATTAAAACCTTAAGAAAATTAATTCGAAATATATCACTATGTATTTCAAAGAAAAATCTTATCCTGGAGAAATAACAAAATAGTCATTAATTTGACATTAAAATGATTTAGAATTCTAAATAAAAAATAAACACAATAATAGAAATGAATAAATAACTATATAAAAAAATAGGTCAAAAAGAATTTATACGTCAAAAAAGACCCTCTTCAATTGGGCTTTGGTCTCTTGAGGCTTAATTTTCTTAAGCCTACTTCCTAGGGCTTATTTTCTTTGACTTGCCATGAAGAGGGTAATTCCCATGAAGATTAATGTAGCTGAACATGGTTGAAGCAGCACAATCAGTTGTTGGGTTCATTAATGTAGAGTCTCCTCCACGCTCTTGACTGGGCAGGTTAACCAAAACCGCTCCTTTGCTTCTGACATTTCAGACAAAGACCTCTAGCATTACTTTTTCGAGATTGTAACCCATATGGTGACGCGAAGAACATTGCATGTTAATTATTATGCATATGGTGACAAATTGACAACCAGGATTTGGTCACTTTGGTTTTCTGATAGTGTCTGAGTTTTCACCAATTTACTGCAGTTTTTAGTGAAGCCTGGAGTGGACCAAAGATAAAAGGACAGCTAAGAGGTTGTACAATGTCTAATGTTCGCCAGTATAGAGTTAAATGTACAGGATTTCCCTTGGTTCAGTCATTCTTCACTTCATAGGGGTAATAGCAGGCAAAGCAAAGAAGTTTTGTTATGGATGAGACTGGACTGGTTAGCTCCGCCATGGCATCAATCATTTCTATGGACTAAGTCAATAGAACAAGATATGGGAATGAAAGTGGACATTTTTTGATCAATTACATTGAACTAAGAAATACAATAATTGATGGATAGGACTTTTAGGAGCAATTTACCTCGCTCATTTACATCCGTACTATTTTGAAGTTGTTACAAGATTAACTTCATGCTGAGATACAGCAGATGAGTGGAAGAAGAGGCAGATGGCTTAATCTCACTTTTTTCTCCATTGTCCCCCCTTTCCCTTCCAAAGCAGGCCCTCTATGGCCTAAGTGCAATTGGGATTTTCGTTCAGAAAAGTTGTTGGGACTTTCAGTTAAAGTCTCCTTTATTTTATTTTATAAATGTGTATGAGAGCAATTGACTTGAGTCTCCTACAGCTGAGGCCCACCGAGAAGGAACAGGCAGAGATCTTTAGTCTCAACTCTATATAGTCTGAAAGAGTGCGGGTCCGGAAATTTGCCTTTCCTACCATCCATAAAAATTATAATCATACTCCGTGAATGAAGAATCCCCTTTTAGCCACTTTATTTATTCTTTTTCTTTTCTTTTTTTTTTCTTGAAGGAAGAGATTGTCGGAAAGACCGCGGAAAGTCTACTTTCATTTCTCTGAACAATACTTTCTAGCTTTTCCACAAAGAGACAAAATGTTTTCATTCTTCAAGACTTTTGAGGCCAACCATTCTTCCATTCTATGCCATAACATGTCTTCTGGACTTATTATAAATATTCATGATCAACGCCTTCTCACTACGCTTAACCATCACATTATACATAACCCTTGAAGTAGCAAGATGAGATACTCGCCAATCTTCTATCAATTACTTTGCTTCCTATTGTTTCTAAGTTATCAAGCTACTCTTTCATCCTCTTCTTCCTCTTCAGCTACACAATTGTGCTCTCATGACCAAAGTGCTGCCTTGATCCAATTCAAAGCCCTCTTCTCCATCAACAAAACTGCTTCCAAAGATTGTGAAATTAGATCTTATCCTAAGACCAACTCATGGAAGGAGAGTATAGATTGCTGCTTATGGGATGGAGTCAGTTGTGACAACATCACCGGTCAAGTAATCAGCCTTGACCTAAGTTGCAGCTGGCTTTCTGGCGCACTCCCTTCAAACAGCAGCCTCTTCCTCCTTTCACACTTGCAAAGGCTCGACTTATCTTTCAATGATTTTAAGAAATCCAAAATTTCATCCAAGTTTGGTCTCTTTGCAAGCTTAACACACCTCGACCTTTCCCGTTCTTGGTTTTCCGGCCGAGTTCCCTATGAAATCTCTTATCTATCCAAATTAGTTTCCCTGGATCTTTCCTCCGCTTCATATATTGATCTTATCTCTCAAGCAGATGAATCAGTTCTGAAACTTGAGCAATCCACTCTAAATGGAATTGTTCGGAATCTAACAGAGGTAAGAGACATTTCTTTTGATGGAATAGACATGTCATCGGTTGATCCTAACTCCTTCATGAATCTATCCTATTCTCTCACATCTGTTAGTCTCACTGGTTGTGATTTACGTGGAACATTTCCAGAGAACAGTTTCAATCTTCCCAAAATCAAGTACATCACATTGGATAGCAATCCTAGTCTCACTGGTCAGTTTCCAAAATCTAATTGGAGTAGTCCTCTTGAGCTTTTGACTGCATCTGCTACGTCTTTGTCTGGGGAATTGCCTGAATCGATTGGCAATCTAAAGTCATTACAGGGTTTGGGTCTTGTTGGTTGTAACTTTTCGGGATCAATTCCAAGATCACTAGGAAATCTATCTGACCTTAGTTTTTTATTCCTTCCATATAACAATTTTAGTGGTACGATTCCATCTTCACTGACAAACCTCACACAACTGAGACTTCTTCAGATTTGTTGTAATCGATTAAAAGGTTCCATTCCTGATTACCCAAATGCATTTCCAAATCTAGGCTTTTTAGATTTATCTGATAACTTACTTGGCAGTACAACCCCATCTTGGCTTTATACTCATCCAAGTTTAAATTTTTTAAATCTTGGAAACAACCAGTTCATTGGTCATATCAATGAATTCCAACAAAGTTTTTTGGATTATATAAATTTCAAAAATAACAACTTTCAAGGAACTATTCCTAGCTCGATATCGAAACTTGTGGATCTTAGTTTTCTTGATTTATCCTCAAATAGTCTAAATGGTACAATAAGTTTGGACATGTTCTCAAAGCTTCAAAATCTCACCTGGCTTGGGCTTTCATCTAATACCCTATCGCTAATAAGCTCCAACAGCAAAGTCAATTTTGTTTTGCCTAATCTTGAGTATGTGAATTTATCGTTTTGCAACATCAGTGAATTTCCTAATTTTTTAAAAGGGTCAAAAGTTTTGAAAAGTTTAGACCTTTCCAACAATAGAATTTATGACAAAATTTCCAAATTTTCATGGAAAAATATTGAGTTTCTTGACCTCCGTTCCAATTTAATTCAAGGTGATCTACCAATACTACCCCACAATGTCAGATTCTTTTCAGTTTCAAACAACAATTTGATGGGAGAAATTTCTGGTGTATGCAATATGAAGTTTCTTGAGATTCTCGATCTGTCCCATAATAACTTCAGTGGAATCATCCCACAATGTATTGGAAGCTTTAGTAAAAGTCTTTCATTGTTGAATTTGAAGAAGAATAAGTTCCATGGAATCGTTCCCCCAACATTTGCAAGAGGATGTGGATTGAAGAATCTAAACTTGAATAGCAATCATTTGGGAGGGCCACTGACTCGATCAATCAGCAATTGCAAAGACTTGGAAGTGCTAGATCTTGGCAACAACAAGATAAACGATACTTTTCCTCATTGGATCGTAGCACTATCAGAGTTGCAAGTGCTTGTACTACATTCCAATAAATTCCAAGGTTCGATAGGTGCTTCTAAAAATCCGCAATCTCTTCCAAAATTGCGAATCATTGATCTCTCCCAAAATAACTTTTTTGGTCCTTTACCAACAAGTTATATGAAACATTTTAAAGGAATGATGAAGCTTGACGAGGGCAAAGCTGTGCGCTACATGGGGGAAAGAAATTACTCATACGATTACTCTGTTGCTGTAGTCGTAAAAGGGTTGGAGATTGAATTGGTTAAGATTTTAACTATATTCACAACCATTGATCTCTCTGGAAACAACTTTGAAGGAGAGATTCCAAGAGTTATTGGCGAGCTTAGCTCACTCCGAGGACTTAACCTATCTCATAACAATCTCGTTGGTCACGTCCCACCGTCCCTTGGAAATTTGAGTCAACTTGAATGGTTAGATCTTTCGTCTAATAAGTTGGATGGGCAAATTCCAAGAGAGCTGGTAGATTTGACATTTCTTTCCTTCTTCAACGTTTCCAATAATCAACTTGTTGGACCTATACCACAAGGCAAGCAGTTCAACACTTTTGAAAATGATTCATACGAAGGAAATAAGGGATTGTGTGGACTTCCACTCTCTATAGCTTGCAGCAGTAATGAGCCGCGACAACCACCACCATCGATGAACTCGCACAATGAGGATGGCTCAAAGTTCGAATTTGGATGGGAAGTGGTTTTGATTGGTTATGGATTTGGATTCATATTTGGAGTGTCTATGGGATATGTCGCTTTTCGAGCGAGAAACCCAAATGGTTTGTAACCTTGGTTGAAGGTGGTCATAGCTCTAAGCAAATTGTTGGCAAAAGGGAGGGGAGAACGAATATTTTAAGGTTATGATCTATGTATCTTTTCATGAGATTGTTGAGTTGTCATAATTGTAAATATTGCTACTTGTTGTTTTCAACAGTTTATTAGTAGTGTTGTAGTAACCTATGCAAATGGATAGGCTCGTCAATAGACTGCCATATCATTATGCATTGTCAAAATAAAGGTAAATGGTTGTTGTTTGATCTGGCTAAATTAACCATATAAAATGGGAAAAACAGAAATTAAAAAGTCTGAGCAATGCTATTTTCTTTATCTTTATTCTTCTTAGTTATAACAGCAATGGCTTCCCTCCTTGTTTTGTATGGTTGTTAGGTAGGTGTGGACTTCGAAGGGTGTGAACAGTTTTTAACCCTGCTCTTTTTGTTCTCAGGGTGCTGGGATTTTCTTTTGTTTGACGTTTGGAAGGGCTTAGGTAGGGGTGATGTTATGTTTCTGGGAAGGGTATTGTTGGCTTGTATGCTTGAGCTTTTCTTGTATCCAGGCATGGTGATTGGGTATGTGATGACCAAGGTCTGTTACACCCCAAATAGGTGAGTAACAGACCTTATTCATTTTGTACTTTTCCCAGAGGAGCTCCTCTGGCTCTCTCTGCTTTTTAATGAACAACAACCTTCAAAAAAAAAAAAGCAATGGCTTAAAAAGTACAATTGGATAACATGAAGTTATCAAGCAACCTAAATGTTTGGTGCTCTAAATTTCCACGCTAATAAGGATGTCACATAATTGAAGTGTAGTAGGTCCTCCTTATAATTAATTTAGTACAGATTTCTCAATCAACAAAATGTCTTGAGTGGCATCTAAGATAAGGTCTAGAAACTAACTGTTTGCTATGACTTTATTAGCATTAAATACACGTCACATTTTGGGCATATACATGACTTTATTGGCATTCGTGTAAGGTCTAGTGACTAACATATCTTCTTTTTCTTCAAAAAAACAAGCTGCAAATTCACAACCATGTTTTTGTATATGACATTTACAATTATAATCCAATATAAAAAATCAATGAACAAAACTAAATAGATCAACAAATTAATACAATGTTCAACTAAACTCATATAAGATGGGACTCAAAACTAAATTTAAAAGCTTAAAGAGTTATTTGTTTACATATAATTAATTTATACTAATCTAAGATCTACCGAAACATAAATTTAAAATTCAAAAATGTATTTGATTCTTAACAAATGATTTGACAATAGAAACAATATTAACCAAAACAACTATTGGGGTTCAATGTATTAAAATCTTCCTCTTCCTTGATCAGTTAACTCTCTAAGGAGTGAACAATCTTAACTCTATACAAATATAGATTGGTTGTCTAGATTTATAAATCATACAAAAAAAAATTCCTTTTGATATTCTTAGCAATTTTTAGTTAATGTGTCAAAAAGTTTTTTCTTCATATATAAGATCATAAAATTAAAATTAATTTCATAATTAATGAAAATTTTAGAATTTTAAAATTTGAGATATAAAATATAAAGAGACCAATACATACATGGACTATTGTTCTATACACAAGTGATGGGTTTTGTAAACTTTACAAGTGGAGTTAGACCATTGTCACATGTCTATTTAATTATTACATAACCTATAGGGACATGTAAAAGCCATTTAATTTCATTCATAAAATTTAAAAATTCCATAAATAGTTTATAAGTTATTTCTTATATATCGTATTCACTACAAAAAAAAAAAGAAGTATTACCAATTAAAATTTTCATCAATAAAATTGATGATCTTGTTGGTAAAAAAATTATTGATGAAAATAGCAACAAAATTTTTCGTCAATGGTCAGTCAAAGATGTTATCATCAGTAAAGGCAAATATGTCGACAGCAGAATATAAATAATGATATATTCCATGTCGAATACTAAACCAAGGTATTCCACATTTAATCTGGATATTTATAATAAATTTTCTTTATCTTCCAACTACCAACTACTTTTGCACTCCTTTCCTGAATAAATTTACTGCCTCTCATTACTTTCACCTAAAATTAGGAGAGCATTGAAGACATTTTCCTCATCCTTTAAATGCATTTAAAGCATGATGGATTGATTGTGCGCTACAAGTTGCTGCCCACATTTTCATTGTCAGTACTTTAGTTGGGTTAGAACTGTTGTAAAAAGTGCTGTTCGAGTAAAGTTATTTTAAAAGTGTTGTAAAGGGAACTAAGATGTATAGTGTTTGGCAAACTTAATGTAAAAGTATTGTCGGATGTAATGTAAAAAACTATTTCGTATAATTATGTTCACCAAATCATAAGTTTTAAAGTAAAAGAATATATCAAATTATTTTTTGTTAAATATTATACATAAAAAAATAAATGAAATTGAGAGAAAAGAATTAGATCAAATAAAAAGATGAATGAAAAAAAATATTCTCCTTATAATTTTATAATTTATCGAAAAATAAAGTGAGAATGCAAAAGGATCTTATAAAATATTTGTTACTGTACATTATTACTTTCTGAAGAAATTTTGATTTATAAATTTTCTATAAACTTGAATAGGCTTTCCATATAAGTTCAAAATATTGAAATTTTAAGAGGCAATCATTTTAATTATCCTTTTATAGTAAAAATTTTTTCACTTTAGTTAAAAAGAATTTGGTTGACTTAAGATTCATTCAATAAAATTCTAAATTATTAAGCAGAAAACAATTTTTTTTTGTCACTTCATCATCCCTAATTTAGTCTAAGCCAGCAGTAGAAAAAAAAAAAACAGAATTTTCCTGAAAAATCCCTTGTTTCACAAAAAAGTCTTTAGTATTTTGTGAAGAAAGATAATTTTCATTTATCATCAAGAGTTAGTACATTTAAAGAATAACCAATATAACAATATAAAATCTCTCCACCCTATAAATTTCGTTATGACCATTATACATGAATTTAGAGCCTCATTAAAAACCTTTCCAAAGAAAAACCCAACGGAAAACCAAAGGATAAGGAAAAGAGTACTCTAAAAAACATGTATTTCTATAATCTCAAAGCTTTACAATCATTACCCATCTTCTGCTTCCTGTAACCCGATCCAATCTTGTCTTAAGATACTTAGATGGCAAAGCCTCCAAACTTGTCCATATAAGGTAATCATTCTCATGCTGCAACATCTTTCCCAATTGGGCAACTGAATGAGTAGATCGATTAGTTTCCCTTGTACAATGCGATGCACCAATACACCTTAGTTGCTCCATGAGCATGTAGCAGTCCTCAACAATGTTCCCCGCACCACCTTCGTAATTCTTCTCTAGCCAGCCAACAACCACACTATTGTCCAGCTCTACCTCCTTTACAGCTAGGTTCTCTTGACAGTATATAAAGACCAGCTAATGCATACAATTCAGCTTCAACGACTGAGGATCCATGCCTGAATTTTTTAACCCCAGCTAATCGCATCGTCCCTGCTTCACTTCTAACCATGAAATCGGCACTCACCATTTTCATGCCATTTATTTCAAAAATTGCAGCATCTGAATTGATCTTCAAACCATTGAGATGAGCCCATATACAAAATCTTCTTCTCTCCAAACCATAACTCCTTGTCGAATAGGTGTTAGCTAATTGATATTGCCCGCACTATATCCATGCCTATCTCTACCACCATCACTGGATCCATATTTTGTTGTTTGAATAAGAGCGCGTTTCTAGCCTTCCATATAGCCCACAAAATTCCCACAACCTCTTCAACATTTTCTTTGTTGAACTGATCACAGACCATTTGATAAAATTCTATAATTGACCCAAAGTGATAGCATAAATCACGAAAGTCCCACTTTGACAATACCCAGATAGCCCGAGCAAATTGACAAGTGCCAACACAATGGAAAAGAGTTTCTAGTTCCACTCCAGAAAACGCACAGCAAGGTTCCACATTAATCCTTCTTTGTATGAGAGCTTCCTTAAACATTCTCCATGCAAACGAAATTAATTTCCGCAGAACGCCTAGCGTCCACAATTTTTTCCAAATTCCTTGTATACTTGATGATGAGCTACCCACCCCTGGATTTCCCATAGAAAAGCTTAGCATCCAATTCCCCGATTTCATCGTATACTCACCATATTTATTGCTAAACCAAATTTGGTAATCATTTAACCTTCTAAAGCTAAGCACTATGGATAATATAAGGTTTCACTCATATAGTGGAAAATACAAACTCAATATCTCTTCGTTCCAAGTCATCGTATCCGCATCAATTAATTCACCCGCAGCCATGTTATCGCCAACCTCATCATTACAAGCTACCACATTCCTAGGAGTCTCATATGGTATTATCCATTTGTCAGCATGCACCATGATATTATTGTCACCCCCTACTCGCCAAATTAATCCTTTTTGATGGACAAATTGACTCTCCCTGATACTAAGCTAGAGATAACTAGGATTGGATTCTGTTGGAGGATCCATAAAATCAACATGAGAAAAATAACGTGCCTTAAGGATTTTATAAGCAGGGGTAGGTACCTTTTTCTGCAACCGCCAACCTTGTTTTGCTAGCATAGTCAAATTGAATTTCTTTGTATCTCGAAACCCCATACCATCATAGTGTTTTGAGATACACATAGAATTCCAACTTTTTCAGTGAATTTTTGCTGCATTTTCTGTACCACCCCCCCAAAATTTTGCAATTGGCGAATCTATCTCACTACATAAAGAGTTAGGCAATTTGAAGCAACTCGTCACATAGGTAGAAATCGCCTGAGTCACCGCTTTGATCAACACTTCACGCCCAGTAATGGAAAGCAACTTGTTCTTCCAATTTGAGATTTTCTTCAACACCTTTTCCTTCACGTTGCTAAAGATTTGTCACTTGGAACACCCACTAACCAATGGCATGCGAAGATATGTTTCACCCCAATTGCCACTATTGATTCCCAGGATTCGACAAATTTCTGCCCTCTCATAATCACTAGTATTTTTACTGAACAACACAGCAGATTTCTAAAAGTTAATTTTTTGACCAGAAAAAGCTTCATATCTGTCAAAGATCTCCTTAAGAACTCGAGCTTCCAGGCCTTCGGCTTTCCCAAAGATCATACTGTCATTTGCGAAAAACAAATGGGTAACAATCGGGCTTCTTCTGCAAACTTTGATTCCAGAGACACTCCTGTTAACTGTTGCATTCATTAATGAATTGGAGAGAGCTTCCATTACTATAACAAATAAGAAAGGCGAGAGTGGATCACCCTACCGCAACCCCTTTGAAGGTGTAAACTTGTTCCCTGGTCTACCATTAATAAGAATAGAATAGGTAACTAAAGTAATGCATCTCATTATGTCACGACCCGAAACTCTCATCGAACCCGTGACAACCGCCGCGACGTCTTGATTGACATTCATTACCCGGAATGTCAACCGGAACCCCGCAAGGCTTTAATATCAGCTTCTCATTTCCCCTATGGGTAACTATTTTCAAATACCACATTCTAAAAGATTTTAAACTGTTTCCAACTTAAAAAAATAAAATAATAATAAAAAAATAATTTTCGTCTCACAGGGGTATTTTGGTCATTTATCCCAAAAATCTCAAAATCATCTAAAAATATAGCATGTAAGTGGAAAACACATATTTTATAATCAAAAATAATTTTGGATGTCTAAAACATTCGTTTAAAATGGAATTATGACTGTTATAATAAAATAAAAATATTAAATAAAATATTCAATTTTCACATAAAACGATATTTTAAGAACACTGCATAAATAATTTTTATAGCGTAAAAGCAAAATAAATTCTTACATACCGTAATACAGATAACCAAAGTATAGAATTTAATTTACAGTGACACGTGGGCCCACGAATGACCAAAAGTATCAAAAGAAATGAACCTACAGTCTTTGGATGTGGCAAGTTCAACTGTAATCCTTGCCGATATCAGTTATCTACAATCTATTCTGAACCTGAAATGGGTGGAAATGAGGGTGGTGAGATTATAAAATCCCAGTGAGTAAACAAACATCACTCAAAATATCTAAAGTCGAGTAAAAGGAGACTATTAAAACATTTCATCAAACTGTAATTTATCATCTTTCAACTTATTTCAACCAAATGAAATCAATTTATTTAAAGCAAGTAATCAGTATGGCTTATGAATTTCTTAAAAAGCTTGGCTCATGCCAAAAATTATTATCATACTCAGTTATTTGGGATACCTTGGCCGAGGGCTATCCCAACTGAGTCCGCCAAGGCTATTAGAAAGTCATGTTTTTATTTTGAAAACATAGCCATTCCTTGACGTTGGCCGAGTTCCCCTTCACGAGGTGGTTTGGCGTGAAGTGAACTCTAAAAGTTATACCTCAGGAGTTACCCTACTCGCCTCTCCAACCGAGGTAAAAATATAACAGGATTCCGTGCCCCTCTAATAGGCTAGTCCACAGAATCCAGCCCACTGCAGCAGGTCAAACCCACCATACAATAAAATTTTGACAGCATGACAGGGCTAATATATTACTACCCAGCCTGCAAGGGTAAAATAAAGCAATTCATACAATTCATAAAAAACACAGCCCAGCCAGTCATGCCAATACAATAACATAAGCCATTAATTCAATTTTAAATTTACAACATATCAGTGGTCTCCAATTACTCTATTTTCAAAATCGTTATTTCGTTTCAAGACAATTTATAAAATATTTTCATTTAAACTCATTTTGTTTACAAAACATAAAAATTTACCATTTGAACTCATTTTCATAAAATTCACCAAAACCGAATAAAAACATACTTTAGATAATTAAAATGATGGTAAGGTTACTCACCGTGTCTAGAGTGAGGATTTTCGAAATACTCAGACTATTGGTCCTCGGGTGCAATTCCCTTGCCTTTATCAGAGGACTCACCACCTTGACACAGTACAAAATCGAGAAATTCACCACATTGGTACTAAATTGAAATTAAACTAATTTAGACTACTAATGCTTGATATGGAATGCAAAAATGTCTAAATTTTTGCCTAAATGCGGTGTTAGCCTATTTCGGTCTTTTACCCGATAAATTGATATACGCGTCCGTTTAAACTCCAAATTAATTTTTTTCAGTTTCTATACCTCAATTGCACCCAAATTGACTTAATGTCCCTCAGTGTGGTGCAAATTATCAGTCCCGATAACAAATTACGAAAATACCCCTAGTGGGTAAAAATTTGTATTTTTGCTCCGAAAATTTCCATTATTTTTCTAGGCTCATAATTCATCATTATTCATCATAATTCCTCAAATAACCATCAAGATCAGCAGCCAATATTCCCCTAGAAAATTCAGCATAATGGGTTTCAATGGGAGAAAATTATATTTCTAGCTTATTTTTGCTATATTTCAATATAACTTAACTAAAATCACTTAATTCAATTAAAATCAACCAAAAATCAAGCTCAAAACTCATCCATGGAGGTTTGGCCAGCATGGGTGTCCATACCCACTTTCTAATTTTGCATGGAAATGAGAAAAAAATGCATGGGTAGTGAAAATCACAAGGAAAATCAATGAAATTTACCTTTTTAATGCTTGATTTCTTGATTTCTCTTGATTTTCTCCAAATTTTTCAGGTAGGATTTTTTTTTTTTTTTTCCCCTTTTCTCCCCTGGTTTGGACAGCTGAAGAAGATGAGAATTCCGGAATTTTTACCTTTTTAAAGGCTAAAATAATATAATATTATTTTATTCATTTTTTTAATGTTTTATTAATTCCTTAAATTCTAGCCATCCATTTGTTTCCAAATTTTCACCATACACTTGTCCCACATATCCATAGCTTAGATAAAATTCTCAGACTTATCCAAAGTCTTGGTGGAGTAATTTTTGAAATTTACACTTTTACCCCCGTAAAAGTCAAAAATTACATTTTTGCCCCAAAAATTGAAAAATTGCCCATAGACATATTTTTCATCCCTTATACTCATACCATTCTCCAATTTGTCAAATTTGATCTAAATTCTCTCAAAATCTCAAATTTTGTCCGCGGGTGGCAAAATTACGATTTTGCCCCTACACTCTAGAAATCACTGGAATTAAACTTTTTCACTGCCAAACCCTCAAATTATACTCCAATACTCAAATCATACTCCAATAAGTCAAATGGGGCTAAAAAAATTCTTTTCTAAAAATTCCCATTGTGTCCTTGGGTGGCAAATGACCATTTTGCCCCTGGACAGTAAAAATTCTAGTTTGACTTCAAATTGATCCTCGAACTCCAAATCACCATATTAAACCATTCTGGGACTTTAATATTCTTAATTTCATTTTAAATTCTCTATTTGATCTAGTTCGAGACTTAAATTAACTTAATTGTACCATTTGGTACATTGTCGTCTTTTAACGATTTTTCTTTCAGGGCTTTCCAAGTATGCAAGCATATTGTCAATCATATGAATGACATGGAAAGTATTTTATAAGGTCGGGCTTGACAACACTACCCCCCTTAAAATAAAATTTTGACCTCAAAATTTCATGTACTGAACTCAGAGAAAATGTGGGGGTATTGTTTTCTCATCTAATGCTCGACTTCTTATGTCCTCCCCTTTATAGGGAATTTCGATTTGTTCACCTCATTTACCTCCAATTCAACTCAAGTACTTCGCTTATGTCTATTATTATCCTTTAAAATCAGATCAACAATAACCTTCACAATTATGATCTCTTATATCGAGACACCAAGCATGCTTCTATTACTATCATTAAGCTTGAACCATAACTCCATCTCAATCATACCAATTTCGATCGCATTTTATTCTTATTTAGGTATACCAATCACTATCTTATTACTTCATTCCATATCAAACTTCTCGACTTTCATTCATTCATCCTATCCTCATACACTATTGTGTAGTTTACAATATCATTAACACGCCATACTCATTCCTGTACATATCCTCAGCGTTCGGGAAAATTAATGGCTTTAATTATTTCTACATATTTCATGTTTACTTTGCATTTAGGAAATTTCAATCTTCTTAATCCTATTAATCCATCTCATATGGCTTAATCGTACTATAGATTATATTCCCTTAACTATTTCTCCAAAATTCCTTAGGTCACCATAAATCGTCTTCTGATAAGATTCTTAATCGTTACATTATCTATACAACTCATCAAATATATTGAGTTCAAATCTCGAACCACTAAAACCATTATTCATTTTAGTTGGGTACATCACTACTCCACACATACATATACATGTACATTCAAATGTCTATATTCCTCATTATGTATACGAGTCTCTGTTTTCAAATGCCTTCAGACTAATTTCTCTTAATTCATTCCCATCCACAATCAAGATTCAATAGAATAATCTTCATAATTCATACAAATTCTCATCATGCCTGTGCATAGTTCCTCATCATTTATATACTTATATTCTCTTCTTATCATTTCCAATTATATGCTTAAGTTTCCTTGTACTGTATATCATTGCATCACAATGTCATCTCCATTGAATTATAATCTATTATGCGTGTATGTTTTATAATCCCATTGGTATCTCAAAAATTTATCTTGACTTGATCATTGCATCTTATGCAATACTACAATTCCTAAAAGTCATCCTTATTCCTCGATTATCCTTCATGTCTCCTATATATTGTATCCTTATTGCATTTCGATATTGATTTGTCACTTAAAACTCAGATTCATTTGAATCATGTATGCCTCACGCATTTTCGAATTCCAATTCCCATAATATATTAAGAAAGTTTCATTATCTGACTTCATTATCAAGGTTAACTTCTATCATCCTTTATTCCACTCTTTCATATGAATATAACATCATTCTTCCTTAACTAATTTACAAATTGTACTTGAAATTACAAGACTTGAAACTAAATTCTCCTCAAGTACTTTTTAATGTTAATACTTATACCACTCTCAGCTTATAGCTTCCTTTTTATAACTACATAACTTAGTGCTTGCTTTCACAAGATCCATGGCAGAACTTCTCTTGAGTATTTCCTTAGGGATATTTATTTTAAATTTATGTCTCACAACATATGATCATTTAACCCGTAACTTAGCCATTTGGCTCCTTAGCAAGTTTCAAAGTCACGCATCTTATGCTCATCATGTATAACTTATAATTCTTTCTCAAGGGCGTTTAAACATTCTTGAAACACTTAATCACTTATTTACTCTTTTATACACCAAGTATATCATTTCCATAAAGGCATGCCCAACTACTCATGCTTCAATTTATCTCCATGGGTTTCTAGCATGTCACCTAGTTTACTTGTGTTGTTACTAATCCTTTCCTTTCAACAAGGTCAAGACAAGATCAGTATATTCTCATAACAATATTCTATATAAACTCATTTGCTATATCATTATTGAAATCTTTATTTACATTTTCCTCACTTGCTATTGACATCTCTTATCAGTATCTCATACATTCATCTAACCTTTCGCTCGCTTCCTCTTTAGTCTTTAACAAGACTTAATCTCTTGTCTTCTTTATTTCTTAAGATTTGACTTCAGTCATCATATTATTCATCTTAACACTCCACATGTTAATTTATTTTTATGTAGCCATCTCAAAAATTCTCTAACTTTTCTTTCTCTTACATGCCAATATATATAAGGCAATAATAAAAAAAAAAAAAAAAAACTTTGCAATTTCACTCATCATCTTTATCTTAATACCTCCCAATGCACTTAAGACTCCAAACAACAAAGCTTAGCATGAAAACCAATGACCATTCTTCAACTCGTGTGTTTCATCTTCATGCCACTCTCAATTTGCTCTGCTTTCTAGCCATTAGGGGTTCTTAACGTGACAGCGTTTAATAGTCAGAACTGTGGCGTTGCAACGGTTTGAATTCACTTTATCTTAGCAACTCTTCCACCTTTAAAGCTACTACCTCAATTATTCACAATCGTGTGGCTTCCCTTCGAGTCTATACCACAATTAGCAAGACTAACTTTCTATCACAAGTGTGCGATCAAAACATTGATTTAACGTATTTATTTTGCCACTAGCATTCATATATCTTTACCATAACATTTAATACAAGTTTGCTTAAGCAAAAATCTCCAAATTTATTCATAGCTACATGTATCTCAAATTGCTCATCACTTATCATCAGTCAATAAATCCCACTCGAAAATACCCTTTCCATATTGTATAGTGATTTCACCATATAGCATCACTGCACTATGTTCCTCCATTCTACTATCATGCATACTCCATAGAAATTAATTAAAAGATTTACGTACCCTAACTAATGCTAATTCCATTTAATCATATCTTAAATACTTCAAACTTGTAAATTACAACTCCAAATGTATGTCCATATATTGATAATCTTTATATATTTCATGAGCATGAAAACTACAACTTACAAACTAGCTTTCTATCATACGTACTTTATTAGAGCACTAATTTCAACTTATTTAATCTACCCTTGGTGGTATGTCAAAATCATCCCTGTCTCGGTTGCAATCCAGAGGAATCTCTCCTCTGTATATCCGTATGAGCTGGTGGAGATGGAGCAGCTACCGTAGCCCGTCCTAACTGTGGACAATCTCTCCTAATGTGACCCAGTTGATCACAATGAAAACATCGTGCAGGCCCTCTGCACGGCCCAACATGATAATTCCCACAATTTCTGCATCTACGTGAACTTCCTGAAACAGAGGAGTTTTTGCCCCTGTTTGGTGGCTGACTAGAAGATACACTTAGATTTCTCCTTTTTGCTAACTCAGCTCGCAGACTCTTATTTTCATTCGCAAGCTTCTCGGCTCTTAAAGCCATTCGCACCACCTCTTTAGCCACGGTTGCGTCCGACTCACCCATAAAAGAAACACAACTATGTTGCCTAGCCTCTTTAAGCTTCTTAGAATCAGAAACATCCAGCACTGGTGGTGGGACAGGAGGTGGGGATGGTGGTACTGAAGGAGCAGCCAGAGGAACTGTAGGAAGAGCTTGACCAGCTTGAGCCTGGCCAGCAATAGCAGTAAAGAAGGCTGCTAATGCCTGAACTGCCTCAAGAGGCATAGCAGGAATACTAGTAAGTGGTAGAGGAGGTGGAGGATGTGGAGGAGTCTTGGTTTGTTCAGCAGCAGGTGCTGCCCGAATGGTGGATGCAGTCAATTCCTCCTCTATTGCACCTAACTGACGACGTTGGAAACGACCTCTTCCCCTCCCAGCTGATCTAGTGAAAGGTGGTTGTTCGCGTCGAGGAGACATAATAATCTATAAGAGGGAACAAAGTGAGTTTAGGCAACCTCAGGCTCTATATGCTTATGCATGTATTTTATTCAACCTAACCTAACTTAACTCGGGGCCACACTGACACTGTAAATTTTTAAAACAGCTTTAAAATAACTTTAAACCCAAAACTCTAATCTTTCAAACCAACAGCTCTGATACCAACTTAATTGTCACGACCCGGAACTCCCATCGAGCCCGTGACAACCGCCGCGACGTCTCAATTTACATTCATTACCCAGAATGTCAACCGAGACCCCGCAAGGCTTTAATATCAGCTTCTCATTTCCCCTGTGGGTAACTGTTTCCAAATACCACATTTTAAAAGATTTTAAACTGTTTCCAACTTAAACAAATGAAATAATAATTTCCGTCTCACAGGGGTATTTTTGTCATTTATCCCAAAAATCTCAAAAATCATCTAAAAATATAGTATGTAAGTGGAAAACACATATTTCTTAATCAAAAATAATTTTGGATGTCTAAAACATTCGTTTAAAATGGAATTATGACTGTTATAATAAAATAAAAATATTCAATAAAATATTCAATTTTCACATAAAACGATATTTTAAGAACACTGCATAAATAATTTTTATAGCGTAAAAGCAAAATAAATTCTTACATACCGTAATACAGATAACCAAAGTATAGAATTTAATTTACAGTGACACGTGGGCCCACGAATGACCAAAAGTATCAAAAGAAATGAACCTACAGTCTTTGGATGTGGCAAGTTCAACTGTAATCCTCGCCGATATCAGTTATCTACAATCTATTCTGAGCCTGAAATGGGTGGAAATGAGGGTGGTGAGATTATAAAATCCCAGTGAGTAAACAAACATCACTCAAAATATCTAAAGTCGAGTAAAAGGAGACTATTAAAACATTTCATCAAACTGTAATTTATCATCTTTCAACTTATTTCAACCAAATGAAATCAATTTATTTAAAGCAAGTAATCAGTATGGCTTATGAATTTCTTAAAAAGCTTGGCTCATGCCAAAAATTATTATCATACTCAGTTATTTGGGATACCTTGGCCGAGGGCTATCCCAACTGAGTCCGCCAAGGCTATTAGAAAGTCATGTTTTTATTTTGAAAACATAGCCATTCCTTGACGTTGGCCGAGTTCCCCTTCACGAGGTGGTTTGGCGTGAAGTGAACTCTAAAAGTTATACCTCAGGAGTTACCCTACTCGCCTCTCCAACCGAGGTAAAAATATAACAGGATTCCGTGCCCCTCTAATAGGCTAGTCCACAGAATCCAGCCCACTGCAGCAGGTCAAACCCACCATACAATAAAATTTTGACAGCATGACAGGGCTAATATATTACTACCCAGCCTGCAAGGGTAAAATAAAGCAATTCATACAATTCATAAAAAACACAGCCCAGCCAGTCATGCCAATACAATAACATAAGCCATTAATTCAATTTTAAATTTACAACATATCAGTGGTCTCCAATTACTCTATTTTCAAAATCGTTATTTCGTTTCAAGACAATTTATAAAATATTTTCATTTAAACTCATTTTGTTTACAAAACATAAAAATTTACCATTTGAACTCATTTTCATAAAATTCACCAAAACCGAATAAAAACATACTTTAGATAATTAAAATGATGGTAAGGTTACTCACCGTGTCTAGAGTGGGGATTTTCGAAATACTCAGACTATTGGTCCTCGGGTGCAATTCCCTTGCCTTTATCGGAGGACTCACCACCTTGACACAGTACAAAATCGAGAAATTCACCACATTGGTACTAAATTGAAATTAAACTAATTTAGACTACTAATGCTTGATATGGAATGCAAAAATGTCTAAATTTTTGCCTAAATGCGGTGTTAGCCTATTTCGGTCTTTTACCCGATAAATCGATATACGCGTCCGTTTAAACTCCAAATTAATTTTTTTCAGTTTCTATACCTCAATTGCACCCAAATTGACTTAATGTCCCTCAGTGTGGTGCAAATTATCAGTCTCGATAGCAAATTACGAAAATACCCCTAGTGGGTAAAAATTCATATTTTTGCTCCGAAAATTCCCATTATTTTTCTAGGCTCATAATTCATCATTATTCATCATAATTCCTCAAATAAACATCAAGATCAGCAGCCAATATTCCCCTAGAAAATTCGGCATAATGGGTTTCAATGGGAGAAAATTATATCTCTAGCTTATTTTTGCTATATTTCAATATAACTTAACTAAAATCACTTAATTCAATTAAAATCAACCAAAAATCAAGCTCAAAACTCATCCATGGAGGTTTGGCCAGCATGGGTGTCCATACCCACTTTCTAATTTTGCATGGAAATGGGGAAAAAATGCATGGGTAGTGAAAATCACAAGGAAAATCAATGAAATTTACCTTTTCAATGCTTGATTTCTTGATTTCTCTTGATTTTCCCCAAATTTTCAGGTAGGGTTCTTATTTGTTTTTTTCCCCCTTTTCTCCCCTGGTTTGGACAGCTGAAGAAGATGAGAATTCTGGAATTTTTACCTTTTTAAAGGCTAAAATAATATAATATTATTTTATTATTTTTTTAATGTTTTATTAATTCCTTAAATTCTAGCCATCCATTTGTTTCCAAAATTTCACCATACACTTGTCCCACATATCCATAGCTTAGATAAAATTCTCAGACTTATCCAAAGTCTTGGTGGAGTAATTTTTACAATTTACACTTTTGCCCCCATAAAAGTCAAAAATTACATTTTTACCCCAAAAACTAAAAAATTGCCCATAGACATATTTTTCATCCCTTATACTCATACCATTCTCCAATTTGTCAAATTTGATCTAAATTCTCTCAAAATCTGAAAATTTTTCTACGGGTGGTAAAATTACGATTTTTACCCTACACTCTATAAATCACCGAAATTAAACTTTTTCACTGCCAAACCCTCAAATTATACTCCAATAAGTCAAATGGGGCCAAAAAAAAATAAAAAAATTATTTTCTAAAAATTCTCGTTGTGTCCCTAGGTAGGCAAATGATCATTTTGCCCCTAGACAGTAAAAATTTCGGTTTGACTCCAAATTGATCTTCGAACTCCAAATCACCATATTAAACCATTCTGGGAGTTTAATATTCTTAATTTCATTTTAAATTCTCTATTTAATCTAATTCGAGGCTTAAATTAACTTAATTGTACCATTTGGTACATTGTCGTCTTTTAACGATTTTTCTTTCGGGGCTTTCCAAGTATGCAAGCATATTGTCAATCATATGAATGACATGGAAAGTATTTTATAAGGTCGGGCTTGACACATTATCATCTCAATAAACATACATGAGAAACCCAGTTTTTCCAAGATGGCTCGTACAAAGACCTATTCCACCTTGTCATAAGCCTTACTCATATCAAGTTGATTATAAAATTACCAGTCATACCCAACTCCTCATTATGTAAATAATGTATTATCTCATGTATTATGTAAAAAATTATTTCATATAATTATGTTCATCAATCATAAGTTTTAATGTAAAAAAATATATCGAATTATTTTTTGTTAATTATACATAAAAAACTAAATGAAATTGAGAGACAAGAATTAGATCAAATAAAAAGATGAATGAAAAAAAATATTCTCCTTATAATTTTATGATTTATCGAAAAATAAAGTGAGAATATAAAAGGATCTTACACTATATTTGTTACTATACATTATTACTTCTTGAAGAAATTTTTTATTTATAACTTTTCTAAAAACTTGAATAGGCTTTCCATATAAGTTCAAAATATTAAAATTTTAAGAGGCAATCATTTTAATTATCCTTTCGTAGTAAAAACTTTTTCACTTTAGTTAAAAAGAATTTGGTTGACTTAGATTCATTCAATAAAATTCTAAATTATTAAGCTGAAAACAGAATTTTGCTTCTTCTTTTTTTTTTTCACTTCATCATCCCTAATTTAGTCTAGCCAGCAGTAGAAAAAGAACAGTATTTTCTTGAAAAATCCCTCGTTGAACAAAAAAGCCTATAGTTTTTTTTTTTTTTGAAGAAAGATAAATTTCATTAATCATCAAGAAACAGTACATGTAAGGAATAACCAATATAACAGTATAAAATTTCTCCACCCAATAAACTTCGTTACGACCCTAATACATGATTTTTGAGCCTTGTTAAAAACCTTTCCAAGGAAAAACCCAATGGGAAAAAACAAAGGATAAGGAAAAGAGCACTCTAAAAAACATGTATTGCTATAATCTTAAAAATCTACAATCATTACCCATCTTCTGCTTTTTGTAACCCAATCCAATCTTGCCTTAAGACACTAAGGATTTGTTCTGGCAAAGCCTCCAAACTTGTCCATATAAGTTGATCATTCTCATGCTGCAACTTCCTTCCCAGTTGGGCAACTGAATGAGCAGAGCGATTAGATTCCCTAGTACAATGTGATGCACCAATGCACCTTAGTTGCTCCATGAGTAGGCAGCAGTCCTCAACAATGTTCCTTGCACCACCTTTGTAATTCTTCTCTCGCAGCCAGCCAACAGCCACACTTTTGTCCAGCTCTACCTCTTTTACAGCTGAGTTCTCTTGACAGCACACATATAAAGACCAAGCTAATGCATTCAATTTGGCTTCAACCACTAAGGATCCACACCTGAATTTTTTAACCCCTGCTAATTGCATCGTCCCTGCTTCACTTTCAACCATGAAACAGGCACTCACCATTTTCATGCCATTTACTTCAAAAATTGCAACATCTGAATTCATTTTCAAACCATTGAGGCGAGCCCATATACAAAATCTTCTTCTCTCCAAACTTCGCTCCTTGTCGAATCGGTGTTAGCTAATTGATATTGTCGCACTCTACCCATGCCCATCTCTACCACCATCATTGGATCCATATTTTGTTGTTTGAATATGAGCGCGTTTCTAGCGTTCCATACAACTGATAAAATTCCCACAACCTCTTCAACATTTTCTTTGTCGAACTGATCACAGACCACTTGATAAAATTCTATAATTGACCCAAAGTGATAGCATAAATCACGTAAGTCCCACTTTGACTATACCAAGACAGCCCGAGCAAATTGACAAGCACCAAGACAATGGAAAAGAATTTCTAATTCCACTCCACAAAGTGCACAAAGTTCCACATTAATCCTTCTTTGTATGAGACCTTCCTTAAACAGTCTCCATGCAAACAAAATTAATTTCCGCAGAACACCTAGCGTCCACAATTTTTTCCAAATTCCTTGTATACCTGATGATGAGCTACCCACCCCTGGATTTCCCATAGGAAAGCTTAGCATCCAATGCCCCGATTTCACCGTATACTCACTGTACTTATTGCTAAACCAAATTTGGTAATCATTTAGTCTTCTAAAGCTAAGCAATATGGATAACATAAGGCTGCACTCATATCGTGGAAAATACAAACTCAATCTCTCTTTGTCCCAAGTCATCGTATCTGCATCAATTAATTCACCCACAACCATGTTATCGCCAACCTCATCATTACAAACTACCACATTCCTAGGAGTCTCATATGGTATTATCCATTTGTCAGCATGCACCATGATATTATTACCATCGCCTCACCAAACCTTTTTAAAGGACAAATTGACTTTTCTTGATACTATGCCAGAGATAACTAGAATTGGATTTTATTGGGGCATCCATAAACCAACACAAGAAAAGTAACATGCCTTAAGCATTTTATAAGCAAGGGTAGTACCTTTTTCTTACCTCCAACCTTGTTTTGATAGCACAGTCAAATTGAATTTCTTTGCATCCCAAACCCCATATCAGTATAGTGTTTTGAGATACACATAGAATTCCAACTTTTCCAGTGAATTTTTGCTGCATTTTTTGTACCACCGCACCGAAATTTTGCAATTGCCGAATCTATCTCACTACAAAAAGAGTCAGGCATTTTGAAGCTACTCATCACATAGGTAGAAATCGCCTAAGCCACCACTTTGATCAACATGCACGCCCAGTAATGGAAATCAGCTTGTTCTTCCAATTTAAGATTTTCTTCAACACCTTTTCCTTCATTTTACTAAAGATTTGTCGCTTGGAACACCCATTAACCAATGGCATGCCAAGATATATCCTACCCCAATTGCCATTATTGATTCCTAGGATTCGGCAAATTTCTACCTTCTCATAATCACCACTATTCCTGCTGAACAACACAACAGATTTCTCAAAGTTAATTTTCTGACTAGAAACAGCTTCATATCTTACAAAGATCTCCTTAAGAACTTGAGATTCCTAGCCTTGGGCTTTCCCAAAGATCATGCTGTCATCTACGAAAACAAATTGGTAACAATTGGGCTTCTTTGCAAATTTTGATTTCAGAGATACTCCTGCTAACTGTTGCATTCATTAATAAACTGGAGAGGGCTTCCATTACCATACCAAATAAGAAAGGCGATAGTGGATCACCTTGCCTCAAACCCCTTGAAGGTGTAAACTTGTTCCCTGGTCCACCATTAACAAGAGCAAAATAGGTAACTGAAGTAATGCATCTCATTATCATCTCAATAAACATATCTGAGAAACCCAGCTTTTCCAAGATGGCTTGTACAAAGACCCATTCCACCTTGTCATAAGCCTTACTTATATCAAGGTTGATTACAAAATTACCAATCTTACCCAATTGCTTATTATGTAAATAATGTATTATCTCATATGCAACAATGACATTATCAAAGATTAGTCTCCCAAGAACAAATGCACTCTTATTATCAGAAATAATAATAGGCAAAATAGGTTTCAACCTGTTAGTAAGTACCTTTAATGCAATTTTATATATAACATTGCAGAGGCTTATAAGGCGGTATTGACTTACTAACTCAAACTGTGAGACCTTCAGAAGAAGGACTATGTATGTGTGACTTATCACCTACGCATATAATCTTCCCAACAAAAAATCAACCACCAACGTATGAACACTGCTACCAATTTTCTTCCAAGATTTTTGATAGAAGATTGTTGGCAAACCATCTCGCCTTAGAGCCTTCATAGGAGGCATTTAGAATAAAGCCACTCGAACCTCGTCCAAAACGTCTATGGTTTTACCATGCTGATGCTAATTAAAGAGGACATTAATAAATAAAATATAAAAAAAGATGTCAATTTGTATAATTTAACTACAATATTAATTATCATAAGAATAGATAATGCTATTTTTATCTTTGGCTATGCATTATTATATTTTCTACAGGAAACAGAGACTTTAAATTGCTTTTTAGATCAACTGACAACTAAATTATACACCATAATTAATAGTTAATTCCTTTTGGACGAATTGAGAATTAAATTACCAACTAGAATTGAAGCATGATGGACATCTTCAACATTTCCAATTTTCTTGAAAATTCCCTTTCTGAGCAAAGAAGTCTCTAGTTAATATTTGTGCTCAATTCAAAAGGGAAGTAGACTTCATTTACTTGGAGGACTAGAACAATACTTATCTGCATTTTAACTACAATTTAATGATCATAAGAACAGATAATGTCATTGGTATCTTCAAGTAATAATATTTGTATAATATCTTCTACTAATTAATTTAATAAAAACTAAAGATTTTTTTTTTACTTCAAATGTCTATTCACACAAAGCATAGTTAAATATGGCTTGAATATTTTGATTACAAGATTTAAGTGCTATAATGTTTTCCTTTTCTAGCTATGCATCGTCATATATTCTAACAGGAAACACTGACTTTCAGTTGCTTTCAGACAAATTGCATTACACATATAATTAATAGATTGTAGATTATAAATCTAACTTACAGATAACTTATACGCATATAGTCCATTAGAAACCATTCAACTCATAAAGTAAGTTAATCACGAAAATACTAGTAAAAGAAAGTTTGAAAATGACATTCCTTTTGATCAAATAATAAATATATTTTCAATATAATTTCAAAAAAGAACATGATGAATTGATTCTGTCGTAACGTGTGGATCTAGAAATCCGATCATTTTATTTGAAATAAATTAATTACTAATTCTTTTGTTTCACTTTGGTCACTTAATTGAATCTACTTTTTAATTAGATCATAAATTTTTTTAAAAAAACATTTAGTTATTCATCCATTACCAATTATGCCATGATAAGTCTTTAACTTGTTTGACAGAAGACTTTTGGTGGCATGAAGTGACTAGTGTGGGTAAGAGTACAGAGCACTAACAAAAGATTTGGCTGCACCATAAGCCATTGGCAACATGCTTGTTGGACATATGCCGTTAAAAACTAACTTTATTATTTATTTATTAGATAGATAAATTGCTACATCAATTACTGATTTCATATATATTATATTTTAATAGGTATTTTATTTATTTATGACATATATGATATGATAGTAAATTATTTGATAACATTGTAGAAAAACTATGCTAATATTTGATGAACTGTTAAGTAAGGAGTTATAATTCTTTAGTTCCTTATTTGCCAAAATTGTTATAGGCTAAATGTGACAAACTATTTAAAGCCTACACTTATTATGGCTCTATAAATAATGACAGAATGTTTTAACTCTAACATTGAGGTAGTGACCTTAAAGCAAACAAGTAGGTGTAGTATATGAGATACATTCATTGAACATGATCCAATTAAAGAGCTCCATATAAGTTTGTCACTATCAATAATTAAAAAATAGCTCTATTACAATTTATTTATTATCCTTAAACTTGAGAGGTCAATAAAATTTATTTAGTATATATATGACTTTGATGTTACCAATATGTGATATTGAATTTAAGGCTATACCTTGCTATGTTGCGTTATGTACATACTAAATAAGTTATATTGGATACTTAATAAAGGATTCACCATTCTATATTGAGAAAAATATTCAAGCTATTTTTATAAGATTGTTGGACTCAAAAAATTCGGCCAGTATGTTTTCTAAAAGATGTTTTAGAAATATATTATTTATATTAATATTGTATAATAGTGTATTTTTGCAAAAAAAAAATATTTTTTTAAAGTCCAATAGGAATGAAAGTCATGAATTGGTATTACATGGATTGAATGTAATAAAGAAAATTTTTTATCCATAAAGCCCATGAAGAATATGGTATGGTGAAAGGACTGATTAGTAAAGATTATAATGAAAGGGATCTCATTGATAATTCTTTTCTCTGTAGAGGTCAATTGCAATATATTGATGGACATTATTGCAACAAATAGGTAAATAAGATTTCTTGATTAATTTAAGAAAATAAATAATAATATTAAATTCAATGAAATTCCAACTAAAATATGAGTTATGAGTTGACAAGGACTTGGGCCTATAGCTGTAAAGAGAGATTTTTAAGGATCTCACGCATATTCTTCTTTCGAGTTTTATATATAAGTCTTATTGGACTATGATTAGGTCTAATGGATCCACGTCTATTAGTATATCTATAAAAGTAATGGTTGTTACTTAGTTGGCCATCAGAATTATTTAGTAACAGTTTTTAGAAAATAGAGAACTGTAAAAAAAGAAGAAGCGTAAATCTTTTTAGAGGCAAAACACTTGAATCGTTTTTGAGGTTCTTGAATCTTGATCTAAAATTTAATCTGTTTTGAAGTTGAGATACTTGAATTGTTTTTAAGGTACGTGTATCTTTTATCTATAATTTTCTTGTGGTAGATCTTAGGCTTTTATTAGATATGACAATTGTTGTTATTGAATTATAAATAAAAATTCCACATTTATTGCAGAAAAAGAAACTAACAATGCTATCATTTCCCTACCTTATACAAAAACAAACTAACAACAAAAATAGAAGCCTTAACTTGGAAGACTTACATCAACAAAGTCCTTAGCCTATCAACCAGTCCTATAAAACACAAAAACCCACTATTCATAAGTTCTCAAAACCAGGTTCACTTCAAACAACATTAGTACAACAATAAAAACATATCAACAGAACCATTGCACTACTCAAATTTTCAGCAGAAAATGGAGCATCATTCGACACTCCAAACCCAGTCATCAAAGCCCCTTGCATATTCGGCAAAGCTTTACATTCCTGAAATTGCTTTGCTCCACGAGCCCATTTTCAATGAACAAAAAACCGACAGCCAAAGTCATGAATGAATAAATATAAACTTGATTTAAGTTATTTTTAAAAAAAAGTTTCTGATCTACAAAACAGTTTTTAAGATTCTAGAATATGGTTACGTATAAGGAAAGTATTAATACCCTTGCAATACCCATTCAAAGAACGGTACTAATCATAATGTATTGTCTCCTTTTAACTTTAATTAATAGTCTTGAATTTCATGTTTGCTTATGTTTCCCTTATTTATTTATTTTGTCTTTCTCTTTCATTTTTTTATACATTATTATTGGAGCATTTTCCTATGCTTTCCCAACATTCTGGTGAGACTTCAGAAAATTTCTTCAATTCAATAGTATTCAAGAAAACAAACTTATTTTCTTGAGTAGGCTTTGTCATAAGATACATTCGGTTTATAGAGAGAGAAGAAAGTCTTGATTTTGAACTTTGTGTTTTTCTTTTCATTTATTAATTTGTATTATTATTTCACCATTATTGTTCTCATTATCTCCAAAATATATTTTTATTGATTTTATTAAATAAATGAAATCTATTATATTGGAAACTCTTTTAAATTTTCCCAACAATTTGATATAATTTAGAAGTATTTCCTCATATAGGGAATCTTTAAGGAATGTGTTTGCATAATTTTCCTTAAAAATCTCATTGTCAAAGATTTTCATTTATGGGCTGAATTAAATTTTTTTATGCGTATGATGCAAACATGTAATGAATGATGCAATTTTCTAATTTTATTAAATATTAAATAAAAATTTTTGTGTCACAAACTTTTCTAAAAGCTCTCAAGGCTTGAGAAATATTTTCTCACCTAGAGAATTTTTTAAGAAATTTGTCTTTATAACTTTCTCAAAAAAGTATCATCATTGCAAATTTTCATTACTTACAAGAATTAATATTTCCAAATGAATGTGATACAATAAATAACGAAGGATGATTATGCAAAGTTTTTTTATCTTATTATTTTATTTGTTTTTTTTGGAAAAATATATATTTCTATTATTTATTTAATTTTTTTTGTGTTTTTAGACTATTTTTTTATTTTTTATACTTCTTCCTTTTTAAAAAATATATTAATTCATTATTATTTTTGTTGATTTATCTATTACTCTTATAATTTTTATCCTATTTTTTACCATTTATATCTATTGAATCCTACTTACCCTGAACCCTCTATTTTATTATTAATGATTATTTAAATTAATTTTAATAATGAAATAAAGTTTTAGGAGACTCTCCCAACACTTTGCTGGAGTAAAAAATTATAACCATAAGAAAATTAATTCAAAATATATCACTACATATTTCAAAGAAAAACCTTATCCTAGAGAATTAACCAAATAGTCATTAATTTGACATTTAAATGATTTAGAATTCTAAATAAAAAATAAACACAATAATAGAAATGAATAAATAACTATATAAAAAAATTAGGTCAAAAAGAATTTTTACCTCAAAAAAGACCCACTTGAATTGGGCATTGGTCTCTTGAGGCTTAATTTTCTTAAGCCTACTTCCTTGGGCCTTTTTTTTTTACTTGCCAATCCATCGGGTCTTGGGTTGGCCTGGCCTTTTGTTCCTTCTCACTTTTTTCTCCATTGTCCCCCCTTTCCCATCCAAAACAGGCCCTCTATGGCCTAAGTACAATTGGGATTTTTGTTAAGAAAAGTCGTTGGGACTTTAAGTTAAAGTTCTTTTTTATTATTATTTTATTAATGTGTATGAGAACAATTGACTTGAGTCTCCTACAGCTGAGGCCCAACGAGAAGGAACAGGCAGAGAGCTTTAGTCTCAACTCTATACAATCTGAAAGAGTGCGGATCCGGAAATTTGCCTTTCCTACCATCCATAAAAATTATAATCATAGCCCTCGTATGAAGAATCCCCTTTTAGCCACTTTATTTATTCTTTTTCTTTTCTTTTTTTTTTGATGGAAAAGATTGTAGGAAAGACAGCGGAAAGTCTACTTTCATTTCTCTGAACAATCCTTTCTAGCTTTTCGTTAATGAGACAAAATGTTATCCTTCCTCAAGACTTTTGAGGCCAACCATTCTTCTATTCTATGCCATAACATGTCTTCTAGACTTATTATAAATATTCATGATCAATGCCTTCTCACTACGCTTAACCATCACATTATACATAACCCTTGAAGTAGCAAGATGAGATACTTGCCAATCTTCTATCAATTACTTTTCTTCCCATTATTTCTAAGTTATCAAGCTACTCTTCCATCCTCTTCATCTTCCTCTTCAGCAACACAATTGTGCTCTCATGACCAAAGTGCTGCCTTGATCCAATTCAAAGCCCTCTTCTCCATCAACAAAACTGCTTCCAAACATTGTGAAATTAGATCTTATCCTAAGACAAACTCATGGAGGGAGAGTATAGATTGCTGCTTATGGGATGGAGTCAATTGTGACAACATCACCGGTCAAGTAATCAGCCTTGACCTAAGTTGCAGCTGGCTTTCTGGCACACTCCCTTCAAACAGCAGCCTCTTCCTCCTTTCACACTTGCAAAGGCTCGACTTATCTGTCAATGATTTTAAGAAATCCAAAATTTCATCCAAGTTTGGTCTCTTTGCAAGCTTAACACACCTCGACCTTTCCCGTTCTTGGTTTTCCGGTCGAGTTCCCTATGAAATCTCCTATCTATCCAAATTAGTTTCCCTGGATCTTTCATCCGCTTCAGCTATTGATCTTATCTCTCAATCATTTGAATCAGTTCTGAAACTTGAGCAATCCACTCTAAATGGAATTTTTCGGAATCTAACAGAGGTCAGAGATATTTCTTTTGATGGAATAAACATGTCATCCGTTGATCCTAACTCCTTCATGAATCTATCCTATTCTCTCACATCTGTTAGTCTCACTGGTTGTGATTTACGTGGAACATTTCCAGAGAACAGTTTCAATCTTCCCAAAATCAAGTACCTCACATTGTTTAACAATCCTAGTCTCAGTGGTCAGCTTCCAAACTCCAATTGGAGTAGTCCTCTTGAGGATTTGCTTGTATCTGGTACGTCTTTCTCTGGAGAATTGCCAGAATCAATTGGCAATCTAAAGTCTTTACGTGGTTTGGGTCTCATTAGATCTAACTTTTTTGGATCAATTCCAAGATCACTAGGAAATCTATCTCACCTTAGTTTTTTATTCCTTTCATATAACAATTTTAGTGGTAAGATACCATCTTCACTTACAAACCTCACACAACTGAGAATTCTTGCTCTTAATTTTAACCGATTAGAGGGTTGCATTCCTGATAATCCAAACGCATTTCCAAATCTAGGATTTCTAGATTTATCTGATAACTTACTTAGCGGTACAACACCATCTTGGCTTTATACCCATCCAAGTTTAAATTTTTTAGATCTTGGAAACAACCAGTTCATTGGTCATATCAAAGAATTCCAACAAAGTGTTTTGGACTACATAAATTTCAAAAATAACACCTTTCAAGGAACCATTCCAAGCTCAATATCGAAACTTGTAAACCTTACTTTTCTTGATTTATCATCAAATAGTCTAAACGGTACAATAAGTTGGGACATATTCTCAAAGCTTCTGAATCTCACCTTGGTTGTACTTTCATCTAATATCCTATCACTAATAAGCTCCAACAACAGCGTGAATTTTTTTTTACCAAATCTTGAGCATGTGATTTTAAAGTCTTGCAACATCAGTGAATTTCCAAAATTTCTGGAAGGGTCAAAAGTTTTAAAAGTTTTAGACCTTTCCAACAATAAAATTTATGGCCAAATTTCTGGTGTTTGCAATATGAAATTTCTTGAGATTCTCGATTTGTCTCATAATAACTTGAGTGGAATCATCCCACAATGTATTGGAAGCTTTAGCAAAAGTCTTTCATCGTTGAATTTGAAGATGAATAAGCTCCATGGAATCATTCCCCCAACATTTGCAAGAGGATGTGGACTGAAGAATCTGAACTTGAATAGCAATCATTTGGAAGGGCCACTGACTCGATCAATCAGCAATTGCAAAGACTTGGAAGTGCTAGATCTTGGCAACAACAAGATAAACGATACTTTTCCTCATTGGATCGTAGCACTATCAGAGTTGCAAGTGCTTGTACTACATTCCAATAAATTCCAAGGTTTGATAGGTGCTTCTAAAAATCCGCAATCTCTTTCAAAATTGCGAATCATTGATCTCTCCCAGAATAACTTTTTTGGTCCTTTACCAATCAGTTTTATAAAAAATTTTAAAGGAATGATGAATCTTGACAAGGCCAAAGCTGTGCGTTACATGGAGGAAAGAGATAATGCATATGATTACTCGTATGATTACTCTGTTGCTTTAGTCGTAAAAGGGTTGGAGATTGAATTGGTTAAGATTTTAACTGTATTGACAACCATTGATCTCTCTGGAAACAACTTTGAAGGAGAGATTCCAAGAGTTATTGGAGAGCTTAATTCACTCCGAGGACTTAACCTATCTCATAACAATCTCGTTGATCATGTCCCACTGTCCCTTGGAAATTTGACTCAGCTTGAATGGTTAGATCTTTCGTCTAATAAGTTGGATGGGCAAATTCCAAGAGAGCTGGTAGATTTGACATTTCTTTCCTTCTTCAACGTTTCCAATAATCAACTTGTTGGACCTATACCACAAGGCAAGCAGTTCAACACTTTTGAAAATGGTTCATACGAAGGAAATAAGGGATTGTGTGGACTTCCACTCTCTATAGCTTGCAGCAGTAATGAGCCACGACAACCACCACCATCGATGAACTCGCACAATGAGGATGGTTCAAAGTTCGAATTTGGATGGGAAGTGGTTTTGATTGGTTATGGATTTGGATTCATTTTTGGAGTGGCTATGGGATATGTTGCTTTTCGAGCGAGAAAACCCAAATGGTTTGTAACCTTGGTTGAAGGTGGTCATAGCTCTAAGCAAATTGTTGGCAAAAGGGAGGGGAGAACGAATATTTTAAGGTTATGATCTATGTATCTTTTCATGAGATTCTTGAGTTGTCATAATTGTAAGTATTGCTACTTGTTGTTTTCAACAGTTTGTTAGTAGTATTGTAGTAACCTATGCAAATGGAGAGGCTCGTCAATAGACTGCCATATCATTATGCATTGTCAAAATAAAGGTAAATGGGAAAAACAGAAATTAAAAAGTCTGAGCAATGCTATTTTCTCCATCTTTATTCTTCTTAGTTATAACAGCAATGGCTTAAAAAGCACAATTGGATAACATGAAGTTTATCAAGCAACCTAAATGTTTGGTACTCTTAAGTTTCCACGCTAATAAGGATGTCATATAATTGAAGTGTAGCAGGTCCTCCTTGCAATTAGTTTAGTACAAGATTTCTCAATCAACAAAATGACTTCAGTGGCATGTAAGATAAGGTCTGGAAACTAACTGTTTGATATGACTTTATTAGCATTAAATACACGTCACATTTTGGGCATATACATAGACTTTATTGACATTCACGTAAGGTCTAGTGACTAACAAATCCTCTTTTTCTTCAAAAAGACAAGCTGCAAATTTACAACCATGTTTTCATTTATGACATTTACAATTATAATCCAACATAACAAACCAATGAACAAAACTAAATAGATCAACAAATTAATACAATGTTGAACTAAACTCATATAAGATGGGACTCAAACCTAAATTTAAAAGCTTAAAGAGTTATTTGTTTACATATAATTAATTTATACTAATCTAGATCTACCAAAACATAAATTTAAAATTCAAAAATGTATTTGATTCTTAACAAATGATTTGACAATAGAAACAATATTAACTAGAATAACTATTGGGGTTCAATGTATTAAAATCTTCCTCTTCTTTGATCAGTTAACTCTCTAATGAGTGAACAATCTTAACTCTATACAAATATAGATTGATTGTCTAGATTTATAAATCATACAAAAACAAAATCCCTTTTGATATTCTTAGGAATTTTTAGTTAACGTGTCAAATTTTTTTTTCTTCATATATAAGACCATAAAATTAAAATTAATTTCATAATTAATGAAAATTTTAGAATTTTAAAATTTGAGATATAAAATTTAAAGAGACCAATACATACATGGACTATTGTTCTCTATACGAGTGATGGACTCTGTAAACTTTACAAGTGGAGTTAGACCATTGTCACATGTCTATTTAATTATTACATAACCTATAGGGACATGTAAAAGCCATTTAATTTCATTCATAAAATTTAAAAATTCCATAAATAGTTTATATGTTATTTCTTATATATCATATTCACTACAAAAAAAAAGCTATTACCGATTAATATTTTCATCACTAATACTGATGATTTTGTTGGTAAAGAGAATTATTGATGAAAATACCAACAAAATTTTTCATCAATTGTTAGTCGAAGAAGTTATTGTCGATAAAAGCAAATAGGTCGACCATGGAATATTCCGTCGAGTACTTACCGACCAAAAATTCCATAAGGAATTTTGTAAGGAAAGACTCAAATCCATCGATTGGGATGTCATCAGTAAGGAAAAAAATTTGTCGGTAAATTTCATTGATAACAATATTGATGAATTTAGACCCATTAGAAATTTCGTATGTGGTTATCGACCGAGCTATTTAGTCGACTATTTCATTGGAAAATACTGACAGATAGCCAACAGATCTTGCTTGGAAGCTTACAAGCATTATCCGTCGACAATGGCAACAATTTCGTCAACAAAAGATGAATTCTGTCGGTGATTCCATCGGTAAATGATGAAATTTATCGATAATACCCATAGAACATTTTTTTTGGAATCAAATTTGGTCCTGTTCATAATAAAATCTTTATATGATGTTGTCATTGATAAAGGAAACATATAGCAAATACAAAAATGCATATATATAGAAAAAATGAAAATGTAATACAAATGTAAACATTCAATATAAATACAAATCTCACTAAGGGAGTGGAAGTGGCTACTGTTGCTGTTACTGTGGTGAAGGTTGCAGATCCAACTAGTGTGATGAGGAAAGCTTGAAGGCGTCTAACAATCTTCTCGATACAATTACCTCCATGAACAAGTAACTAAGTCTGTTAAAAGATGTTTTCAAGTCCTTGACGTCGATAACCATTTCGCTATAACCTTTAGGCTTAGGCACAGGAGTAAGAGGAAGTGGTGTAGGAGGAGGGCCACAAGTAGATTTAGATGTCGCAGATGTAGCTAGAAGTCTCAAAGCGAGGACTCTAGTGCCAAATTCGTAAACGTAGGTCCTAGTGCTGGTGGGCACTCCAATGCCCTCAGTCCAAGCCACTGGATCAAACTTCGATCGGGTCGATGGCTTGTCACCGTACTTCTGCGATATAGCCAAAGTGCATGATTCTTACAAATAGAAATGAAGTTAAAAATTATTAAGTTCTATAATTGGTAAGTAATTTATAGATGAAATATATATATATACACATACACACGTTTTACTTACACAAACATTATTGAACCTGTAGTCCATAAATTCTCTGGTACTTTTCTGTTGTTTGTGAGTGCATTAAAAGAGTTCAGAAAATGTGACCTGGTGTTGTTTTTCCTCATCTTGTAAACATAAAAATACATTAACAATATAAACAATTGTATTATTAAAGTGAACGATTTTTGTAGTATTAAAATAAAAGCATGCACCAGCTATTTCTGGTGTAGGGCAAAATGGCAAGGAATTGTCAGTATGTTTTAGTAAAATGCATAAATTAATTAACTAAATTGACTGCATATAATATTAATAAAATAAATTAGAGTACAAAAACTTAACTCCCTTTAAGAGGATGTAGAAGTATCCGTCAGTTTTGATGAGTCAGAGTTAGTAAATCGAAACTTGACCCTTTGCACTTAGACTACAACATGTTGGATGCCATAGCAGCATCCAAAGTGAGGGTTTGGACTGGAGTAGTCAGACTTGGCATTGGAATCTCAACTTGTACTACTGCAGTATCTGTTGTTATAGGTGGAGTTTGTGATTTAGGGGGAAAAAGAAGCAAAAGTTCTTACACAAAATGTCAAGCAACCGAAAGGCCAGTGCTATTACTGGCTCGAAAGCAATCTTTCATCTTCTTCTTCACTGTAACCATGTCTATCCAGTACGAAAAAAAAAGTACAACTATTAGTATAAATATAAAAAATAGAATATGCATATAGACATTAATTTAAATGTCATAGACGAAAAAAATAAATTCATACAATTGTTTTTAGAAAACCAAAAGATCCATCAATCATTATTGGAACAAGGTAATTCATTTTCTTCATTCTCATATTCATCATCATCTACATTATTTTCATCTTGTTCATCTGATTCTTCCTTTGTCTCATCACACTCTTCTTTAGCTTCATCATATTCATCATATTCTTCATTATGTTCAACATCGACCACCGTATTAACCTTTTCATATTCCCCAATAAGAAGAATTGTATTATTGTCAAGGTTGATCGAATTATGATCAAATTGTGAATTAAAGAAAACTTCATCTTCTTGATTCACCCATTTGTTAAGGTTGATTGTTTTTCTATCACTTTGCTCATTATCTGTAATAAGAAATTGACTTTGAGCCTTTGTTTTGAACACTGCCCACTAATCATGTCGATCTCTTTTGTTTAATGGATATGGAGTGTAGTACACTTGAGTTGCTTGTTTAGCTAAAACAAAAGGCTCATCGCTCGCAAGAATTAGGTTATACTCAATTTCGATCAAACCATGAATAGGATCAACTTGAACACTTTTGTCAATATCAAACCAATGGCATTTGAACAACATAACTTGGTTGTTGACACCAAAGTATTCTAACTCAACGATATCAACTAACAATCCATAAAAGTCATGATCGTAATTATTATAACAACTTCCCTTGATGCAGACACCACTGTTCATCGTTTTACTATTGTGACCATAATTTGATGTGTGAAACTTGTATCGATTGACATAATAACCTTTAAAACACCTTGCCATACAACCAGGTCCATGAAAGATGTCTACAACACGAGAATCAATTTCACTCACATGTTGGCAAACTAACAAAAAAGTTACATGACTTTCAATTATTTGAAGTATTAAATGAACAAAATCAAATTGACTTATTAAATAAAATTTACATATTGCTTAAACCAATTACGAAATGATGCGTCACGGACTTTTCCAATTCTGTCTCAGATATATCGTACTGTTCTCTTTTAACCATATCATCGAACATTCTATAATTAAGAGGAACAATAATCAAGAATTAATATCATTCCCCAAATTACAATTTTCTATATTATTGCTTAAACTTACACTTACTCAATATACGATAATATCTCATCGCATTTTATTAGTACAAATAGTTCGACTGTGTAAAACTCATCTTCCTCTAGGTAGTGTCGTTTCTCGTATTGACCTAAAGGTCGACTAGGATAAGTGAAAATTGAGAGACATTCGTTGGCATCAACATCTCTGTCATCATCATTTCCATGGGACTCGATTCATTCTTGTTGTGATTGTAGGTTCAAAGTACATCGAACAAAAAAATGATATTTCCTCGATGGTATGTGCTTCACAAATGGATTCTTCCATCGATGCTCGATTTTTCACCTTCTTTTTTCAAATGCTTTAAAAACCTAAACTCAACGTTTGATATTAGGTTATAATTGTCAAATCCCCTAAAAATTTAAATTACATGTATGGGTTTAAGGGTTTACCTCTCACACAAATACATCCATCAATAATGTACTGATCCTCCAACCTTAGCTTGGTATGGCAAGTGGATCGGCAAATGCTTCATTAAGTTGAAAAAACCAAGGGAAAAAATCTTTTCTAATTTGCAAATGATTTCAACAATTTTCCCTTCCCATGCATTGATATGCTTAAGACGCAGTTCGGTTGCACATACATCATGATAGAAATGTGAGATCTCAACCATTGCACTCCATATAATGTTAGGGATCATATCACGCAAGGCAATTGGGAGCAACCGCAGCAGAAAAATGTGACAATCATTGACTTTTCATCCCATAAAATTTGCTTTCCTACTTATTCACACAGTTTGTTATGTTAAAGGCGACCTATCTTGTAATCTTAATTGTTTCACCTAAGCACACACAACTTTTTGTTGCTCTTTAGTCAAAGTGCATAAGGCTATCAATTTTAAAAGTTTACCATTATTTTCAATTAAATGCAATTTCGAATGCCAGCAATACACCTCTAAATCATGACAAGCTTTGATATTGTCTTTCGTCTTCCCCGTAACACCCATCATCATTTTGAATGTATTTTCAAATACGTTACGCTCAATATGCATCACATCTAAGTTGTGACGAAGTTGTGACGAATGAGATTCGTTTGCCAATATGGTAACTCCCAAAATATACTTCTCGTAGTCCAATTATGGGTTTGACCAAAACCCGATAACTTTTGGTCACCCACTTTTGACTTATACGTAATATTTGGAATTGATTCCAATCATTCCAAGATCTTCGCACCGAATAACTGAGGAATTGAAAGGTCACGTTAAACATGTTCTTTAAATTTATCTCTTTGGCAACGAAAAGGATGATCCATTGGCTAGAATTTTCGATGATAATAAAAAAACAAGTCTTCCTCTCGTACTCCAAGAAGAAACTCTTTTCATGTTCCATGCATATGTACATGATAAATGTTCATGAGTGCTCCACTTGGACAACATACTATATGCAGGGAAGTCATTAATGGTCCATAAGAGTGCTACTCATAGAATAAAATTTTAGTGAGTAAAGGCATCATACGTGACCACCCGTTCATCCCATAGAACTTTTAACTCATCTATAAGAAGTCGAAGGAACACATCAGTGTTTTGTCTAGGACTTATCCTTCTCGAGATGACCATACTAAGAAAGATGTATGGTTGCTTCATGCATATCCACGGAGGTAAGTTATAGAAAGTGACCATTACAAGCCAAACAAAATATAATTTCGTTGTCGACCTAAATGGACTAAAACCATTTAGATATAAACTAAGTCTAACGCTATAAGGCTCAATGCTAAAAGACTGATGGGTGCAATTAAAATGTTACCATGCCTCACTATCAATAGGATGCCTTAGCACTCCATCATTAGATTGGTGTGTGGCATGCCATGTCATATGTTCTACAGTTTTCCCTAGCATATATAGCCTTTGTAATCTCAGTGTTAGTGGAAAGTGTTTCAAAATCTTAAAAGGAATTTTTTCTCCTTTTCTCCTTTTGATTTATCCGGTTTATACCAAAGATGACCACAAGATGGACAATAAGACAACTTGTAATATTTGTTATAAAACAACACACAATTATTCTTACATGCATGAATTTTCTAATTACTGAGCCTAAGTACCTTCCACTGTGTCTTCATTTTATTGAAGTTTTCTGGTAATGCTTTATCAAAAGGCAACATCTCCTTCACTAGCTGCATTAGACGATTAAAGCATGCCTCACTCATGTTACATTCTAACTTCATATTCAATAATTGGGATAGTTGACAATTTTGTGTGCTTTTCGTATCCAACCCATAAAGCTACATTAGCATCATTTAAGAACGAAAAGAAAGATTCAGTGTTTGGATTTGGATCCTCAGGAAAGATCGGTTCATCTAAGGTCTCATCATTGAACTAAAACTCCGATCGTAAAGCATCCATAACCATTTCAGCATTGGATTTTCTACTTTGAGTTCATTAACGACTTTGTTCTGCTCATCAACAAAATGTCCCGATAATTGGCCGGCATGGAACGATTCACCATGTGCATCCCATATTGTGTACAAACTGGTAAACCCTTTATGAAATAAGTGTTCCTGAATCTTATTAACAACCAAGAACTTGCTATTTATACACTGAGAGCAAGGATAATTGATCTTATTCTCAATCACGTATCTTGGTTGATTGAATGCAAATGACATAAATTCATCTATCCCATTCACAAATTCTATCATAAAAATTCCACTCAAATTGACTCAGTAATATATCCAACTCCTATCTTGTTCTATTCTAAGAAAAATATTATAATTGATATATGATGTCGTCCGTTATTAGATGTTAACACAAACATCAATTGAAAACAAAATCCAACTAAATACTAGAATTATTTAATTGCTTAACTACTAAAACTTTTTTTTCATTTGCACTTCCAAAAAAACTTTTTTTTCATTTGGTTTGTTAAATCATTTAATTAATTTAAAAATCTTAATTAGTGGAAATTCTTTTAAATTTTACTAAATTTACTAATACATTTTGAATTGATTAATTGTTGTCATTCGATTTGTTAAATTACTAATTTAATTAATTGATTAAATGATTATTTACAAATACATGAATCTTCAAAACTAGTAAAATTTTGTAATTATAACCCTAAACAATTAATTAATTTATATAATTAATTTATTGCTTAAATACTTATAATACATTACATTACTTAATTAACTTAATTATTTAATTAATTCATTAAAACCTTAATTAATTTAAATATTTTTAAATTAAATAGTATTACTAATTTAGTTAATTACTTATTTCCTAAATCAATTTTCCATTTCCTTAATTCCATTTGATTACTAAAATGTAATTCCATTAGTTTAAATATCTGCTTAATTACTAAACTTTGCTTAATCAATTACTAGATTACGGAAGTTTGCTTAATTACTAAAAATTAGTAATTTTGCTTAATTACTATACTTTGGTTAAAACTGCCAACATTTTAATTCAACTAGCAAACATTTTAATCAGGCAAATTTTGCTTGATTAAAATTCAACCAACAAATAGTAACAAATCCCAAATATTTTCAACATAACTTCAAAATATTTTCCCAAAGTACAACAACATAAACTCAACCAGCAACATACAACAAAATATTTTCCCAAAATCATGCCAGAAACAAATCATGCCCACAACAAATCGAACCTAATATACAAACCCTAAATTCAAACCCTAAGCTAAAAAAATGCCGGCAACAAATCAACAACCGATTTACCTTGAAACAACAAATCAACAATAATGCCAGCAACATTCAAACAAATAATCACGATTATATTAATTCATAAAAAAATCTCTAAAACCCCAAAGCAAATAGTAAAATTCAAGCAAGCTAAATCAAAAAATTTTCAATCCTTAAAAACTAAAATCTTACCAGCTTGAGTATGAGTGAAATGAATACAAGAAAGGAGAAGATGAATGTTGACTGGATGGGAGGTTCAACAATGATCAAGGGCAACCGAACAAGCAGTTGGGAAAAGAGGGAGAAAGTGAGGAAGGGGAGCTGAAAGTGGGAGAGCTGTGCAGTGGTCAACGTGGGTTGTCGGCCGTCAAGGGTGGGTTTGTCGTCGGTGGATAGCGCACTCAGGTGGGGTGAATGATCGGCCAATAGGATTAGGTGGAAAGCGAAGGAGATAGAGAGGAGAAGGGATAGAAGAGCAAAGGGAGAGATATCCTACATGGGGATTTTTATTTTAATTACCGACGGATTCATCGATCGAAAACTTCGTTGATAATTAAAATAGGAATAAATGGAGGAAACAATCTTGTGTGTGAATTTTTATTTTAATTATAGTCGAATTTGCAACAGAAGATTCCGTTTGTAATTAAAATAGGCATAAATGGGGGAAAATCTCATGTGTGAATTTTAAGATTTATTTCTGACTAAATCACCAACGGAATATTTCATCGGTAATTAAAAAATAAATATCGACGAAAATTCTGTCAACAAATCCTTTGATAAGCATACCAATGTCTAACCACATTACCAACTAGGTAATCCATTGGTAACATGGTTGGCAAATTTACTCTGTAACCTATTATCGATAGACAGTTTCTGTTAGTAAATTTCACTCCATCTTACTATTTATGTGCGTACTTATATTACCGACGAATGTCATTTCATTGGCATTTTCTGTCGATAATTTGTTGGTATTCCTCACAATATTGTTTTGTCGATGATTGCCAATGGATTGTTATCAATAGAATGGATTCTGTTGATAAAACTTGTTTTTTTAAGTGACAATTTAAGTTTGGCTCAGTAATTGAAGAACAAAGTTTGAATCCTTATTCTCGCAATTGTACTTCTTTATTTTGTACCAAAAATAAATTGTTTCAAATTAATGTTTTCCTTTTTTTTAGCCCTTTGCTTATTATCTTTCCCTCCCTTTATGGCTTATTTCATATGGTGTGACTCATCCATATCACTTTAATTTAAGTTATTATAATTAGTATTGCAATATAAAAAAATTATGAATATATATAATGTAAGTTATTTAATTGTTAATATAAACTTTTCATATAATTGATATGTAACTTTATCAAGAAAAAAGCAATTGTCTATTTCCATCCTATCTTTTAGTGGTCAGTATTACACGATTGAGATATATGAAGAAATTTCAAACTTGTCTTCTGTTATTGAACTTGCAATACCACATTTTCTAAATAGAGAATGCCTCTTCCAATTGCGTTCGAGCCACGTCAAACTTTGAATGATTCATGGACCAAAACAAAAATTTTAAGTCTTAGTCAAGATTCTTGCTATAATAGTGGGATAGATAAAGTCACTTAAACCTGAATAGAGATCTTCCATAGCATTTTCCTGCCTCCTTCTCTATCTCAACTTATAAAGAGCACCATCATGTTTCTTCTCATTAATAATGGTGTTAGGACATATTCGGTTTCAACATAACACCGAAAAAGAAAATCAATTCTTTCTTATTCTATCTTACTATTGAACCATTTTTTTCTAATTCAAGATTTTTGCCTTCCCTCCAACCAGAAACGATAAAAAATAAAGTCTTTTTCTTTTTATTGCATGGCCAAGGGAAATTTTATTGTTCTCTAACCATATATTACTAACAAACATAATTATTGATGATGAGTAAATTACATTATTGAAGGAATTCCGTTGGTAATTCCAACAAAATCCGTAGATAATGATTAAATTACCGATAAAATTTTGTTGGTAATTTCCAACAAAAATCCATAGGTAATGAGTAAATTACCGATAGAATTTCGTTGGTAATTTTCAACAGAAATCTGTAAGTAATGACTACAGTACCGATGAAATTCCTTTAGTAAATACTTACAGAATTCTGTAGGTTTTGACAAAATTCCTTATTATTGATCATGACTAAATTAAATTACTGACCAAATTTCTTGAGAAATTACCAACAGAATTCCATTAAAACAAAACTATCGATGGAAAATTATGCATTTTAGCTGTTTATTTCATTAGGTTAGGTTGGTTTAAAAACTATGCGGCAATTTCCAAGGCGGCAATTTCCTGGATGTGCAATAAAAAGTTTCGACTATGGGACAAATGATACTTTGTAATGAAATTGACAACGTAAGGAAAATTATTGGTGTTATTGGTTTTTTGCATAACTTTAGAGAAGCTTACAATTTGGTGGACTCTCTTGTTAAATTTGGTGTTGATCAAGATGAAATGTTTCATGCCTGATGATAACTTTGAGTTGAGATGATTTTTCGAGTGGGTTGTCATCGTTTTGGACGTTGATTTTCTTTTTTTCATTTTTTCTTAAAGTGTTTTATCTATATTTCAGTGATTAATTTCGTTTTGAAGATTTTAATAATGTTTTAGCTTTCACTATTAATAAGTTTTTTTTTTTTTACTGATAAAAAAAATAAATCTTATGAAAATCAAGTATTTAACCCATAGGAGGTAATAATCTTTGCACGGACGAGAAAAAAAATAGGAAGAATCAAAGTCTTGGTTACAAAGTTGAATCAGATTCCAACTTTTACTTCTTTGTTTAATGCCTTCAATTAACCACGTAAAACAGTATAAAAATGTAATACAAAGGCAGGGAAAGTGTGATTGAGAAAGGGTTTAGCTTTTATCACAGTTCAGCACTACCTGGATATAATTAAAACTACTTTATCATTATTATTGGATAGACATATATATATATATATATATATATATATATNNNNTTATTACTATTATTATTGTATAGACATATATATATATATATATATATATATATATATTAAAAAGCCATTAGCGTGAATATCTATAAAACAATAAACCTTAATTACTAGTTTATTTGTTAATCTCTTAGTGTACATTTGGAGTTACGGTGCCGTTCAAGAAGTGCAGTGTTAGGTACTCAACTTTTCACGTTAATTATAAGGATGCCACATAATTGAAGTGTAGCAGGTTCTCCTTGTAATTAATTTATTACAGATTTCTCAATCAACAAAATGACTTTAGTGGCATCTAAGATAAGGTCTAGAGACTAACTATCTGATATATTCCATTCATCATTCGGCGTATACATAGACTTTATTGGCATGTAAGGTCTAGTGACGTCTAACAAATTCTCTTTTTCTTCAAAAAAAAAAAAAAGCTGTACATTCACAATCATCTTTCTGTTCGTGACACTTACAATTATAATCTAATATAAAAAACCAATGAACAAAACTAAATACCTTAACATGTTATAAATTGATTGTTTAGATTAGTAAATCATACAAAAAACTTACGAAAAAAAAAGACTTTTAATATTGTTAGGAATGTTCAGTTAACATATCATAACTCTTTTTTTTCTTCTTGTTTAAGATCATAATATTAAATTTAATTTAATGTACAAGTAGAGTTAGACTATTGTCACCTGTCTATTTAATTATTACATAACCTATATAGCCTTGCTGTAATACTTGGAATTCCACTTGTCACATGTTATACTCAGTTATTGTTTTAACCACATTAAAACATCAAGTTTTAGTCAACAAAAGTCTTCCTTATATTGCACGGTCAAGGGAAATTTTTAAAAACTTATTTGGTTTTTAATTATAGCACTATCAATAATAATAGAGGAAAGAGATATTGAAAAGGAGAGAAATTTATTTCTTTTATTTTTTTTAATTTGATAATTTTAGAGGTTTGGGTGGAAATTGAAAATCCCTTGTTAGTTTTAATGCTTTTCTTTTTGAATAAATAATTTTTTTTTTAGTAGAAAGAATTTATTGATGAAGAACGGAGACACATAATATGTGGGCTTCATCCAGGACCACAAAACATCAGAAAAGGGGAACCAAACTGCCGAGAACGGACTGCATTATTCTTCACAGCCCCAGAAACGAACTAAAACCAATGCGCAGCCTTTGAAAGACTCCATTGACTTATAAGAATACAAATTTTGGGAGTTGTGACAATGAGGACATATACGTCCATAGAGCTGATCATCTTTGGCAATGGATGGACCAAGATAAGCTCTATTAAATGTCTTGGTGAAGATTTCTACTAATGAATTGGGAGTTGGGACAGATCATGTCAATTGACCCCGGTCCTTACGCTCTTTATATATTACGCACGCTGATTAAAGTTTCAACCCCAAACTAACACGCTAACATGACTCGAAAGGAGTTGACATGTTTACTTGGTCATGAGGGAGAAAAATCTCTGGATCCATCGTAACAAATCTCCATCAGTTTCAGAGTAAAACCTTCAAAATTATTAATCATCATTTCCAACCTCAAAGTATAGGAAGTAAGTGATATATCAACACTGTAGGAATATGCAACTCATTCTATAAGCTTAAGAATACGCTACAATTGTTACCACATGACTCCAAAACGCCACTTCTATAAACCTTAGGTTTGAATCCTTATTCTCGCAAATGTACTTCTTTCATTTTACACCAAAAAAAAATTCGTTTCAAATGTTTTCCATTTTTCCCCCTCTGCTTTTAATCTTTCCCTCTCTTTCTGGCTTATATCATATTGTGTGTCTCATCCATATCACTTTAGTCTAAGTTATTATAGTTAATATAAATTATGAATGTATATAATGTAAGTTACCTAATTGTTAATATAAATTTTTTCATATAATTTTTTTTGAATGGAATTTTTCATATAATTAATATGTAACCTTATCATAAAAATTAAAAAAACAAATACAATTATCTATTTCCATCCTGTCTTTTAGCGGTCACTATTACAAGATTGAGATATATAAAGAAATTTCAATCCTATCTACTCAGTTATTGAACTTGAAATATCACATTTTCTAAATGGAGATAGACCCTTCCAATTACGTTCAAGCCACGTCACGTCAAATGATGAATGATTCATGGACCAAAAATGGGACAAATAATGTCACTATTATGGCAATTTCCTACCCCCTTCTCTATCCCAACTTCTAAAGAGCACCACCATGTTTCTTCGCATTAATAATGGTTTTAAGAAAATCTATTCTTTCTTATTCTATTAATTTCACTACTGAAACTTTTTTCTTAATTCAAGATTTTTGCCTTCTCTTCAACCGTAAAAGGAAAAAAAATAATGTCATTTTCTTTTTATTGCACGGTCAAGGGAAACTTTCTTTAAAAATGCTTCCACCATTTGATTTTGCTAAAAGTTTCAACGCAATTGCGATTTCTTGTTATAGGAGTAGAGGATTTGCATTTATAACTTGGTCTACAAATTTAAATTTTTATTTATTTATTTTTAATCAAAAAACTTCACAAACTGGATTTAAGGTCTTATCCCTTAACAAAAGTAACCAAATGTCTTGTGTCTCAAGATAAAAGGAATGAAATTAGAAATAGAAAGTTGTGGTCAAGCCTCGTCATCAGCTGCGATCGTTACACTCACTTGGCAAATCAATGATTCTAAGTCTCTAACCATATATCACATGGCAAATCAATGATTTAATTAGTTTTGCTAAAACTTTCTATGCAATTTCGAGTTTTTGTTATTGTCGTAACATTCGGGTCCTAGAACCTGACCGCCAGACGCGAGTGAAAACTCTATAACTAGGAGTCGTCACCAATCTTTTTTACTATGTGTGATTGACCACCTATTGATTCAATTCTAATCGGCAGAGTCTTAATTAGATTTAAGCCCGCCGAGAGAATCTTAAATTGGTCTACGTTTTTTTAGATCTAGGTTCGGGAGTACGGTTATGCCCGGGGAAAGATTAGCACCCCCGGGATGCCCGTTTCATGAACAGTACTATTTTTAGATTATCCTATAGGGCTTTTATTATATTTCCTTAGTTATTATTTGCTTACTTTATCTTCTATTTTACCTAGAATGGAATGCAAATGTGAGGCAAGATGATATGAGATTAAAAATGTCGGACGAATAACCTTTTATCGAGGATATTTTCCCAGATCAGCCCATCATACTGGTGGGATTCGAGGTATTCTCTCACCTAGAGAATTATCTGAGAAATTCGTCTTCGCAAATTCAACGAATAATTTCCATCATCGAGGTTACCGTACGTTTTTTCTTTAAAAGTAATATTTTCGTGAATAATAAACCTAATATGAGTAAAAGCCTTTTTATTAAAAATGTTTCTCGAGCCCTCCCATCATACTGGTGGGATCCGGGAACATCTTTTCATCTAGGCAGCTTTCCAAAAGAAACTCACCTTCGCAAAATCTTCAAAAAATCCCATCATCGGGACTTATGCTTGCAAACAAAAATATCTACGTGCCATGGTATGCATGATGCAATAAAAATATATGTTATGTTTGTGAAGTTTATTTTTATTATTTATTTTTATTTTTATTTTTTATCTATTTATTATTATTATTATTTATCCTTTTTTCCTTCTAATTAACTATCTTATATCATTTATTAACCTATTATATTTTATACCACAAAGTATTTGAACTTTAATTGCATGTTATTTATTATTTTGAATTTTCCACCATTAACAATTTTTGTTATTCCCACCATTAACAATTTTTGTTATTCATCTCTTTATTTCTTGTCATGGGTATTAATATTTTCACAAATTTTATTATTATTATTATTATTATTATCTTTTGGACAAATTAAATATAACATCTATTTTTATATTTTTAAAATTTTTTAACTAATTTTTACGTAGTAAAATTTTTATTTAAAATAAAAATCTCAAAATCGAGACCCTCCCATCGTCCTGGTGGAGCCTTAATTCGAATTCCAAATCTAAAAAAAATTAGCCCGAGATTGCGACTCCTCGTGTCCCGACCAATCATCCCATCATCGGTATTAAATTAAATAATTATTTTATTAATAATTCTTTATCTTATCCTATTTTCATTCTCTCCTCATTTGTATTCCTCTCTCTAGTTTATATAAAGCTATATTATTATTATTTTATTTATTATTTATTATTATTATTATTATTATTATTTACGTTTTACTTGCTCATTCACTTACTTTCTATATCTTCTTCTCTATCTTTCCTTTTCATTTTATCATGTCTTTCCTACTTATTTCATTTTTTATTGATTATTCATATATATATATATATATATATATATATATATATTTAAGACTATAGTAAATCTATTAATTTTCTAACTATTCTTTAACTTATTCTATATATGTATGTTAAATCTTAAATTTTTATGACTCACGAATTATTTAAATTTATTTCTTTTACCATTAATATTCACCCTTATATTTGTTGTTTGCATTAATTCTTATGTTTTTAAATATTTTTTAAAACTTTAAAACATTATACTAAATGATTTAGCCTAACCCATATTCAGTCCAATCAACACAAGACACAAAATGCCCATAAAGGAATAAGTGAAAATTTTTACCTTACTTGGGCTCAGATGCTGACCCAAGTACAATAGGACAGCCCACTAGACCCTCTTCCCGAACACACTGTTGGAGGCCCAAAAGAGTATTCTTCTTCTTTTGAAACGACACCGTTTTCAGCTCCTTTATGGCACCAAAACTTCACTAGCAAAACTGCATCGTTTTTCCTATTGACCTTTAAGCTTCTTCTTTCCTTTTCTTTCTTTCACTTCCTGCTTCTATTTCCTCTCTCTAATGGCCGGCAGCTTCTCTAACCTCTCTCTACCCTTGCCGCTCCTCTATTCACTCACCCCACCAACAGCTGCAACCCCAAATCTCCTCCTCCCACACGGCGGCAAACCTTTGAATCTCACTACTCCTAACCTCGTGGCGCCAATCTCTCTCTCTCACTCTCTATTTTCTTTTTCGATTTCAGCCCCCCAATCTTTCTTTTTACACTCTCAACATCGGCAACACTACCCCTCCTTGACTCTCTCACAAACTGGCGGCATAGATCCCAGCTTTATCCTCTCTAACCGGTGGTAAATACCTAAGTTTTATCCTCCCTAATTGGCGGCAACTAACCCAAGCTTTACCCACTCTAACCAGTGGCAACTAACCAAGCTTTATCCCCTCTAACTGGCAGCAAATACTCAAGCTTTATCCTCCCTAACCGGCGGCAACTAACCCAAGCTTTACCCACTCTAACCGGTGGCAAATACCCAAGCTTTATCCCCCTAAAAATCAACCAAAATTCACCCAAAAAACCCAACCATTCTCCCTCTCTCATTGTGTATATTTTTTGATTTTTTGGTATTTTTTGGTATTCTTTTTGATTTTTGGATTGTGGTTTTTTTACTGCTAGAGACTAGGGTTTTTTGATTGCCGATTTTCTTCTCTCTCCCACTGCTACAGTGCCCCCTTCCCTTTATACTCGGTTTTTTTGTCTCTCAATGGGTGTCGTCCCACTACCTTTGCCAAACGCGAAGCACTGTAGTGGTGCCTGGTTGGTACTGGCAGGGTGTGTCCGTGCCCTGCCAGTACTCTCTTTTTTTTTTTTGTCTAGTTATTTAATTAATTAATTTTTAATTTTTATTTCTTTTTTGTTTGTCTAAGCAAAATTACAGTGTCTACAGTTATGATTTTTATTTGCATTTGTAATGAGATCTACGAATTTGAATTTTTGTTTATTTACTTTTAATAAAAAACTTCACAAACTTGTACTCTAGCCTCGTTATCAACTACCATCGTTACACTCAAATAGCAAATCAATGGTTCTAAGTCTCTAACCATAACATACATAATTATTGATCAACTTGTAGCTCAGACATCTTAGCATTCATAACGGAAATTCTTAACATTAATTCCAAACCCAAAAGCAAGCTAAAATAGTTGCTTTAAGCTATAAGGCAGAGGTAAGTGGTTCAAGTGCAGTGCTATAGGATGTCTTTCTGACTTTCTAACACCGTAGGAATTCTTGAACATTTTCCTCAATTGCTCTGCTATTTCAACCCCAATATTGTAGGAAAGATGGCGTAAGGTCTACGTTCATTTCTGTGAATAATCCTTTCTAGCTTTTCCTCTTTCTCCTTTCAATTCAGATTTTTGAAAGAGACAGAATGTTATCCTTGCTCAGACTTTTGAGGTCAACAAGTCTTCCATTCTTTGAGTAATTGATCTACCAAATGTTGTTCTTAGATTGACGGGTGAACTAAAAGTTCCTTCATTAGCAATTAATTATAGCACTACCAATAACAGATGAAAGAGTTATTGAAAGGTGAGACTACTGACTATAATTCTAAGAACACTAGTTTTTATTTCTTTTATTTTTTTAATTTGATAATTTTAAGAGTTTGCGTTGAAAATGGAAATCCCTTGTTAGTTTTAATGCTTTTTTTTGAATACATAATTTCAATGCCAAAAGAGTTGTATTAGTCCTTTTTTTTTTTTTTGAATAGCAGGAATTTATTGACGAAGAATGGAGACACATAATACATGGGCTCCATTTAGGACCAGAAAACGTCAGAAAAAGGAAATCAAACTGCTCAGAACGGACTACATTATTCTTCACAGCCCCACAAATGGAATAAAACCAATACACACAGATTTATAAATCAACCTTTGAAAGACTTGATTGACTTATAGGAATACTAATTTTGGGAGTTGTGACAATGAGGGCATATATGCCCATAGACCTTATCTGTTAAATGTCTTGGTCCAAATTTCTGCTAATGAATTGGGAGTTGGGACAAATCATGTCAATTGACCCCGGTCCTTACGCTCTTTACATATGACAGATGATAAAGCTGAGTAGGGTGAACGTTTTTAGCATGTTATGATAAAAATTTCTTAGATATGATCAGTAGCACCAGAGTCCATGATTCAGGTGTTTTGTTTAAACATGAGATTATTAATCTGTCTAAAATCAATGGCATGTTATTCCAACTATTGAAACATTGATGATTTGAGATAGTACTTGCAAAAGCTAAATTGACCAAGGATAGTTTGTTTTGGTGACTATTTTGTGAAGAAGTCTTACCATCAGAACATGTGATCCCATTTTCATTTAAGAGTTCAATTAGTCTACTAACTTGCTGTTTGATGACTGATATCTAAGACATAGTTCCATTTCCAGCTGAATTTTGTTCCTGGTCTAGCTGCACCACTGCAGATTCATCCTCATTCATACTGGTAACATTATTTGCTATAGACTTCCCTCTTTTGGAGTTTGCCTTGGATTTGGTGAATTTGAAATCTTCAGGAAAGCCCACCAATCTATAGCATTTTTTCTTAAGATGAACTTTCTTCCCACAATGTGAGCACACCAAGTCTTTCTTAAATTTTTTCTTTCCATCACTGGCAGTTAACATTGTTGAGGATTCTAGTCCTGGCTGAGCTTGAAACAGTAAGTTTCTTTGAGCTTCTTCTCTCAACACAAGACTATACACCTTGTCAAGGGATGGTATAGGGTCCATGAGTATAATTTGAGACCCAACAGTTGAGAAAGAGTCATTCAAGCCATTGAGGAATCTAAAAACTATGTCCTTCTGATATTGATAAGAGTATTTCTTGAAGCAATCCGAACTACATTTCCCACACACACAAAGAGGTAAAGGCTTGTAATTCCTCAACTTTTCCCAGATACCCTTAAGTTCAATAAAGTAAGAATCAACAGATCGTGTTCCTTGGGTTACATTGCCTAAGGTAAATTGTAGATTTCATACCCTGGTGTCATCAGGTTGTGCAAAGCTCTGCTTCAAAATGTTCCAAATATCTGGGGCAGAATCCGTGTAAAAAATGGTTGATGATATTTGAGGTGTGATAAAATCAAGCATCCAAGCTATAGTGAGATTGTTGTAGCGTATCCAAGAAGGATATAAAGGATCAGTTGGTTGAGGTTTGGGGATGGTTCCATTTATGAAACCCATTTTGTTTTTGATTGAGAAAGCTAGAAGAAAGGATCTACTCTAGGCTACGTAATTAGTAGTGGTGAGCTTGGGGTTGATGATGACTGAGCTAGGATGGTCAGTATGATGAAGGAAATAAGGAGATTGGGGATCTCCAGTGGGTGAAATTTGAAATGTGATTTGTGATCCTTGAAAACTTGACTCAGTTGATTCAGACATGATTGAAAGAAAAAACCTAATACAGGTATCAACTAACAATGGATCGAATAAACAAAAGCTAAGAATTGATGAATAATCTATGAGACTGATAAGAAATTACTTTACCAGTGATGAAAAGCCATCGTTTCAAGGAATGAAGAAATTCATTTTTCCAGGAATCATCTGCTTTGATACCATGTCAAACATTGTATGACGGTTTGGGGAATTTCCATATTCATTCCGTCAACAAAAAATTACAAAGTCTGCATATATATATAGAGTAGAAGAGAAAAGGACAAAATAGCATAACTAATTTCCTATTAACTAACCTAACTAGAATTTAAAAGACTTAATTAATTACATCTTTAATAAAACAGTGCAGTTTGAAGCTTCTTCTTTCTTCCTCAGCCTTTTATTAATCCGGTGCATTTTTGGGTCTTTATTCCTTAGCTATTTAGAGCAACAGACTTCTGATAGCTTGTTGCTCTGCTACCTTTATTTCTCTGCTGTCTTAAGAGTAATTTCAAAAACAGTCATCATGGTTGACAAAAATAAAGGTAAATCATTCTAGTTTTATCTAGCTAATGTAACCATAGAAAATGGGAAACATAAACAAAAAATGTCTGAGCAAGGCTCTTTTATTAAAAAGCACAATTGGATACAAAGCCAGGGAAAGTGTGATTTAGAAACAGTTTAGCCCTTATCACAGTTAAAACTACTTTAACTTTATTATTGGACAAAACTTTTTAGAGAAAGCTTTCATTCCTAATGCCATACAAAACTAGTTGGAGAATTGGAAGGAACAATAGATATTTAGGAGGAAGAAGGTATGACATTAACCTCTAGCTTGGTCTGACTTTCACCCATGACTTAAAAATGTTTGGTATTCAACTTTTCGACATTAATAAGGATGTCACATAATTGAAGTACTGAGCAAGTCGTCTTGTAATTAATTTAGTACAGATTTCTCAATCAATAAAATGATTTTAGTGGCATCTAAGATAAAGTCCATAGAGCACCCGAACATTTGACTCAATGATGGTGCTTGATCCCCCTGCCTAAAGAGTAGAATTCGAATCCCCCTTCTTCCCTTCCCCCAATTATTAAAAAAATAAAAAATAAAGTCCACAGACTTTGATATATGTTCAACATTCACCATTAAATACACGTCACATTTTCAACATATACATAGACTTTATAGGCATGTAAGGTCCAGAGGCTAGCTGTTTGATATATATTCAACATTAATCACCCTTAAATACACGTCACATTTTCGGCATATACAAAGACTTCATAGGCATGTAAAGTCCAAAGACTAACTATTTGATATATATTCAACCTTCACCATTAAATACATGTCACATTTTCGGCATATACATAGACTTTATTGGCATGTAAGGTCCAGAGACAAACTGTTTGATATATATTCAACATTCACCATTAAATACATGGCACATTTTTGGCGTATACATAGATTTTATTGGTATGTAAGGTTCAAAGACTAACTATTTGATATATATTCAACATTCACCATTGAATATATATCACATTTGTGGCATATACATAGATTTTATTGGCATGTAAGGTCCAGAGACTAACTATTTGATATATATTCAACATTCACTTAAACACATGTCACATTTTCGGTATATAACATAGACTTTATTGGCATGCATGTAAGGCCTAGAGACTAGATACGTGCTAAAAATCCTCTTTTTCTTCACAAAACAAGCTGTAAATTCAAAATTATCTTTTTGTTCATCACATTTACAAAAAAAAAATTTACAGTTATAATCTAATATAAAAAACCCTTGAACAAAACTAAATGGATTAACAAATTAATACCATGTAGAACTAGACCCATAAAAAATTTTCGTAATTAATAAAATTTAACAAGGTAGCTGCGCCCTGCGTGAATTTCTAACATAAAAAAAAAAAAAGAACTAGACCCATGTAAGATGAGACTCAAAACTAAATTTAAATGTTTGAAGAGTTATTTGTTAAATTTATGTAGAATTAATTTATACTAATTTAGGATCAACCATAACAGAAATTAAAAATTAAAAATGTAGTTTATATATATATATATATATATAATNTTAAAATAGTAGTTATATATATATATATATATATAATTGGGCAAAGGGAGATTTGAATTCTATTTTTTTAGCAGAGGGATCATGCATCAACCAATAAGCTAAATGCTCAGGTGCAAAATTAAAAACATAGTTGATTCTTAATATATGATTTGATAACGGAAACAATATTAACCAAATTAAATGTTGAGATGCAATGTATTACGATCTTCCTCTTCCTTGATCAATTAACTCTCTAACATGTGAAAAACCTTAACTTTATACAAGTCTAAATTAATTGTCTAGATTTGTGAATCATACAAGAAAAGAATTAAAAAAAAATCCTTTTGATATTTTTAGGAATTTTCAGTTAACGTGTCATAACTCTTTTTTTTCTTCATGTATAAGATCATAATATTAAAATTAATTTCATAGTTAAAGACAAATCTAGAATTTTAAAATTTGAGATATAAAATTTAAAGGGATAAATACATACATGGACTATTGTTCTGTATGCTATTGATGGACTTTGTAAACATTACAAGTAGAGACCATAGTCACATGTCTATTTAATTATTACATAACCTATAGGTTTCAACATATATCCCAACTTCTAAAGTGCACCATCATGTTTCTTCTCATTAATAATGATTGTAAGCCTCTAACCATATATCACTAACAGACATAATTATTGATCAGAAATTCTTAGCATTCATAATGGAAATTCTTAGCATTAATTCCAGTCCCAAAAGCAAGATAAAATTGTTGCTGTAAGATATAAGATAGAGGTAAGTTATTAAAGTGCTGTGTATAATGTCTTTCTGACTTTCTAACAACGTAGGAATACTTGAACATTTTCCAATTACAAGTTAGAAAGAAATAAGAAAAATGACTAGTCCCGAATTGCTGATAAACACTCAAGGAATGCTCTGCTCATTCAACCCCAAGGTTGTAGGAAAGATGGTGGAAGGTCTACTCTCATTTTTGTGAACAATCCTTTCTACCTTTTCCTCTATCTTCTTTCAATTCAGATTTCTGAAAGAGATAAAATGTTATCCTTGCTCAAGACTTTTGAGGCCAACAAGTCTTCTATTCTATGGCATAACAAATCTTTGAGTAATTGATGTTCAACCCCGGATTTGAAATTAAAATAGAATGCTACAGTTTCAACTAAATTTTATTCTTAGACTGATTGGTAAACTAAAAGTTCCTGCATTATCAATTAATTGTAGCACTCCCAATAATAGAGGAGAGAGTAGTGACTATAATTCTAAGAAAACCAGTTTTTATTTCTTTTAATTTTTTGAATTTGATAAGCTTAGGGGTTTGGGTGGAAAATGTAAATCCCTTGTTAGTTTTAGTGCTTTTCTTTTTGAATAAATAAATTCAATGCGAAAACTGTTGTATCAGTCCTCTGCATTTTTCTGGTTTTTTTGAATAGCAGGAATTTATTGATGAAGAATGGAGACACATAGTAAATGGACTCCATCCAGGACCACAAAACATCAGGAAAAAGGAAATCAAACTACCCAGACCGGACTGCATTATTCTTCACAGCCCCACAAATGGACTAAAATCAATGCACCGAGATTTATAAATTAACGTTTGGAAGACTTGATTGACTTATAGGAATACAAATTTTGAGAGTTGTGACAATGAGGACATATATGTCCATAGAGCTGATCGTCTTTGGCAATGGATGGACCAAGACAAGCTCTTTTAAAGGTCTTGGTCAAGATTTCTGCTAATGAATTAGGAGTTGGGACAGATCATGTTAATTGACCCCGGTCCTTACGCTCTTTATATATTACATATGCTGATTAAAGTTTCAACCCCAAACTAACACGCTAACATGACTTGACAGGAGTTGACATGTTTTACTTGGTCTTGAGGGAGAAAAATCTCTGGATCCAACGTAACAAATCTCCATCAGTTTCAGAGTAAAACCTTCCAAATTATTAATCATCATTTCCAACCCCAAAGTATAGAAAGTAGGTGATATATCAACACTGTAGGAATATGCAACTCATTCTATAAGCTTAAGAATACGCTATAATTGTGACCACATGTCTCCAAAACGCAACCTCTTTGCCCTGTCTAATTGGCAACTTGTATTTGAATTTTCTGGCTGAAGGCTCCCTTTTATGCCAACATGTTTTCTGCCACCCAACTAGTCCTTTGTCTTAATCATCACAACTACACTACGAATTAGAACAGGACGCTATAATCTCAACTAAATTATTTCTTACAATTTTGAAATTTTTTTTATATTAAAAAAGCGTATAGACAAAATATGCTGATACAATCGTCCATAAATCTTTTGACATCCTTATTGCATTGCAAGACTTGAGTTTGACTTGACAGCCTATAAGTATACATGTTATACATGTTTCGAGTATCATAATTATATTTGAAGTTCCTTTGAATCAGAAAGATGGGATACTTACTAATGTTCTATCAGCTTCTCTGCCTTCTATTGTTTTTACTTGAATTCTACTTCTTTTTTTAAGTGCAGTCTTAAATTGTAAATCCCTTGTTAGTTTTAATGCTTTTCCTTTGAATAAATAATTTATTTTTTGAGTAGCAGGAATTAATTAATGAAAAATGGAGACACATAATACATGGACTCCATCCAGGACCACAAAACATCAGAAAAAGGAAATCCAACTGCCCAGAACGGACTGCATTATTCTTCATAGCCCCGCAAATGGACTAAAACCAATACACACAGATTTGTAAATTAACCTTTGAAAGACTTGATTGATTTATAGGAATACTAATTTCGAGAGTTGTGACAATGGGGACATATACATGCCCATAGACCTTATCTGTTAAATGTCGTGGTCCAGATTTCTGCTAATAAATTGGGAGTTGGGACAGAACATGTCAATTGACCCCACCAATGTCCTTACGCTCTTTATATACTACAAATGATGATTTAATGCTTCAACCCCAAACTAACATGACTTGACAGTAGCTGACATGTTTACTTGGTAACAAATCTTTGGCAATGGATGGACCCCTCTGTTTATGTCTTGCTCAACAAACATTTTGGCATCCTTATTGCATTGCAAGACTTTGGTTTGACTTGGCAGCCTATAAGTATACTACATGCTTCTGTTCTCATAACTATAATCAGAAAGATGGAGTGCTTACTAATGTTCTATCAGCTTCTCTGCCTACTATTCTTTTGCTTGAGTTCTCAGCCTACTCTTTCATCCTCTTCATTTGCCCCTTCAGCAACTCCCCCATGCTCTCACAATGAGGCTTCAGCTTTGATGAAATTTAAAAGCTCTTTTTCCATCAACAAAGTTGCTTCTTGGAGATGCGAATTTATTGGCATTCCATCTTATCCTAAGACTGATTCGTGGAAGGAAGGGACTGATTGCTGCGCATGGGATGGAGTCACTTGCGACAATATAACAGGCCAAGTGATTGGCCTTGACCTCAGTTGCAGTTGGTTATATGGTGCCATTCCTTCCAACAGTAGTCTTTTCCATCTCCCACACCTGCAGAAGCTTAACCTCGCTCATAACGATTTTAACCATTCCAAGATGTCATCTGAGTTTGCTCGGTTTACAAGTCTAACGCAACTCAACCTCACGGAGTCAGTCTTTGCAGGACAAATTCCACTCCAAATCTCCCACTTGTCAAAGTTGGTTTCACTTGATCTCTCTCGGAATGATTATCAAACACTTGACGAACGTACTTTGGGAGGACTTTTTCAGAACCTAACAGAGGTGAGACAACTGTTTCTTGATGGAATCAGCATGTCTTCTGTTAATTCTAATGTCTTGATGAACATATCCTCTTCTTTAAGCTCTCTTAGTCTTGGAGGTTGTGGTTTGCAAGGAAAATTCCCAAAAGACATTTTTCAGCTGCCAAACCTCAAGTTGCTTAACTTAGAAGGCAACTGGGAGCTCAATATCTATCTTCCAAAGTTCAACCACAGCAATCATCCTCAGCTATTAGATCTAAGAGGCACGTCCCTCTCTGGAGCATTGCCTAATTCCATTGGCAATTTAGTTTCATTGAAAGATTTAGATCTAAGTTTCATGTCCCTCTCTGGAGCATTACCTAATTCCATTGGCAATTTAGTTTCATTGGAAATTTTGGCTCTAAGTTTTACGAATTTTTCTAGAGCATTGCCTAATTCCATTGGCAATTTAGTTTCATTGAAAGATTTGGATCTAAGTTTTACAAAGCTTTCTGGAGTATTGCCTAAATCTATTGGCAATTTAGTTTCATTGAAATATTTGGATCTACGTTCCACGCCCCTCTCTGGAGCATTGCCTAATTCCATTGGCAATTTAGTTTCATTGAAACATTTGGATCTAAGTACGACGTCCCTCTTTGGAGCATTACCTAATTCCATTGGCAATTTAGTTTCATTGGAAATTTTGTCCCTAAGTTTTACGAATATTTCTGGAGCATTGCCTAATTCGATTGGCAATTTAGTTTCATTGGAAATTTTGGCTCTAAGTTTTACGAATATTTCTGGAGCATTGCCTAATTCCATTGGCAATTTAGTTTCATTGAGATATTTGGTTCTAAGTGGCACATCCCTCTCTGGAGCATTGCCTACTTCCATTGGCAATTTAGTTTCATTGAAAGTTTTGGATTTAAGTTCTACGAATTTTTCTGGAGCATTGCCTAACTCAATTGGTAACCTTGTTTCCTTGGAAGAATTGAGTCTTGAAGAATGTAACTTTTCAGGAATAATTCCGAGATCATTAGGGAATCTCTCGCAACTCAATTACTTGAGCCTCTCAAATAATTATTTTAGTGGACAGATTCCATCTTCACTCACAAACCTAACTCATCTTGAATTCTTGGACATCTCTCACAATCAACTACAAGATTCCATTCCAAATGAGGTAACTACTTTTCCTAATCTCATCACTCTAGACTTATCTTTTAATTTTCTCAACGGTACACTTCCATCTTCAATATCTCAACTTGTGAACCTTACTTTGCTTGATTTATCATCAAATAATCTTAGTGGAATTGTAGAATCTGTCCTGTTTTCAAAACTCCAAAATCTCCAATACCTTGCTCTTTCATATAACAATATATACTTCGACTCTAATCATACCAGTGCTAATTATACATTGCCAAGTCTATATTTTTTGGATTTGTCGTCTTGTGATGTCAATCAATTCCCCCAATTTTTAAGGGGCTCAAAAGTTTTGGAGTATTTAGACGTTTCCAATAATAGAATTTCTGGCAAGATTCCCAAATTTATGTGGGATGTTGGGAAAGACTCTTTGTTTTACTTAAATCTATCTCACAACTCTATGACAGAATTAGAGCAACTTCCATGGAGGAAAATCATAATCCTGGACCTAAGCTTCAATTTAGTTCAAGGAAATCTTCCGATTCCACCTTTGAACACATCTATTTTTTTAATCTCAAATAACAATCTGAGTGGAGAGATATCTGATCTCATATGCAATGTGAGTTATCTTGAAGTTTTAGACATGTCTCACAACAATTTCAATGGAATTATTCCACATTGTTTTGGAGAATTAAGCAAAAGACTTTGGATATTGAATCTAAGGATGAACAAACTTCATGGAACTATTCCTTCAACATTTGCAAGGGGATGTCGGTTGAAGAATCTGAACTTGAATGCTAATCAATTGGAGGGGCCTTTAACACGATCCATCCTTAATTGTGGAAGTCTACAAGTACTAGATCTTGGCAACAACAAGATCAATGCTACATTCCCTCATTGGTTGGGAACTCTTCAAGAGCTAAAAGTTCTTGTAATGAAATCAAATCAAATGCATGGTTCCATAAATAGCAAAAGGCATATGCATTATTTTGGTAAGTTGCAAATTTTGGACCTCTCCAACAACAGTTTTACTGGACAGTTGCCAACTGGGTACATAGAAAATTTCAAGGCTATGATGAATGCTGAAGAAAATAGAGATGTCATGCCTTATATGGGGGGTTTGGATAAGGAAACAAATAACTTCTACACTTATTCTGTTTATTTGATCGAAAAAGGGCAAGAGGTTGAATTAATGAAAATTTTTGCCACATTAACAATCATTGATCTATCAAATAACAAGTTTGAAGGAGAGATTCCAAGAGTTATTGGAAAGCTTCGTTCAGTCATCGGGCTTAACTTTTCTCATAATCACCTTATTGGTCATATTCCACCATCATTTGGAAATTTGATCAATCTTGAATGGTTAGACCTATCCTCGAACAAGCTCGATGGAAAGATTCCAGAACAATTGTTGAATTTGACAATGCTTTCGTCCCTAAACCTTTCCAAGAATAAACTTGTTGGGCGCATACCTGAAGGCAAACAATTCAACACATTTGAAAACAATTCCTATGAAGGGAATGATGGATTATGTGGTTTTCCACTCTCTAGAAATTGTAGTAGTAATGAAGTGCAACAGCCACCACCTTCAAAGTTACAAGAAGAAGATCACTCAAAATCTGGAATTAGATTTGGGTGGAAAGTTGTGCTAATTGGATACATGTCTGGATTTATGTTTGGAGTGGGTATGGGATATGTTGTTTTTCAGACCGGTAAACCCAAATGGATTGTGAGCTTTGTTGAAGCCAAACATCATCGAAGGCCAAAAAAGTCAAACAAGACTACTCGTACTAGTCGGACAAGGAGTTAGTAATCATCAGTGACACTGCAGGTACGTTCATTCTTCTTCATCAAATGCACTTTTTATTTAGCTGTTGATAGTTTCTTTTGGTGAAATCAAGGTTAGCTGTTTGACTCCACAATTAAAGAAACGAAAGTTGTTAAGGATATATATGTTAAGTTTGGCATATATATATATATATATTATTTCAAGACAAATATATATATGACAGACTTCAAAGTTTTACAAATTATAATACTTAGTCCTATTTTTTTTACTATGATTAATATTATTCTGTTCATAGTAATTATTTAGCGACATTTGTGGTTAATGGCTACTCAGTGATTTGTTTTCTTTTTACTAAATTTCTTTATTTGTAGGTGATTAATACGTTTGAGAACAATTCCTACGAAGGGAATGACGGATTATGCGGTTTTCCACTTTCAAGATATTGCAGCAGTAATGAAGCACAACAGCCACCATCTTTAAACTTAGACGAAGAAGATGGCTCAAAATCTGAAATTAGATTTGGGTGGAAAGTTGTGTTAATCGGATACATGTCTGGATTTATGTTCGGAGTGGCTATGGGATATGCTGTTTTCCACACCGATAAACCCAAATGGATTGTGAGCTTGGTTGAAGCCAAACATCATGGAAGGCCAAAAAAGTCAAACAAGAATGCTCGCACTAGTCGAACAAGGAGATAGTAATCATCAATGACACTGCGGGTACGTTAATTCTTGTTCCTCAACTGCTCTTTTTTGTCAAGCTGTTGATAGCTTCTTTTGATTAAATCAAGCTCAGTTGTTTGACTTCACAGTTAAAGAAAAACATAGGTTAAGAACAATATATATGTTAATTTTGGCTTATACATATTATTTAAAGACAAATATATATCACAGCTTCAAAGTTTTTACAAATGAATCTGATCTTTGCATGTTCACTAATTAAATATTTAGTCCATGTTAATTATTATAATATTTAGTCCTGTACAATTTACTATATATGATTAGTATTATTCTTTTCATAGCAATTATTTAGCACCATTTGCAGTGAATGGCTACTCCTTGATTTGCTTAATCTTTTGCTAAATTTCTCTATTTTTAGGTAATCATTTGCAGTGTTTACACCAACACTGCAAGTTTTTTTATATCCATTTTCTATTGATTAATATTATTTATTTTTAGCCAACAAAGCTTTATCTCAATAATAGGGAGAATGTCTTGAAATCTTTAGGTCTCAAGTTCAAGTGATGTTGTATGTAGATTTAATTCAATTTTATGTTGATTTATTTATTAATCTCTTTTATGAATGTAATATGTGATATATGAGAAAATTATTTAATTATAATTGAAATTTTTACTCATAATTGTAATGATCTCATAAGAAAATATTACTTAGCTTTACTAAAGGTCACTTTAAATCACAGAGTTCCTTTGTTTTCTTTGGCCATGGAACATATCAACGTTCCGCTGTGGACTGACCCACTTCTCCTCGCTGACGTTTCTTGCCAACAACACAGCTCTAACTGCAAGATTTCACTAAATCCAACCCATCAGTACTTTCCCCTCTTCATGTTATTTCATTCATTTTTTATTCTTCACCTTGTCTGATACTGATGCAGCCATGTCACTAAATCCGTCTATGCTGGATTCAGATTCTTCCCCTCAACCAAATTCTGGTAATTTCTTTTCTTTTTGAAGAATTTTGTTTTTCTTTTAATTCGATATTAGGTGCATGTATCTCTCAATTAAAACAAAATTGGGTTGGAATTTTCCTTCCTTTTATGTATCTCTCAATTAAATTTGGTTTTGTTAATCCGTCTATGCTGGATTCAGATTCTTCCCCTCACCCAAATTCTGGTAATTTCTTTTCTTGTTGAAGAATTTTGTTTTTCTTTTAATTCAATGCTAGGTGCATGTGTCTCTCAATTAAAACAAAATTGGGTTGGAATTTTCCTTCCTTACATGTATCTCTCAATTAAATTTGGTTTGTTTTTGTTGATTTAGATATAGATGTTCCCTGGCAAACTCAAAGTTCAAAAGCAATTAGTACGCCAATTAGAAAATTGATGGTAAACAACCTTTGCTTAGAAATGATTTGTTTGTTCTTTGCATCCTAGTGTTGTAAGGATGTAAATGAATTTATGTTCGGTTTCAGGCCGGTCCATGTTGGGATTTTCTCTATCATTGCCAGACCTTGTTGTATGTACCGGATCACCCGATATTCCAATTGAGTTTTCTTTAGAGAATGGCATTGATGGATCTGATACTAAAGTAAAGCACAAAACTCCCACTGCAAAGTTCTCCACAGTCTGCCAAACTTTCCACAAAGAAATGCCCCCGGACTCTTCCTTTGTGCTGCTTCCATTACCAGGAACTGCAGACTATGTACACAAGGAGCATGAACACCTTCCTGTTATAAGCATCAATGCAGGGTGCATAAATGGAGCAGTGGAATTAGATGGTGTCATTTATTCGGACGGCGGTTGTTATGTTGGTGGTGATGTTATAAGGACTGATAGTGTCGTTGGAGATGGAGTGGGAAATTCATTGTACAATACAGCGCAATTTGGTGACTTCTCATACAAGTTTTCATCATTGGAGTCTGGTTTTTACAACATTGATCTGCTTTTTGCAGAAATAGTTTTCACTACCGGTCCACCTGGAATTAGAGTATTTGATGTATTTATACAACAAGAGAAGGTGAAAAAACCAGATTTTATGCTGCCAATCTAAATCACACTAAGTGATTAGTATTGTTATTTGATCAAGTTTGATTGAACGTATTGTGAGTTGTGTCCAGCCTAGACATATATGGCCAGGTAGGTGCACATAAGCCTCTGGTTATATCTAACATTAAAACATTTGTTGATAGCGGTAGGGGCTTACTCATTAGATTTGAAGGATTAATGAGGTGTCCAATTGTATGTGGCATTACTGTAAGGAAAGATTCTCCTGCAAGTAAGTTTGTAGTTTGGATACTTATCTTTGTTCTCTCTGCTTATTCATATTGTCTAAAACTTAAAATGTAGGCATACTTATTTAAGGTTCTATGGGACAAACCTCATATTAAAAGCCATAAGTGTTTGCAACATTCCTGATAGGAAATAGTTCCCTACAAACCATTTATTTATTGTTTTTCAGAAAAACATTTGCCCTCGGCTTGAAGTCAAGAAGAGCTCAAACTTTTACTAAACAAATTTGTGCAGCAGGTTTTAAAGAGGCTGAATTGAGAGATCATGAGTCGCTAGAAGTAATGGAACATTACTTTTTCAAGGTTCGAATGGAACAGCTGAAAATAGGAAGTAAAGAAAATTTGAGATCATTTAATATTGATTGCTTGCAGGATATGAGTGACTGTGGGGTAGAAGTAAAATAAGAAAAGCTGCAAAGAGATTATGAGCGCCAAAGTAAGGAAATAGCAGAGATGAGGAGAGCCTTTGAAGGGCTTAAGAGGGAGAACCAACTTAAGAGTAAAGAGTGTCGAGAAGCGTGCAAATCTTTACAGGAGCTCCAAAGTGAGCTTATGCGCAAATCAATGCATGTTGGCTCATTAGGTATGAACTTTTTTTTTTTTAACTTTTGTTACCCTGTAACTGCCTAGCACTTGCTTGCATAAGTAACAAATGCTGTTATATCCATTTATAGCCTTAGCAACTGAGGGAGAAGTGAAAGAGAAGAGTAGATGGTTCTCATCATTGAGGGACATGACCAGAAATTTGAAGGCATAAAATTGGAACTGAATGATGTAACTATAATTTATACAAAGCTAGAACTTTAATTTCAAAATATTATGAAGTTCCAATTTGCAGATAATGAAAATGGAACACATCAAGCTATCTGAGGAGGCATCCATGTATAATTATTGCTTCAAGGATATCGATGAAATTGGCTCTTCAATTCTCTCCAGAAGTAAGTTAGCACTTAGCCTGCACCGTTAATCATACTTTATAGTTTTTAATCACCTCATGAATCCATTTTAGTCTCTTTTATAATCCTATTATCATATTTCCAAAAGTAAACCAGCAAGCAGATTTGCATGAAGATCTCAAGATTAAATTTCTCAGAGGGGCCAAAGAAAGGAAAGAACTCTACAACAAGGTTCTAGAATTGAAAGGTTAGCCACATTCGATTTTCCATATAAAAGTCTGAAATAGGTTGAAAATTTTGAGACTCAAAATTTTCAGTGGCTGTTGATTTTGAATCTGCGAAAGATGGTGAACTCACTGTATTATCAAATGGTGCTCCGAGGAAAATCTTTAAGTTTGATGCTGTTTTTGGCCCTCAAGCAGACCAAGGTAATGCCATTTCTAGGAGCGGTTTTGGGCTTACCGCAAAATATTACTAATGATTCTTTCAGTGAATATTTATAATAATTTACTTCTGTTGCTTGGTTTCTTTTAGCTGATGTTTTCCAAGACACAGCTCCATTTGCTACATCGGTTCTGGATGGCTACAATGTCTGCGTTTTTGCTTATGGACAGACAGGCACAGGAAAAACTTTTACAGTAAATTTTGGGACTCTTGAGGCATTGTTTCGCATAATTAATGAGCGGCAGAAGTTGCGTCGATATGAGATATCAGTCAGTGTCTTAGAAGTATACAATGAACTGATAAGAGATTTACTGGTTTCAGGCACTCAGCAAGGCTCGGTGCCAAAAAAGGTGGGGTAATTTTGTTTTAGCCTTTTTTCTTTGACATTTTTTCTTTTCCAGAATGGTTGTGCCAACTTTTGTTAGTTGAGTTTCATATATCCTTTTTGTTGCTAATTCATCGTGATGAGAGATTAACTGTGTCCAAAGAGTATCAATACATTTTAGTTATTGTCATGCTGAAGTGTTTTGAGTACAGATTTTCTTTTTGCATTTGTTTCAGGTGTTAGAGGAAGAAGTTTCCATGAACTCTCAATCATAAACTAATAAAATTATGTGCTTGTCCCTAGCTAAATTCAGTGTGTAATATTGGTGACTTTGCAACTTTTGCTGACTGAGACTTCAGGATTGATTAATGATTATCCCAACATTTTTCCTTTTACTCTCTGATTACTATGATATAATGACTGCTACCAAGGACAGTTGTTCTTATGAATTTTCAAATAGCTAAATCTTTCACATTGATGTGGCTACTTGTAGGCTTGAAATAAGGCAAGTGGGTGAAGGAATGGATCATGTCCCAGGGCTCGTTGAAGCACATGTAAAGAACATGAATGAGGTCTGGGAAGTCCTACAGACTGGCAGTAATGCGAGGGCTGTTGGCTCAACCAATGCCAATGAGCATCGCAGTAGATCCCACTAGTCTGTCTGTTGCAGTTGATTTTAAATTCAGTACTCATTGCACAAAATGTGTTTAAACACAGCTAAATGCCAGCTTATGGGTCGCTCTTGATGCAGCATACATTGTGTGATGGTTAAGGGAGAGAATTTGTTGAATGGGGAATGCACAAAGAGCAAGCTATGGTTGGTGGACCTAGCTGGAAGTGAACAAGTAGCAAAACCAGAAGTGCATGGAGAAAGACTCAAGGAAACTCAAAATATTAACAGATCCTTGTCTGCACTCGGCAATGTCATATCTGCTCGTGCTACTAAAAGCCCTCACATTCCTTCCAGGTTATAAAAATACAGAGATGAGTTTAATCATGCAGGAATTCAAAGCTGACACACTTGCTTCAAGACTCTTTAGGTAAATTTTTATCTTTATATCCCCTACAAGGAAATTACTGTGACATAAATGATAAAAACAAGTCAAGATTAAAATTTCCTTTATTTTTTTTACTTTCATGGTCAAACTTCTGTTATTTCGGTCATAGAATTTCTACAGAGATAGAAGTAAAAAGCCTGATAATTAGGTTTATGTTTGTTAGGGGGAGATTCAAAGACACTTATGTTTGTACAAAGCAGTCCTCAGGAGAATGACCTTGTTGAGACCATATGCTCTTTGAACTTTGCAAGTAGAGTGAGAGGGATAGAGTTGGGTCCGGTAAAGAAGCAAATGGACTGCTCAGAACTTCTGAGATGCAAACTGATGGTACAACCAGCAACTTATTGGCAACATTTCTTAAGCCTAAATTATCATTTTGATGTTACCAACGACAATTCTTTTCTGGACCTAAAAGGTGGAGAAATCAAAGTCTTTGTTGAATCAGACTTTAAGTTTTACTTCTTTGTTTAATGTCTTATACTTCTTTTCATGCTTTTGAAATATTGTTTCATTAAAAATTTTATCAAGAAAAGCCCGGTGAGAAAAATTACCTTGATAAAAGAAAAGCATACAGTACGTATTTTACTTCACTTGATGACTGCATTATTTATCACAATTCAACACCACCTAGATATAATTAAAACTACTTTATCATTATTATTGGACAAAACTATTTAGCGAAAGCTTTCTTTCTTAAGACCATGCGAAACTATTTAGAGAAGCTTTTATTGCTAGGACTATACAAAACTATTTAGAGATTTGGAAGGAACACTAGATATTTAGGAGGAAGAGGGTCTGACATTAACCTTGGCCTTGGTCTCACTTTCACCCATGACTTTAAAGTGATTGCTCGTTATGTGTTTATCAAGGTTAAGCAAATAGCAGATAATAAAAGTATTAATCAAACGATATTTAAATAAATTGTAAATCCAAAAGTATATTAATTATGATGTGAAAAGATATATATCCGAGACACCAAAGTTTAATCACCACCATTATAAACATATATATATTGAAAAGTCCATAATTAAGTCATTGGTGTGAATATCTATAAAACAGTGTAGCTTAATTACTAGCTTATTGGTTAAACTCTTAATGTGCGTTTGGAGTTACAGTGCCGTTCAAGAAGTGCAGTGTTTGGTACTCAAGTTTCCATGTTAATGAAGATATCATGTAATTGAAGTGTAGCAGGTCGTCCTTGTAATTAATTTACTATAGATTTCTCAATCAACAAAATGAATTTAGTGGCATCTAAGATAAGGTCTGGAGACAAATTGTCTGATATATCCATTCACCATTCAGCATATACATAGCCTTTATTGACATGTAACTTCAATTACGTGACATATAATAAAAACAAGTTGTAAATTCACAGCCATCTTTCTGTTTATGACATTTACAATTATAAATCAATATTAAAAACTAATGAACAAAACTAAATAGCTTAACATGTCATAAATTGATTGTCTAGATTTGTAAATGGTCAAAAGACCTATCTACTCCCTGTACTCTCTAATTTGGTTCAATTTAGTCTTCGTATTCAAAATAGAAGTAATTTAATCTATTGATTTTGAGAATTGCTTCAATTTAGTCCATTCCTCTAACAGCATCCAATTTTGCCGTTAAATGGGATGATGTTAGCACTAGCGTGGTGTTAAGATGATGATGTGGCAATGCCACATGGTACTAATATGATGACATAGGCAATACTGATGTAGCATTGACATGCTGACATGTCAGTGCCATGTGGAAGATCAAAAAAATTTAAAAAAAAAAAATTTTGTAACGTCATAGGTACTAAATTGAACAAAAATATATAGTACAGGAACTAAATTGAACAAAATTGAGATGTTGAAAGACTAAATTGAAAAAATATTTAAAAAATACAAATATTTAAGTAGATTATTGATATACATATTAATAAGCTAAATATTTAAGTGTAAAGATTTATGGTGTTAAAATATATATATATATATATATATATA
>NC_030856.1:10810056-10815323 GCF_000208745.1 Theobroma cacao | reverse complement strand
ATATTTTCTTACTTGATTATTTGATTTTAAAATATGTACATTAATTTATCTTTTTTACAAAAATTAATTTTGAATTCTCCTTCTATAAAAAAATTTTATAAATAAATTTATTAATAAAATTATTACCATTTTCTTTTATTAATAAATTTTTTGTAGATCCAAATTAATAATTTAAATTTAAATTTGGCAAAATTTGATTGTGGTATTTGAACTTAAATAAAATCATTTTATAAGAAACTGAGTAAATTGAAATAAAAGATAAATTGGGTAAAAGTTAAATAATTTCAAAAGAATGGGTATTTGTAAATTGTGAAAGTTGTAACTAAATCAACCTATTTTGCTAATTTGAGTTTAGCTCAATTTAAAACCAAGTAAATAATTTTCAAATTTTTATACTATTATAAAAAAAAGAAAAAATAATTTATTTAGTCAATTTATATTATTTTATTTTAACGTAATACAAGTTATTCATCTAAATTTGACTTTAAATATGAAAATTTTTAAATTTTTTTTTTTATAGAAGGAGAATTTAGACATAATTTTTGTAAAAATGATAAATTAATATACATATTCTAGAATCAAATAATCAAGTAAGAAAAATATATATATATATATATATATATTTTAACACCATAAATTCTTTTATACTTAAATATTTGGCTTATTAATAAGTATATCAATAATCTGTTTAAAGATTTGTATTTTTCAATTTAGTCTCTCAACATCTCAATTTTATTCAATTTAGTCATTGTAGTCCTTATATTATATATTTTTGTTCAATTTAATTCTTATGACGCAGCAGAAATCACAGAGTTTCTTTGGCTACATGATTTGACAATAGAAACAATATTAATCAAATTAACTGTTAGGATTCAATTTACTATGATCTTCCTCTTCCTTAATCAATTAACTCTTCAATAGGTGAAAAACCTTAAGTTTATACAAGTATAGAGTAAAAATGTCACGACCCGAAACTCTCATCGAGCACGTGACAACCACCGCGACGTCCCGATAGGCACTCATTGCCCTGAATGTCGATCGAAACCCCGCAAGGCTTAGCATCAGCTTCCGCATCTCCCTGATGAGCGATAGTTATTAAATCTCGTATTTTAAGAAATCATAAGTCGTTTTCAAATCAAAACAATAAAATATTATTTTCTGGCTCACAGGGGCATTTTCGTCATTTTTTTTCAAAAATATCGAAACCCGTCAAAAACATTGTGTAAAAGCTAAATATGTTCATTCATACTTTAAATCAGATAACTGAAATATAAAATTACGTTTACAGTGACACGTGGGCCCCCAACTAAGCAAGAAGGTGTAGGGTTACGAACCCTTACTTTCTATGATGCAACTCCGAGATTAATTCTCGTCTTAATCAACTATCAACAAACTGTTCTGAGCCTGAAAAATGGATAGGAAGAGGGGTGAGATTACATAATCCCAGTGAGTAAACAATTACCATCAAAAGCATCTAAAACCGAGTAGATGGAAATAATATAAAAACGTTATATCTCAATAATGTTCATAACGCAAAATTCGTTTCAATCTATACCAAACAATTTCTTTTCATCAAAATTTTCCAGCTTATGAATTTCTTAAACTTGGCCCCTACCAGAATCATTCTCGCGGGTACCTTTATCAAGGTATCCCACTGAGACCGCCAAAGCTGTTAAATGTCCATATCCATAAACATGTTTTCACATCTGATACAGCCGTTCCTTGGTGTTGGCTGAGTCTCACTCTCACGTGGTGGCTCGAACGTGAGGTGCACTCAAATCTTACCTCAGGATATACTTCATCTAACATCTCCCCTCGGAGGTAAATATATATTTAGGTTACCGTGCCCCTCTCATAGGCAGTCCACGGAAACCCCCACCACTGCAGTGACCGTTTAATATACCACCAGACCCATAAAATTTTCAGTAGCATAATATGACGAATAAAATGTAATCCAGTCTACCAAGACCAATCCAAAACTGTTCATATATTTCATGCCAACCCCAAAAATTTAGCCATCATGCCACCATAATGTCATAAGCCACAATTTCAATGACATATAAAATCATAAATTTCAACACAGTCTCCATATACTCAATTTTTTCAAAACAATATTTGATTTCAAAACCAATATAAATCTCATTTAAAAAAAATATTTTAATTGAAAAACATAATATTTTATAATTTAAACTCACCATTCAATAAAAGCATCAAACAAGTATAATTACTCTAGATATTTAAGACGATAAATTGTCCACTCACAGTTCTAGGAGTCGATGTACTCCTAATTCCAGTCTTCAAGCACAATCTTTGTACTTTTACCAGTGTAATTTGCTCACCACTTATCTACAATGTACAATACATAATTCACCACATTAATGCTTGACCATTATAAAATCAATTCAGGCTCGGTGTATATGCATGATATGATATGCAACTTATCCGACTACCGCTTAAATGCGGTGCTGATTTAATTCGGCTTATTACTCGATTAAATGACAATTGTTCCGATTTGGCTCCAAATTGCTCCATTTCATTTCTAATATTTCAATTCACTAAATACAATTCCAATAATCTAAAATTCAGCCTAACAACCCTCACAATTCTTCTTGAAAATTTTAGTCATTGTGGTGCACTATCACTAAAAATTTTCCCATTCCATTTTCTCAGCATAAATCATCATTTCATCAATTTTTCAACCAATTCACTTGATCACAAAATCAATTCATTACTTTTACATTTCACATAGGGTTCGGCCATTGAAGGTTCATGGGGAAAATGGATTCTTTTCTTGTTGTTTTGTTTCTAAACATGCTTAACTAACTCTAAACACCAACATAACTCAAAATCAAACAATTCCAACATCATTTCTCTCACCAAACCCATTCGGCCAGCCATGATTTCCCCATTAAAACATACAATCCAACCATGGAAATTAAGGAGAAATGCATGGGTAAGGTAAATCATTAGCAAAATCAAAGAAATTGTACCTTTGCTTGATCAAATCTTTGAATTCCAACACTTTCTCTTTGATTGTCCCCACCTAGGGTTTGTTCTTTCTTGGTTTCTCTTCTCTTCTGGTTTGGCCAACCACTTTGGGAGAAATGGGTTGGTTTTTATGCCTTTTTATAAAGAAACAATAAAATAATAAAAGCATGACACATGGCATTTCCTTATTGGTTCAAATTTTAAATATTTGACTTTTAATTCTTTAATTCTCCACCACACATTTCTCATGTTTATCCATTTCCATGATGAATAAAATCCCTTGGTCTTGACAAGTGTCGGGGGTGAAAATTTACCGATTTACCCCTGGAGTGGCAAAATTACCATTTTGCCCATGTACTCCAATTTATACCGAAATTAAAATTTTTCACTTCTAAATCTCAAATCATACTCCAATACTCAAATCATACTCCAATAAGTCAAATGGGGCCAAAAAATCTTTTCTGAAAATTTTCATTTTGTCCCCAAGTGGCAAATGACCATTTTGCCCCTAGATAGTGAAAATTTTTGTTTGACTCCAAATTGATCCTCGAACTCCGAATTACCATTTTGAGTCATCTCTGGTTCGTGAAACTCTTAATTTCACCTTAAAATTCCTATTTGAACTAGTTCGAGGCTTAATCGACTTAATGGTACCATTAGGAGCAATATCGTCTTTTAATGATTTCTCGAACTTCCTAAATATGCAAACATTCTATTGAGCATGTAAATGACGTCGTAATTATTTCATAGAACAGGGTTTGACAAAAAACCTTTCAATTTCTTTTATAAAATTTAAAATTTCCACAAATAGTTTATATGATAATTCTTGTATATTATTTTATAATATTATATGCACAATTAAAAATTGTATGTTTTGAATGGCAATTAAAAATTATATTTAATTAGTCAAGATTCTTGCTATAATAGTGGGACAGATAATATCATTCAAACCCGAATAGAGATCTTCTATAGCAATTTCCTACCCCTTTCCTATCCCAACTTCTAAAGAGCACCATCATGTTTCTTCTCCTTAATAATGGTGATAGGACTTATTCGGTTTCAACATAACACCGAAAAAGAAAATTAGTTCTTTCTTATTCGGTTTCAACATAACAGGATGTGGAAAAGAAATGCTTGCAGATGTCAAGTTCTGCTGGTGTCTACCATCTATTTTGTGCTTCGAGATTTTGGCCTCTAAATTTTCGATGCCTACAAGCTTCTTTTGCATGTGATGAATTTTGGCAAAATTGTATGTCCTTGCCACCTTTGTATGATGATATTTTATATAGATGTTTGCTTGCTTGTAGCTAAGCTGATGGAAGCAGATTGCTTCCTCTTTTTCATGTCTTGGTTATGAAGCTTCGTTTTGTCTCGCTTCTAACCTTGTACAGCTCATTTTACTATCTATGAAAATCAGCTTATCAAAAAAAGATTAGAATAAAAACTCCTTTAAAAAGATATAGAGGAACGAGTAAAAAAAAATAGTATATGCTCAATTTTTGAAGTGTAACCGGAGTTTGTAGAGAAGCTTGAGTTGGTTACGAGACCAATTACAAGATTCAATCAACCTAGAATTTTAATAGAAGAGAAGAAAATGTATTTTCAACCATGATGATGAACATGATCAAGCAGGTTGCTATTTCCTTTCTGTCTATCTTTGCCTTGTAATCAAGCAATTGAGATTTACAATATGCTGATTATGTATAATTTTAAATTCATTTTGGCAATTTGCTTTTCATTTATTTGAATCCTCACTTTATGCATTATGATAACAGAATTTTATGGACTTTCTCTTGTTTTTAAATCATGACGATTTGTTTCAGTTCTTTTCTTTGGTTGTCAGGACTTTCTTCTTTTAACTATACATCGATGGAACTTTTGCAAAAACGAAAAAGGAACAACATTCTTTTTTTTTCTTGGCTTACGATTTTTTTATTTTCTGGTTAAGTATCCTCATCTCTTTATGAATTGTGTCACGACCCGAAACTCCCCATCGAGCCCGTGACAACCGCCACGAGGCCTCGACAGACATTCTTCACCCCAAATGCCTATCGAAACTCCGTAAGGCTTAGCATCAACTTTCGCATCTCCCCGGTGAGCAACAATTATAAAATCTCGCATTTAAAAAAATCATAAGTCATTTTCAAATAAGAACAATAAAATATTATTTTCTGGCTCATAGGGGCATTTTCGTAATTTTTCGTCAAAAATCTCAAAACTTGCTAAAAATGTAATAGGTAAGCAGAAAATATATATTTAATGATTTAAAAACAAAATAA
>NC_030856.1:10803091-10807517 GCF_000208745.1 Theobroma cacao | reverse complement strand
AAAAATTTTATCTTGTCTCCTTGGTACCCAAAATACCTTATTATGCCTCACTTGACTTCTGAATCACCTTTTATCTCACAAATTCTCCTCCGATAAATTATTATTATTTTATTGTTATTTCCTCACTTGCGAAATATTTTATCCTAAACTACTCCTTTCGTCTTTTTATCACTTTTTAAACATTTTTATTGACCTCAATTTGCATTCGATCAACTTTATTTATCACTATATCAAAGTATGGGGTATTTCAAATTGTGCAGTGGATGGTAGATGAGAGTGAACTTTGTGTTGTTCACTATACACTTGGCCTCCATAAACCTTGGGATTGGTGGACATCTTGGCTCTTAATACCTGTTAATGTCTGGCAAGGAAAAGCTAACTCCTTCGCAAATTTATATGAAGAGCTCTGATATATTTCCAATGTGCTCTGTAGTTTTACTTAGTAATTTCTTAAATGATCAGTATTGATTGTAAAATTTGCATGGTTTATATTTTATAAGTTGCTTTAAAATTTGTAAAATTTATAAAATTTGCACCTTTTTATTGTATATTAGAATGTTGTATGTGTTGCTACACTTTTTAGCTGTCTATTTTAATTGCTGCAATACATAGGTGAATATTAATTTTGCTGCAAAATCTCGTAAAAAGTGCAGCCAAATTTTTCCATACATTAGTTAAAATTACACTTTTTTTAAGTGCAACCTTAAGCTAAGATAGTAAAATTTTCACCTATGGCTGCAATTTTCTTGACAACCATAGGTAAAAAATGTTGAAGTGTAGTGTATTTGTTAATCTCTTAGTGTTTGTGTCAAACCCTGTTCTATAAAATAATTACGACGTCATTTACATGTTCAATAGAATGTTTGCATATTTAGGAAGTTCAAAAAGTCGTTAAAAGACGATATTACCCCTAATGGTACCATTCAATCGATTAAACCTCAAACTAATTCAAATAGGAATTTTAAGGTGAAATTAAGAGTTTCACAGTCCATGAATGATTTAAAATGGTGATTTGGAGTTCGAGGATCAATTTGGAGTCAAACCGAAATTTTTACTATTTAGGGGTAAAATGGTCATTTCCCACTTGGGGACAAAATGAGAATTTAAAAAAATATTTTTTGGGCCCATTTGACTTATTGGAATATGATTTGAGTATTGGAGTATGTTTTGAGGTTTAGAAGTGAACAATTTTAAATTTCGGTATAATTTGGAGTATAGGGGCGAAATAGTAATTTTGCCACCTCGGGGGTAAATCGGTAAATTTTCACCCCCGACACTTGTCAAGACCAAGGAATTTTATTCATCATGGAAATTGATAAACATGAGAAATGTGTGGTGGAGAATTAAATAATTAAAAGTAAATATTTAAAATTTGAACCAATAAGGAAATGCCATGTGTCATGTTTTTATTATTTTATTGTTTCTTTATAAAAAGGCATAAAAATCAGCCAATTTCTCCAATAGTGGTCAGCCAAACCAGAAGAGAAGAGAAACCAAGGAAAAACAAACCCTAGGTGGGAAAAATCAAAGAGAAAGTGTTGGAATTCAAGGATTTGATCAAGCAAAGGTAAAATTTCTTTGATTTTGCTAGTGATTTACCTTACCCATGCATTTTTCCTTAATTTCCATGGTTGAAAAGCATGCTTTCATGGTGAATTCATGGCTGGTCAAAATGGGTATGGAGAGAGAATGATCTTGGATTGGTTTGATTTTTAAGTATGTTAGTATTTTTAGGTGATTAATGATGTGTAGCATGAAAACAAGTGAAGAAAACCACCAAAGGTTTGGTGCCCGTCAATAGCTGAATTCTCTAAGTGAATAATGAGGAAGAATAAGATGTTATTCTAGGTGATTTGATTAAGAAATAATAGTTTTTGGTGAATTGAGGAATTAGAAAAGAAATGGAGCAAGTTGGAGTGAAATTGGATGCATTGGCCAATTTATCGGATGAAAAATCGACTTCGGCCAATACCAAGTCTAGATGGCTACCCATGCATTTTTCATTTCATATCATGCATATATATCAAGCCTGAAATACCTTATGACTGTTAGGCATAATTTAATTGGAATATGTGTCATGGATTATGGCTAGGTGGTGAGCTACTGGATACGGGTAAAAGACTGTACCCGTAGATTGAAAATAGGAGTATTTCTACTCCTAACACTATGAGTGGACAATTTATCGTCTTAAATATCTAGATTAATTATACTTGTTTGATGCTTTTATTGAATGGTGAGTTTAAATTATAAAATATTTTGTTTTCCAATTAAAATGTTTTTTTATAAAAAATGAGATTTATACTGATTTTAAAATCAAATATTGTTTTGGAAAAATTGAGTATATGGAGACTGTGTTGAAATTTATGATTTTATATGCTATTGAAATTGTGGCTTATGACACTATGGTAGCATGATGGCTAAATTTTTGGGGTTGGCATGAAATATATGAACAATTTTGGATTGGTCTCGGCAGACTGGATTAAATTTTATTCGCCATATTATGCTACTGGAAATTCTATGGGTCTGGTGGTATATTAAACGGTCACTGCAGTGGTGAGGGTTGTTCGTGGACTGCCTATGAGAAGGGCACGGTAACCCAATTATATATTTACCTCCGGGGGGAGATGTTGGATGAAGTATCTCTTGAGGTAAGATTTGAGTGCACCTCAAGTTCGGGCCACCGCGTGAGAGTGAGACTCAGGCAACGCCAAGGAACGACTGTGTGTCAGATGTGAAAACATGTTTATGGGTATGGGACATTTAACAACCTTGGCAGTCTCAGTGGGATACCTTGACGAAGGTACCCATGAGAATGATTCTGGAAGGGGTCAAGTTTAAGAAATTTTAGGTCGGGAAATTTTGACGAAAAGAAATTGTTTGGTATAGATTGAAATGAATTTTGCGTTATGAACATTATTGATATTTAACGTTTTTATATTGTCTCTATCTACTTGACTTTAGATGCTTTTGATGGTAATTATTTACTCACTGGGATTATGTAATCTTACCCCTCTTCCTATCCATTTTTCAGGCTCAGGACAGTTTATTGATAGTTGATTAAGACGAGAATTAATCTCGGAGTTGCATCCTAGAAAGAAATGGTTCGTAGCCCTACACCTTTTGGTCAGTTGGGGGCCCACATGTTATTGTAAAAGTAATTTTATACTTCAGTTATCTGATTTAAAGTATGTATGAACATATTTAGCTTTTACACCATGTTTTTGACGAGTTTCGGTATATTCAAAGAAAAACGATGAAAATGCCTCTGTGAGCTAGAAAATAATATTTTATTTTTTTGATTTGGAAATGACTTATGATTTCTTGAAATGCGAGATTTAATAACCGTCGCTCACCAGAGAGATGCGGAAGCTGATGCTAAGCCTTGCGGGGTTCTGATCAGCATTTCGGGTAATGAGTGCCTATCGGGATGTCGCGGTGGTTGTCATGGGCCCGATGGGAGTTTTGGGTCGTGACAATTCAGTTGGTATCAGAGCATGATTTTGGGTTTAAAAATCAGAATATTTGGTTTTAAAGTTGTTTTAAGAAATCTGCACTGACACTGCGTGGCCTAAGTTAAGTTAAGTCAAATAGAATGCATGAGTCTGCATATAGAGACATGTTTGTTTTCAGGGTATATAAGAGATTAAGTGATTGTCGTTAGACATTCTCCCCCAGGCTATGGGAGCGATGTAAGTAAATGGCAAGAGAAGAAAAAGGGAAAACTTAAAACGGACTCGAAAAAGGATCAAGATGATAATGATCCTAAAGATGTTTAGTGCCTTGTTGAAGCTTGTAATACTGTAATCCTAGGCAGATGTAGTATAAGAAGGATAATAATCCCCTGTATAAAAGGCTTAGGAGTTGACTTTTATCTTGTATAATATAAACGGCTGATGGAGTAGTTATTTAAATGACAAAAGTAGTATAAAAATCTTTTAGTATGACAAAGGTAGATTAATAATATAAATGTTGAGGATGAATAATTATCTTAGTGGCGAGATCAATTATTTTAAATAAGTATTGAAGGTTGAAATAGTAAGCCATTAATGGTTTCAGCAATTATTAGATTTAATAACGATTGAACCTTGCAGTACTATTAATTAATCACTAGTTAACGGGGTTAAGTCAAAGATTATAAATTTGAGTATGGAGAGAATTAGAAAATGATACCGTAAAATTTTAAGATAAGGAATATAATCGGTTACGACTATGAGAACAGTGGGATAATATAAACAATGAATCATTAGGCGTGTGATGAAGTTGTGATCTATTGAACAATATGGGAAGACTGTCCTAAGGTGGAACATAGGACATGAGGATTTTTTGAGATGCTTATAGAGGGAGATATTAATTGTAAAGTATGTTTTCCCCCACAAGTTTAATTTATTCGAGAAATTATCATGGTAAAGATATGTGAATATTGGTA
>NC_030856.1:10784774-10802890 GCF_000208745.1 Theobroma cacao | reverse complement strand
ATTCCAACGGCTACATTGAAATAAATTACCTTGTGGAGTATTAAGATCAATAATGTATTGATCAAAGTCAAATCTTAAGAAATAAAGAGGATGAGAGATTAACGAGAAGGGACATCAATGTTAAGTAACGAATTTGTGAATAAAGGATTACGATGGTGGCATAGAAAATGAGTACTATAAAGGATTACTATGAGGATTTATAATTCTTGTATTAACTCAATTGAATGAAAAGTGATTAAATGAAGCAACTCTTGTGGTAAACAACGAAATAGTGGAGTTGACATAGAGTCTTGTTTATAGTCAGTGACTGCAGCACCAATTATAAATAGGAAGCTGCGTAGACTCTTTATCTTGGGAAACTACCTAGCGTAATCCTAAATGACATAAAGACTCATGATTAAGAGGATTATTGCTGATCAAATTCTAAAGGGTAATAATAGATATAAGTGAAGTATTCAAGTTGAGTTGGAAATAAATACGAGGAGCAACTCAAGATTCCCTATAAAAGAGATAACATGAGAAGTTGAGCATCGAATAAAAGATAATACCCTACCTTTCCTTTGAATTTAATAAGAGAAATTTTGAGGACAAAATTTTAATTTAAGGGGGTTAGTGTTGTCAAACCCTATTTTATAAAATAATTACGACGTCATTTACATGCTCAATAGAATGTTTGCATATTTAGGAAGTTTAAGAAATCGTTAAAAGACGATATTGCCCCAATGGTACCATTTAGTCGATTAAGCCTCGAATTAGTTCAAATAGGAATTTTAAGGTGAAATTAAGAGTTTCACAGTCCATGAATGATTTAAAATAGTGATTTGGAGTTCGAGGATTAATTTGGAGTCAAATCGAAATTTTCACTATCCAAGGGTAAAATGATCATTCGCCACCTATGGACAAAATGGGAATTTTAGAAAAGTTTTTTGGCCCCATTTGACTTATTGGAATATGATTTGAGTATTGGAGTATGATTTGAGGTTTAGAAGTGAAAAATTTTAAATTTCGGTATAATTTGGAGTATAGGGGCGAAATGGTAATTTTGCCACCTTGAGGGCAAATTCGGTAAATTTTTACCCCCGACACTTGTCAAGACCAAGGGATTTTATTCATCATGGAAATGGATAAACATGAAAAATGTAGTGGAGAATTAAATAATTAAAAGTAAATATTTAAAATTTGAACCAATAAGGAAATGCCATGTGTCATGTTTTTATTATTTTATTGTTTCTTTATAAAAAGGCATAAAAATCAGCCCATTTCTCCAATAGTGGTCAGCCAAACCAGAAGAGAAGAGAAACCAAGGAAGAACAAACCCTAGGTGGGAAAAATCAAAGAGAAAGTGTTGGAATTCAAGGATTTTGATCAAGCAAAGGTAAAATTTCTTTGATTTTGCTAGTGATTTACCTTACCCATGCATTTTTTCTTAATTTCCATGGTTGAAAAGCATGCTTTCATGGTGAATTCATGGCTGGTCAAAATGGGTATGGAGAGAGAATGATCTTGGATTGGTTTGATTTTTAAGTACGTTAGTATTTTTAGGTTATTAATGATGTGTAGCATGAAAACAAGTAAAGAAAACCACCAAAGGTTTGGTGCCATCAATAGCTGAATTCTCTAAGTGAATAATGAGGAAGAATAGGATGTTATTCTAGGTGATTTGGTTAAGAAATAATAGTTTTTGGTGAATTGAGGAATTGGAAAAGAAATGGAGCAAGTTGGAGTGAAATTGGACGCATTGGCTAATTTATCGGATGAAAAATCGACTTCGGCCAATACCAGGTCTAGATGGCTACCCGTGCATTTTTCATTTCATATCATTCATATATATTGAGCCTGAAATACCTTATGACTATTAGACACAATTTAATTGGAATATGTGTCATGGATTATGGCTAGGTGGTGAGCCACTGGATACGGGTAAAAGACCGTACTCGTGGACTGAAAATAGGAGTATTTCTACTCCTAACACTATGAGTGGACAATTTATCGTTTTAAATATCTAGAGTAATTATACTTGTTTGATGCTTTTATTGAATGGTGAGTTTAAATTATAAAATATTATGTTTTCCAATTAAAATATTTTTTTATAAAAAATGAGATTTATACTGATTTTGAAATCAAATATTGTTTTGAAAAAATTGAGTATATGGAGACTGTGTTGAAATTTATGATTTTATATGTTATTGAAATTGTGGCTTATGACACTATGGTAGCATGATGGCTAAATTTTTGGGGTTGGCATGAAATATTTGAACAGTTTTAGATTGGTCTCGGTAGACTGGATTAAATTTTATTCGCCATATTATGCTATTAAAAATTTTTGGTGAATAAAATAATATTTTATTGTTTTAATTTGAAAACGACTTATGATTTCTTGAATGCAAGATTTAATAACTGTCGCTCACTAGGGAGATGCAAAAGCTGATGCTAAGCCTTACGGGGTTTCGATCGGCATTTCGAGTAATGAGTGCCTATCGGGACGTCATGGCGATTGTCATGGACCCGATGGGAGTTTCGGGTCGTGACAGTTTGTTTGGAGTTACAGCGCTGTTCAAGCAGCAACCTAAATATTTGGTACTCAACTTTTTACATTAAGAAGGATGTCACATAATTGAACTGTTGCAAATCGTCCTTGTAATTAATTTAGTGCAGATTCTCAGTCAACAAAATGACTTTATGGCATCTAGGATTAGGTCTAGAGACTAACTGTTTGATATGTATTCAACATTCACCATTAAATACACGCTACATTTTCGGCATATACCTAGACTCTATTGGCATGCATGTAAGGTCTAGCGACTAGACACATACTGAAAATCCTCTTTTTCTTAAAAAAAAAAAAGAACTGTAAATTCATAGCCATCCTTTTGTTCGTGACATGTACAAGTTAATATTACAATTATATCCAATATAAAAAACCAATGAATAAAACTAAATAGATTAACAAATTAATACCATGTTGAGACTTGCATAAGATGAGACTCAAACCTAAATTTAAAAATTTAAAGAGTTATTTGTTAAATTTATGTAGAATTAATTTAACTAATTCAGGATCAATCATAACAGAAATTTAAAATTAAAAATGTAACTAATTCTTAATACATGATTTGACAATGGAAACAATATTAACCAAATTAACTGTTGAGATTCAATCTACTAAGATCTTCTTCTTTCTTGATCAATTAACTTTACAATGCTGAAAAACCTCAAATCTATACAAGTATAGATTGATCGTCTAGATTTGTGAATCATACAAAAAAAATACAAAAAAAATTCTTCTGATATTAAAAAAATTATGAATTTATGTAACGTAAATTATTTAATTGTTAATATAAACTTTTCATATAATTAATATGTACCTTTGTTAAAAAAGTTAATGAAGAAAAAAAAACAATTATCTATTTTCATCCTATGTGGTCTGTATTACAAGACTGAGATATATGAAGAAATTTCAATCTTATCTATTCAGTTATTGAACTTGGAATACCACATTTTCCAATTGCGTTCCAGGCACGTCAAAGGAAGAATGATTCATGGACCCAAAAAAACCATTAAGTCTTAGTCAAGATTGTAAATAAAAATAAATATATTGTTTTTGCTTTTCTTATGAATGAGATTGTAAATTCTATATTTAATATAAGTTATTTTTATCCTTTAAATTTTTTAAAATTCAAATGTATAGTTAAAAAAAATTTTGCTTCCATCCTAATAGTACATGTGAGAAAGGCTAGTTAACTAAGTATTCAATGTTGTGGAAAACAAGGGCATGAGTCAAGTCTCGGGTTTATATTCTTATGTCTTAAATCTTACATGTTAAAAGAGCCACTAGCTTAAATTGGGTAGGCAATGGAGGCCCCAATATAATTACAAAGAAGAAGGCACCATGCCCCTCTTGAACACGCTAGAAGAAAAAAGAGCAACGTTTTCTCAAGTCAACAAAGGAATTTCTATTTATATGAGAGAAATTTAATCATCATTTTCAGTTTGAATTTGAAAAAAGTTGTAGTTGGTGTGATTGGGTTTCCAAGTCTCTCATGGTTTTAGCCCAACCACTCTAATTGATTTCAGTCATTACAAGTACCCCTTGAGTCGTAAAAATAAATTATTATAAAAGAAAATTAAAGAATTATCAATTAATAATAAAAAGTTAAAAAAGGAAGAGTGTATAATATTAAAAAATAGTTTTTCACAGTATTGCTAACTTCAACATGCAATTCTCTAGATAATTTCCACTTTAGTCTGTTATGTTTTTACAATATTTCATTTTCATTTGCAATAATTCTATTATTTTCATTTATAATTTTTTAAAAATTTGAATAATTTATATATTATAACGAGAGTGATCAAGTGGGTGTCACAAATTAAGAGACATCGACTTAATCTGTCAAATTTCATAAAATATATATAAAATAAAAATATATATAATTAAAAATAATTACAAAGAGAAAGCACAATGCTCCCATTGGACACGTTAGACGCAAAAAGAGCAACGTATTCCCAAGTCGACGTTAGAAGCAAATTAAACGTTTTTCACTGGACAATCCACAACAACTAATCATAATTGTTGAACGAAGAATTCCCTTTTAGCCTCCTTATTTATTCTTTTTGAAGGAAAATTGTAGTAGGAAAGATGGCGGAAGGTGTATTCTCATTTCTCTGAACAATCCTTGCTCAAAGCTTTTGAGGTCAACAAGTCTTCTATTCTATGCCATAACAAGTCTAAGAATATTAATTTCAATAATAGAGGACAGAGAGAGTAGTGATTCTAAGAATATTAATTTTTATTTCTTCTATTTTTTTAATTTGATAATTTTAGGGGTTTGGGTGGAAAATGTAACTCCTTTGTTAGTTTTAATGCTTTTCTTTTTGAATAAATAATTTCAATGCCAAAAGTGTTGTATTAGTCCCCTCCTCTGTATTAGAATAAAATCAATACAAGAGATTCATAAAGTAAAAATGACAACATATATGTCCATAGAGCTTTTCATCTTTGCCAAAGGATGGACCCCTCTGTTTATGTCTTGCTCAACATTTTAGTCTTTTCAACTGATTGATATTAAACAAATTAATTTTCGATAGAATATTGTAGCTTTTTCGATAGAATATTTTCATCAGAAATTTTCGACCAATTTCCAACCAAAAGCTGTATAACCATCAACCTCTTTTGTGATGAAATTTTCAACAGAATTTTCTGTTGAAAATTTATTAAAAAAAAAGTCAATTTTGATGAAATTTTGATTATTTTTGACAAAAAAATTCTGTTAGAATTAGTAGGATTTTTTGTAGTGAGTATAGGATTCTAATTTTGTGGAATTGATGACCATTAATTATGCATTTTAGCTGTTTATTTCTTCAGTTTGGGTTAGTTCGAAAACTATGATAGTTGAATTTGATTTTGAAGTGGCAATTTCCTGGATGTGCAATTAGAAGTTTGGACCATGAGACAAATGATACTTTTTTAATGAAATTGACAACTTGAGGAAAATTATTGGTTATATTGTTTTTCGGCATAACTTTAGAGAAAGTTATAAAACTACTTTATGATTCTTTAATGTCTTTAATTAATCTTGTAAAACACTATAAAATGCAATACAAAGGCAGGGAACGTTTGATGACAATCTGGATATAATTAAAGCTACTTCATCATTGTTATTGGCCAAAACTATTTAGAGAAAGCTTTCATTGCTAAGACCATTCAAAATTATTTAGAGATTTGGAAGAAAAATTAGATATTTAGGAGGACGAGGGTATGACATTAACCTCTGCCTTGCTCTCACTTTCACCCATAACTTTAAAATGATTGTTCCTTATCTGTTTTATGAAGGTTAAGCAAATAATAAATAATAAAAGTATTAATCAAATGAAATCTAAATAAATTCTAAATCTAAAAGTATATTATGATGTGAAAAGATATATCCGAGACACCAAAGTTTATTACAAACATATATATATTGAAAAGTCCATAATTAAGTCATTGGTGTGAATATCTATAAAACAACATAGCTTTTTTTTTTTAAATTGGGGGAAGGGGATTCGAACCCTCCTCTCTAAGCAAAGGGAATATACACCAACTAATGAGTCAAATGTTCGGTACTATAAAACAATGTAGCTTAATTACTAGCTTATTTGTTAATCTCTTAAGCGTACGTTTGGAGTCATAATGCCGTTCAAGAAGTGCAGTGTAATTAATTTATTGCAGATTTCTCAATCAACAAAATGACTTAAGTGGCATCTAAAATAAGGTCTTGAGACTAACTGTTTGATATATATTCAACATTCACCATTCGGCATATTACATATACATAGACTTTATTGGCAGGTAAGGTCTAGTGACTAACAAATCCTCTTTTTCTTCACAAAAAACAAACTGTAAATTCAATTATAAAAAACCAATGTACAAAATTAAATAGATTAACAAATTAATACCATGTTGAACTAAACCCACATAAGACGGGACTCAAACCTAAATTTAAAAGTTTAAAGAGTTATTTGCTTAATTTTATGCATAATTAATTTATACTAATCTAGGATCTACCATAAAAGGAATTTAAAATTAATAAATGTATCTAATTCTTAATACATGATTTGACAACAAAATCAATATTAATTAGATTAATAGTTAGGATTTGATGTATTAGAATCTTTCTCTTCCTTTATTGATGAATTTTCTGATGGGTGAGAATCATAACTCTATACAAGAACAAATTGACTGTCTAGATTTATAAATCATACAAAAATTTACAAAAGAAAAAAAAGTTTGATATTCTTAGGAATTTTCAGTTCACATGTCATACCTCTTTTTTTTCATGTATAAGATCATAATATTAAAATTAATTTCATGTTCAAGTGGAGTTAAAATTAATTTCAAGTACAATTGGAGTTAAAATTAATTTCATGCTCTTTATTATTAAATAACCTATTTAACTTATAGGGACATGGATAAACTTTTTAATCTCATTCATAAAATTTAAAAATTTTACAGATAGTTTATATGATAATTCTCATATATCATATTATAGTTAATTTAAGTTGTTATAGTTAGCACTGTAATAATGAGACAAATAATGTCACTTCTATCACAATAAATAATGGTGTTGTTTATTGTGAACCCCAACTTCTCATTAATAATCGTGTTAAGACTTATTTGGTTTCAACATAACACCCAAAAAGAAAATCTATTCTTTTTTATTCTATTTCATTACTGACACTTTTTTTTAATTCAAGATTTTTGCTATAAAAGGAAAAAAATAAAGTCTTTTCTTTTTAATGCATGGTCAAGTAAAATTTTCTTTAAAAATGCCTCTACCATTTAGGTTTGCTAAAATTAATAATGGAAATTCTTAGCATTCATAATGGAAATTCTGAACATTAATTCCAGTCCCAAAAGCAAGCTAGAATCTTTTTGCATGAATAATTTCAATGTCAAAAATGTTGTGTTAGTCCTTTGCATTTTCCTTTTTGAATAGCAGGAATTTATTGATGAATAATATGGAGACACATAATACATGGACTCCATCCAGTACCACAAAACATCAGAAAAAGAAAATCAAACTGCCCAGAACAGACTGGATTATTTTTCACAGCCCATCAAATGGACTAAAAACAATACACAAAGATTTATAAATTAATCTTTGAAAGACTTGATTGACTTATAGGAATAGAAATTTTGGGAGTTGTGACAATGACGACATATATGTCCATAGACCTTATCGTCTTCGGCAATGGATGGACCCCTTAATGTCTTGGTCAAGATTTTTGCTAATGAATTGGCAGTTGGGACAGATCATGTCAATTAACCCCGGTCCTTACGGTATTTGTAAAGGGGTTCTTCGTGAAAGGGAGAAAAAGCATTGCAAATAAGTAAAAAGATTTATTGAAAGCAATAGAGAAGAAAATTCGAATATCTGAGTCACCAAACTAAACTCTTAATTACCTCTATATCGAGTTATCAAGCCAAACTCTTTAAATCATCTTAAGATGAAAGTAATTTGTAAACCTTATCACTTATTCCAAATTGCTTTCACTATGTGAAGTAGTTGTTCCACTTACATTAGTTGATATGCATTGAGTAGTGTTTTATTTATTTTAGTTGTTCTGTGTAAAGCAGTGCTTCACTTATTCTAGTTATTTTGCGTTAAGTAGTACTTAACTTGTTTTAATTGTTCTGAGTGAAATAGTACTTTAGGTATTTTAATATTTTACATGAAATAATATTTCACTTGTTATAATTGTTCTTGTTATTCTCTTTATAATATTACGTTGTAAAACAACTCTTAAGAAAATAAATATTAATCAAAATCTACTATTGCACTCTTTTTATATTATAAATGATAATTAAAGTTTCAACCCAAACTAACATAACTTGACTGTAGCTGACATGTTTACTTGGTCAAACTTGAGGGAGAAAGATCTCTGGATCCGTGAAAACAAACCTCCATCGGTTTCAGAGTAAAACCTTCAAAATTAACCATTATTAACAATATTTATATTTGTAAATCTCTTGCTAGTTTTAATGCTTTTCGTTTATTTTCTGTATGGACAAGTAATTTCAATGCCAAAAGTTTTGTGTTAGTCCTCTCTTTCACTGCCCCACACATGGAATAGAAATTAACCTTTGAAAGACTTGCTTGACTTATAGGAAAAGAAATTTTTGGAGCTCCGATAATTAAACACAGAAAAGTACTTTGTTACAATGATATTAGATAAGGTCCCGCAATTACAAAAGCAAGCTGCAAATCTCTCGTTTTCGCGGTTGCTGTTAGAGGATTGAGATATATGAATAAATTTCAATCCTGTCTACTCGATTATTAAACATGGATTCCGCCAAATTTTCTAAATGGAGAATCCTACGTCCAATTTCCCCAAGCCACACGCAATGATAATTCTTGGACAAAAAACCACAAAGTCTTGGTCAAATTTTCTAACATTACATGACTTGACCTGGTCTTGGGGGAGAATAATCTCTGAATCCAGGGAAATAAATCTCCATCAGTTTTAGAGTAAAACTTTCAAAATTTTTAATCATGATTTCCAACCCCAAAGTATAGAAAGTAAGTGAGATATCAACCCTATAGGAACATGCAGCTCATTTATGAGCTTAAGAATAAGCTATAATTGTTATCACATGACTCCAAAACGCAACTTCTTTGCCCTGTCTGATTGACAACCTGTATTTGAATTCTCTGGCTGAAGGCTTTCTCTTTTATGCCAACGAGTCTTCTGCTTCCCAGCAAGTCCTTTATCTTCATCCTCACAACTACACTACGAATTAGAACAGGACCCTATAATCTCAACTAAATTAATTCTTAAAATTTTGAAAAAACAAATTATATTAAAAAAAAGGGTATAGTAAATGTGCTAATACAATCTTTTGGCATCCTTACTGCATTGCAAGACTTTGGTTTGACTTGGCAGCCTATGAGTATACAAGATTAAAGATGTTAAGTTATAATCTCATAAAAAATATTACTTAGCTTGACTAAAGACCACTTTAAAGATGTTAAGTTATAAAATATTAAAGATCTTAATCTAAACTGAAGTGAGAAGAACCTTGTTTTGGACATGGAGATCCATAACACAAGATTAAGACATATGAAGAAATTTCAATCCTGTCTATTCAGTCATTGAACTTGGGATACCACATTTTCTAAATAGAGAATGTCCTTCCAAATTACGTTAAAGATTTCGGCTATGATACTCAGACAGAACTTAAAACCATATAATTTAAGATTTAATTTTTACAATCGTTAAAATTTTAAGCATTCATAGTGGAAAATCGTAACATTAATTCCAGTCACAAAAGCAAGCAAAAATCGTTGTTGTAAGGTGTAATGCAGAGGTAAGTGGTTCAAGTGCTGTGTTATAGGAATACTTGAGCATTTTCTGATTACATGTTAGAAAAGAAAAAAGTAAAATGAAAAATGCTTGCTTGGTTCATTCAACCCCAAGACTGTAGGAAAGATGGCGGCAGGTCTACTCTCATTTCTCCGAACAATCCTTTCTAGCTTTTCCTCTTTCTTCTTTGAGACAAAATGTTGTCCTTGCTCAAGACTTTTGAGGTCAACAAGTCTTCTATTCGATGCCATAACATGTCTTCTATACTTATTATAAATATTCATGACAATTAACCATCATATTATACATAACCCTTGAATTAACAAGATGAGATACTCGCCAATCCTCTATCAGTTACTTTGCTTCCTATTGTTTCTAAGTTATCAAGCTACTCTTTCATCCTCTTCATCTTCTTCTTCAGCAACACAATTGTGCTCTCATGACCAAAGTGCTGCCTTGATCCAATTCAAAGCCCTCTTTTCCATCAACAAAACTGCTTCCAAAGATTGTGAGATTAATGACATTAGATCTTATCCTAAGACCAACTCGTGGAAGGAGGGTATAGATTGCTGCTTATGGGATGGAGTCAGTTGTGACAACATCACCGGTCAAGTAATCAGCCTTGACCTCAGTTGCAGCTGGCTTTCCGGCACCCTCCCTTCAAACAGCAGCCTCTTCCTCCTTTCACACTTGCAAAGGCTTGACTTATCTTTCAATGATTTTAAGAAATCCAAAATTTCATCCAAGGTTGGTCTCTTCGCAAGCTTAAGACACCTCGACCTTTCCCATTCTTTTTTTTTCCGGCCGAGTTCCCTATGAAATCTCCTACCTATCCAAATTAGTTTCCCTGGATCTTTCCTCTTTTGGTCTTCTCTCTGCAGCAGTTGAACCAGTTCTGAAACTTGAACAATCCACTCTAAGCGGAATTGTTCGGAATCTAACAGAGGTAAGAGACATTTTTCTTGAGGGAATAGACATGTCATTGGTTGATCCTAACTCATTCATGAATCTATCTTATTCTCTCACATCTCTTAGTCTCACTAGTTGTGATTTACGTGGAACATTTCCAGAGAACATTCTCAATCTTGCCAACATCAAGTACCTCACATTGGATAGCAATCCTAGTCTCACTGGTCAGCTTCCAAAATCCAATTGGGGTAGTCCTCTTGAGTTTTTGGATGCATCTCTTACGTCTTTCTCTGGAGAATTGTCTGAATCAATTGGCAATCTAAAGTCATTACAGGGTTTGAGTCTCATTGGTTGTAACTTTTCAGGATCAATTCCAAGATCACTAGGAAATCTATCTAACCTTACTTTTTTATTCCTTCCATATAACAATTTTAGTGGTACGATTCCCTCTTCACTTACAAGCCTCACACAACTGGGACTTCTTCAGATTTGTAATAATCGACTAGAAGGTTCCATTCCTGATAATCCAAACGCATTTCCAAATCTCAGCTTTCTAGATTTATCTGATAACTTACTTAGCGGTACAACACCATCTTGGCTTTATACTCATCCAAGTTTAAATTTTTTAAATCTTGGAAACAACCAGTTCAGTGGTCATATCAATGAATTCCAACAAAGTTTTTTGGATTATATAAATTTCAAAAATAACACCTTTCAAGGAGCAATTCCAAGCTCAATATCGAAACTTGTGAATCTTCGTTTTCTTGATTTATCCTCAAATAGTCTAAATGGTACAATAAGTTTGGACATGTTCTCAAAGCTTCAAAATCTCACCTGGCTTGAGCTTTCATCTAATGCCCTCTCACTAATAAGCTCCAATAGCAGCGTCAATTTTGTTTTACCCAATCTTGAGTATGTGAATTTATCATCTTGCAACATCAATGAATTTCCTAATTTTCTAAAAGGGTCAAAAGTTTTGAAAAGTTTAGATCTTTCCAACAACAGAATTTATGGCCAAATTTACAAATTTCCATGGAAAGTTATTGAGTTTCTTGACCTCCATTCCAATTTAATTGAAGGTGATCTACCAATACTACCCCACAATATCAGATTCTTTTCAGTTTCAAGCAACCACTTGGCTGGAGAAATTTCTGGTGTGTGCAGTATGAAGTTTCCTGAGATTCTCGATTTGTCTCATAATAACTTTAGTGGAATCATCCCACAATGTATTGGAAGCTTCGGCAAAAGTCTGTCATTGTTGAATTTGAAGAAGAATAAGTTTCATGGAAACAACTTTGAAGGACAGATTCCAAGAGTAACTGGAGAGTTTAGTTCGCTCCGAGCACTTGACCTATCTCATAACAATCTCGTTGGTCATATCCCACCGTCGCTTGGAAATTTGACTCAACTTGAATCGTTAGATCTTTCGTCGAATAAGTTGGGTGGACAAATTCCAAGGGAGTTGGTGAATTTGACATTGCTTTCCTTTTTCAACGTTTCTAATAATCAACTTGTTGGACCTATACCACAAGGCAAGCAGTTCAGCACCTTTGGAAATGGTTCATATGAAGGAAATAAGGGATTGTGTGGACCTCTACTCCCTATACGTTGCAGCAGTGCTGAGCCACGACAACCACCACCATCCATATGAACTCGCGCGATGAGTATGGGATTGCAAGTGGTTTTGATTGGTTATGGATTTGGATTCATATTTGGAGTGGCTATGGGATAGGTTGCTCTTCAAATGGGAAAACCCAAATGGTTTGTGACCTTGGTTGAATGTGGTCATAGCTCTGAGTGAATTATTAGCAAAAGGGAGGGGAGAACGACTATTTGAAGGTTAAGATCTACGCATCTTTTGATGAGATCTTTGTGTTTGTCTATCTTAATTGTAAGAATATTTTACTTATTCTTTTCAACAGTTTGTTAGTAATATAGTAATATTCTACTTGTTGTCTTAATTGTAAGAATATAGCAACTAATAATATGAAACGGAATGGTGCGTGGCAACGTCGTTTTTAAGAGATTACTTTGTTATTTAATTGTTTTTTAATTATTTTTAATTAATAATTAAAAAATTACTCAAGGGTCGAAATTAAATCATCAACAACATGAATAATTTTTTTTTTTTTTTAGTTTCCTTTCGAGGTTGTGATATAACGACAATCTAAAACCCAAGGCAATGGTGAGCATTTTTTTTTGCTTCAAAAAGAATTAACCCATGGCAAATGAATATTATTATTTGCCATGTCTATAAATCCACCGAACCCAATATTTATTTTTTGTGATAAAAAGAATAAAAAAAATTTTTCTCTTTTTTTTTCTGTATTTTTTACGAAAAAAGGAACTAAAAGAAAAGAAACATAACTCATGATTAATTTGGGGCAGGCCAGTGTGGACCAACTGTGTCGGTGGGCCTTGCCCAACTGGAATTTATGTTGAAGTCCTTCTCAAACAAATCCACAAACAGCAAAAGATAAAGACAAGAAGATATTGGGAGAGAAAAGTTAAATATACTTATATAGTAAAGCATGAGAGAGAGAGAGAGAGTGGGTGTTTGTTTTGGGAGCAACAAGACAAAACAGGAAGGATTATTGTAAAGCCAATTCATTGAAACAAACAGTAAACAATTGAGGCTTTCTAGGTGAGTTTTCCATTTTGTTTTCTTGCTTTGTTTATTTAATCAATGCTGTTGGTGCTGGTGTTGGGCCAACTATTCTCATTTTTAATTTCCTTTCACAATTTCTATGGTTTTCATATTTATAAGTAGTGGTAGAGTCTAAATTTCATATTTAAGAAAATAAAATTAAAAAATTCAATATTTGTGAGAACAAAATTATTAATTTTTTTTAAAAAATAAAGAGCAAAATTATAAAATTTGAAAAAAAAAAACAAAGAATTATTAAATTTTAAAATTTTAGAGGGCAGAAACCCCTACTAGCCCCATTCTCTCTGCCTTTGTTTACAAGTAAAACTGCATCGTAACTCCCCAGATTTTCTTTTCAATCCTTTCCTCTAAATTCTAATACTCTTTTAACTGTATTGTTAATAACTCCCTTAAATACACCCATATCACCTTTCTAACATCTCTAAATCATCACTTTGAATAATAATATGTCAATTATTTTTATTTTTCATCATACCTAAAAGTATTTGTTAACTATTTAGAAAATTTTAAATAATTTTTTATTTTTTTATTACATTGAATTAAATTCTTTCTAATTAACTGTTGATTAATTGTTAGTTAAAATATCATTTTTTTTCATACCACGTACTGTTTGTCACGGATTTATGTTTTAAGTATTAAAAACATGGCATTTATAGACATGGCAAATAATAATATTCATTTGCCATGGATTAATTCTTTTTGAAGAAAAAACACTGCTGGCCATTGCTTTGGGTTTTGGATTGTCGTTATATCACAACCTCGAAAGGAAACTCAGAAAAAAAAAAGATTATGAATATTTACTTAATCCATGTCTATAATATTTATTTATTTTTATTACCATGTCTATAAAGAATTAATCTATTTTCACGGATCTATAGATATAAATATTATTGTAGAATTAATCCAATTGCAAAACCATGTATAAAATCATGAATAATCTTTCTTTTCTTTTAGTTCTTTTTTCCGTAAAAAATACAGAAAGAGAAAAAAAAGAGAGAATTTTTTTATTCTTTTTATCACAAAAAATGAATGAATAAGGAAAAAAAAAGAGATATTTCTTTCAATTCTTTCTTTACGTGAAAAGAAACAAAAGACAAAAAAGAAAGAAAAAGAATAAAAGAGATATATCTTTCATTTCCTTCTTTTTCTTTGAATTAAAAAAATAAAAAAAGAAAAAGAAGGTTTTTTATGAAAAAAGTTTTTTATCATTTTGCCAAAATTTAAAAAATGATAATGAAGTGATCGTGATCACTTTTCCCTTAAAAAGAATTTAATTTTGACTAAATCTTTTACTTTTTGATTTGCATGATTTTGAATAATCTGGTTTTCATTGTAGTCGCATCATATAGAAAAGTTTCTTTTTTAAAAATTTTATGAATAGTTTTTCATTTCAAATCACTTCATAGTATTCATTTAATAAAGTAGTATTACATTTTAGAAATAGCTGTATTTTATATATAATTATTATTTAAAATAAAAAATATATATTCATGTATAATTTTTATGTGCAGTTGTTGGGGAACAAAAACTTTGCTTTTGCTTGCTGATAAAAATGTAATGAATAGAAATCCAAAAGTATTTCCAAGCGTCAAATTTCTTAATTTCTTATGTCCAATTGTTGGACAGCTTTTTGATTAGGGCTTTTCTTATTTCTCCGCCGAAGTGATAAAAAAAAACCTCCCCAAGGCCCAAATCAACAACTTTTAAAGCATTTATTTCATGATGGTCAAAATACCTCAAAACTCTCTATATTATGAAATTTTTGTTAATTTAGTTCCTCTATTCTAAAAGTAGTCAATTTAATCCCTTTATTTTAAAATTTTGTGCAATCGAGTTCATTCTCCTAACGCCATCCAATGTCATTGTTACTTTGCTAACGTCTCATACTTTGTTGATATGATGATGACATGGGTCTAAAATGTTAAAATGGCAAACCCAAAATATTTTTTTCGAAATTTTTTTGTGCCATGTCATAAAGACTACATTAAACAAAATTATATAGTACATGAATTAAATTGAACAAAATTCAATAGTATATGAACTAAATTGAACAATTACCTATCATATAGGAACTAACTTGGGGTTTTTTTTTTTTTGTTTAGCAATACATTATATTTAAAAGCCTTATATGTTTATTGAGGAAATTGTGAAAAATGATCACCCTCATAAGCTTATTTCAAAAATAGCTTTCAATATGAAATTAACTATTTTTACCCAATGTTAGCCATGAAAGGATAAAAATACCTCTAAAACCATTTCGAACAAATTAAATGCTTCCAACTTTTCTCTCCCATCATTCGTCTACTGTGCTTTTCATTTTTCTCTCTTACTATCTAGCTCTCTTTAATTTTACCAGCATCGCCATCTCTCTCTGCCTATTTCTTATCATCTCGTCATATTGTTATTAATCTACAGGTCAAAATTGAAATATAGATAATGTGGGAAAAAAGAAACAAGAAAAAGGTAAAAAACAACTACAAGGACAAAAATGATTTTTGATTTTGGTTGCAGAGGAAAGGAAAAGAATGGTTCAAGATTTTCCATCAATCTTGAAATAAACAAAGCATTTCAATTTTTTCAAATTCGGTGCAAAATTGAAATAAAGGGAAAGTGGGAAAAAAAAGAAACAGAAGATTAGGGAAAAAAAGGGTTTTTGTGTTTTGGTTGCTTCCATCCATCTTTGATTTGGTACAATCTCATAAAAAATTCATGAAAAGTCCTTGCCAGATAATTTTGTTGATGAATAGTAAAACTTTATGTCACTTCTTAATGATTTCTTAAAAATAATGTTCAATAGCTTTGTAGGAAAAATGTTTTCTATTATCTGTAAAGGTTTTAGGAGATGATTGCAATATTTTTACATGACATGTAACAACTTTTTGAACATGACGTATAACAATAACATCTTTTCAACATGACGTGTAAAAACTTTTTTTCTAACATGACGTGTACCAATTTTTTTTCAACATGACGTATAAGAACTTTTTTATCAACATGACGTGTGATAACTTTTTTTTTCAACATGACATGTAACAATATTTTTTTCATGTGCTCTTGCATATGAGAAAGTTTTATTAAGGATAATTTTATCTAAAAATCTTTTCTCTAAGCTAAAAACACTTAAAATTTAAGAAAAATATTATTTTGAAAAATACCTTATCTTTGAGGGTTAAAAAAAATTTGTCCCAATGTTTAGTATAAGATCCTTATAATAAAAGCCTTACATGTTTACTATAAGATCTGAATTCAAATCCAATTTGATCTAATTACCAAAAATTAATAATTTGAATTCATCCATTTCAAACTTGAAAATTATTTAGATTCAAAATGACCCGAACATAAAATTAGATGATCATACAAAAGATCATAAATGACTTATATTTACTTTAGATAGAATTATGTAACTTGTGTGATCCATTTGTCTGCATCATAAAAATTCAAATTACTTACTAAATATGTTTATACGTTTACTTAATTATAATAAATATGTTCGCATCATCCAATTTGATATTTATATGTTTACTATGAATTGTTTTTACTAATATATTAATTTAGTGCTCCAATTTTGACTGCGTTATTTATAATTAAATCTGTACTTGGTAAGCATATGAATTTAGTTGCAAAATTTTTGAATTCTATTAACTAGAGGAAAATAATCTTTTTTTCTTATTAATTATTTGGTTACTTTTAACTTATTATAACTTTACTTTTAATTATTTATTTCTTAAATTTAAATCTTAAGAAAAAAAACAATAAATTGAAGTATCAAAAGTTGCAATATATGAGAGTGCAAAGGGACGGTTATATATTAATATAAATTTTGATTAAAGAGGATTAAAATCTTCATTAATATTACAAAAGCTTAAAGAAAAAGTTTATATTCAAAAGAATAATAATATTGCTAAACTAAAGCTTCTTTGTTTGTTCTTCCCAATTTCCACAATAAAAAATAAAATAAAAAATAGAAAGAATTGGAAATACTTGTCCACAATATTAGAATGCCATCTAGTCATATAGTAACCAAGAACATGAAACGGAGTGGTGCACAACAACGCCATTCCAAAAAGATTACTTAAAAGATTTGAAGTTCTTATTCATGTTTAATTGTCTTTTCAATGAAAATCTCTCTTTTTGTCAAACCCTGCTTTGTAAAATAATTATGATGTTATTCACATGCTCGATAGAATGTTTGTATATTGAGGAAGCTTGAGAAATCGACAAAAGACGGTATTACCCCTAGAGGTGCTGTGAAGTTGATTTATACCTCAAGCTAGTTCAAATGAAAAATTTAAAAGGGATTTGAGAGTTCTGAAATCCCAAAATCTACTTGGAATGGTGATTCGGAGTTCGAGGATCAATTTGGAATCAATCAGGAAATTTGACCGGTTATGGGGTAAAATGGTCATTTTGCAATTTAAGGACAAAATGGGAATTTTTTTTTTAAAAAAGGATTTTCTTAGACCCATTTGGCATATTTGAGTATGATATGAGTATTGAAGTACAATTGGAAGATTTAGCAGTGAAAATATATGAATTTTTGATATTTTTGGAGTATAGGGGTAAAATGGTAATTTTGCCATCCGAGGATGAAATTGAATTTTTTGAGAGAATTTAGATCAAATTTGATTACATGGAGCATGATATGAGTATAAGGAGTGAAAATTATGCATTTTGGTAATTTTCCAATTTTTGGGGCAAAAAT
>NC_030856.1:10782953-10784692 GCF_000208745.1 Theobroma cacao | reverse complement strand
TATACTCCAAAAATATCAAAAATTCATATATTTTCACTGCTAAATCTTCCAATTGTACTTCAATACTCATATCATACTCAAATATGCCAAATGGGTCTAAGAATATATATATTTTGTTTTACATTAAAATAGATTATTTTAATTAATATTTTTATTTTATTTTATTTTTCAAAAAAAAGAAAAGAAAAGAAGAGAGAGAAATGGAAAAACTGGTACGAAAGCCTTGCGAGGTCTCGAAGGGTATTCGGGAGAAGAATGTCTGTCTAGGCTTCGCGGCGGTTGTCACGGGCTCGATGGGAGTTCCGGATCGTGACAATTCGATTGGTATCAGAGCTTTTGGTTAACAAAGCATGGTTTTCAAGTTTTTGGTTTTTATAGTTATTTTCAGAATTCACACTGACACTGCGTGGCCCCGGGTTGAGTTAAACTAGATTAAGTTAAGTTGGGTTAGGTAAAGTTGCATGTATGTAGAGTCTGAGATTACCTAAACTTGCTTCGTTTCCTTTTTAGATTACCATGCCTCCTCGACGTGAGTGCCCACTCCCTACTAGATCAGCTAGGAGGGGCAGAGGTCGTCTTAGGCAGGGTCAGCCAGACCTTAGAGCAGAGGAATCGACTGCATCCCCTTTTCGAGCAACACTTGCTGCTGAACCGATAGAGATTCCTCCGTCACCTACTGGCATTCCTGCCGTGTCTTCTGAGGTAATCCAGACAATGGCAGCCTTCTTTACCGCAATGGCTGGTCAAGCTCAGACTAGTCAGGTCCCACTTGTAGTGCCACCAGTTACTCCTTCAGTTCCATTGACACATGATGTCTCTATTTCTAAAAAGCTGAAGGAGGCTAGACAACTGGGTTGCGTGTCCTTTGTGGGTGAGTTGGACGCCACCGCAGCGAAGGATTGGATTAATCAGGTTTCAGAGACACTCTCTGATATGAGATTGGAGGATGAGATGAAGCTGATAGTGGCTACGGGGTTATTGGAGAAGAGAGCCCGTACATGATGGAATTCGGTGAAGTCTCGTTCCACTATTCTCCTAACTTGGTCAGACTTTTTGAGGGAATTTGATAGTCAATATTATACCCATTTCCATCAAAAAGAGAAGAAGAGAGAATTTCTGAGTCTGAAGTAGGGGAATTTAACTGTAGAAGAGTATGAGACTCAATTTAACGAGCTGTTGTCTTATGTGCCTGATTTAGTGAGGACTGAACAGGATCAGGCCGATTATTTCGAGGAAGGGCTCCGCAATGAGATAAGAGAGCGAATGACTGTGACAGGTAGGGAGCCCCATAAAGAGGTAGTACAAATGGCGTTAAGGGCTGAGAAGCTCGCAAAAGAAAATAGGAGAATGCGAGCTGAGTTGGCAAAAAGGAAAAATCCGAATATGTCCTCCAGTCAGCCACTAAAGAGGAGCAAAGGCTCGTTTGTTTCAGGGAGTGCTCTTTCTGTTTCGGTAACATCCTCTCGACCATCATTTTCACAAATGTAGCAAAGGCCTCCGAGATTCAGCGGATCTGTAGTGACTACTTCTGAAAAAAGTTTCGGAGGTTTTGATAGATGCAGAGAATGTGGAAGATTTCATGGCGGGGTGTGTTGGGGGCCTTTGCGATGTTTTCATTGTGGCCAGACGGGTCACTTTAGAACTAATTGTCCACAGTTAGGACAGGCCACTGTAGCTGCTCTATCTTCATCAACTCGTACGGACTTGCAGATGAGAGATTCCTCTGGAGCACAACCGAG
>NC_030856.1:10774482-10779380 GCF_000208745.1 Theobroma cacao | reverse complement strand
ATTTTTAAGTATTTTTATTTTATTTTATTTTCAAAAAAAAAGAAAAGAAAAGAAGAGAGAGAAATGGAAAAACTGGTACGAAAGCCTTGCGAGGTCTCGAAGGGCATTCGGGGGAAGAATGTCTGTCTAGGCTTCGCGGCGGCTGTCACGGGCTCGATGGGAGTTCCGGGTCGTGACACTTTTTTTCATGTGTGTATATTTTTATTACTTTGTTGTATTGTTCCTACTTTTGCCAACACCCTTTTCCTCCCATTGCGCTCTACCTATGCTTCCTTTAAAATTTTAAAAAATCCCAAGTACTATTAAACGAGATGAAATTTAGATGCTAGCAATTAACTTTATTAAAACTACTATTTCGATTTTTTTGTATTTCTTTGCTTTCAAGATGTAGTACCAAGTATTAATATTTCACTAAAATTCATTCTAATATGTTCAACTAAGAAGAATTTAGAAATTTAGTGTTCAAAAGCAAGAAATAAGATTTTTAAATATAAAGATTTTATTCTCTTTCTACAAAAACTTTAACTAAAAGTATAACACCGTTACCTCTGTGAAATAGAAGTAAAACATAAAGTTTTACTTTCTTGTTTTTGAAAGGTAAAACACAAGGTTTTACTCGTTCATGAAAAATAACATTCCTTGAAACAAAAGCACTATGTCTAACAAGGTCATGAAGCTTCTAACCTTTCATACCAACTAGATATCATATAAAAATATATTTTCTTGCCCTAGGTTCAAACTACTTCTTTTTATATGATAAGGAGGATGCAAAACATAGAGAACCTAAAACGTTAAGATGAGAAAATGCAGGTATTTTATAAAAAAACATTTAAAAATGTGTTTTGTGTCTTAAATAGGTGTAAGAACCCTATTTATAATGTGAGCAACAATTAAAGTAGCATCTCTATTCATACTGACACAGATAAATTTTTGATTCAAATAAATCAATAATTTTCATTTAATGATTCAAATAGGTAAATCCAAAACAAATAATTTTTATCAATAAAAAAACCTTCAATCGATACAATTACACAAAACCACAATAAACAACTACAATAAAATATATTAAGAAGCGAGAAAGGAGAAACAACAAAGAAACCTTAAATCGACACAAATACTAAAACCCAAAATCAACAATATCCATCTAATGATCCAAATAAATAAACCCACAACAAATCATTTTTATACATAGAAAACCCTAAATCTGTACAAAAACTGAAAACATAGTAAACAAAAGTCATCACAGACAAAATAATAAAAACAAATATGCAAAAAAAAAAAATTCATCTATTCATTCTCATAAATAAACACAAACACAGAACAACAATAAACAACAACAGCAAAAAGTACTACCAGGGAAGAGAGAAGAAACAGCAAAGAAACCCTAAATCAGCAATAACTATCTGGAAAGCCCCTCTACGACTGCCAAATGTCAAGCCTTTAAAACACCCACTTGTCAACCTGAGGGAAGCCCGTGCAAAACTTCCTTTAGCATGACCTCCAAAACAACCCTACAGCTCCAAAGCAAAAGCAGAAATGAAGAGAACAAAAAAATCCCTAAGCGGTTGAATGAAAGAGAAAAGCAAAAAGAGAGAACAAAGAAGACGGTAGGTATTTCTTTTTGTTTCTATGTTTTTGTTCAATTAGTAATTAGATTAACGCACTTTTCACTTACCTAGGATCGTAAACATCGATACTCAACATTAAAACCATCCCATCGTATTGATGGGGTTTTAATTGAAATCCCTTATTTAGAAAAATTCATTTGAGATTGTGACTTCTCGCATTTCGAATGAACATTTCATCATCAGTATAATTTGATATTCTCTCCATTAGTAATATTATGTATGTACATGCGTTTTTTACAGACATATTTTTATTCTACTTTCTTAATTATTAAATCTAAATATTATTTTCTTTACATTTTTTCTATTTTTTTATATAGGCTCAAATCTTTTTTTTATAAAGATACATTTTTCTATTTGTTATTTTTTTATCTATTTTACGTGAATATCTATTGTTTCCTATTTACATATATATATATATATATATTATTTTTACATAGATTTCCCTATTTCAATAATTTCCTCTCCCATGCCTATAATATTCATGCTGCCACAAATATATTATATTTTTATTATTTATTATATATATTTTTTCATATATATTATTTTCATAAATCTATATTAAAATTGTCTAAAACACAACCAATCAACACAAATATCCAACTCACAAGCCCAATGAACCAAAGGTCTGAAGCTTACACAAAATCTAATCCCAGATTAACCCAAAGAAATTGGACTAGGAAGAGCCCACAAATCTACTTCAGCAACCCAACTCCCTTTTGCGGGAAGCAATCCAAAGACCAAAAGAGTGGTTTCACTGCTTTTGCAATGGGACCGTTTGAGGTTTCTTTAGCTTCCAAGCCAACCTAACCAAAATGGCATTGTTTTATCCATCTTAACCCAAAGTATATAAACTCTTTTTCCCCTTTTATGTCCCCATTTCTCTTCGTCACTTTCTCTTTCTGTCGACAGCCTCTCAACCTTCTTCTCTAAACGCGAAATCCTTGCTACCCTTAAAAAGAATTTTAGTTTCACTAAATCTTTTACCTTTTAATTTGCATGATTTTGAATAATGTGGTTTTCATTGTACTCGCATCTTATATATAAATTTTTTTTTTTTAATTTTACAAACATTTTTTCATTTCAAATCACTTCATAGCATTTATTTAATAAAGTAGCATTACATTTTAGAAATAATTGTATTATATATATAATTATTATTTAAAATAAAAATCAAATATTCACGTATAATTTTTGTGTGCAGTTGTTGGGGAACAAAAACTTTGCTTTTTCTTGTTGATAAAAATGTAATGAATAGAAATCGAAAAGTATTTCCAAGCTTCAAATTTCTTAATTTCTTATGCCTAATTGTTGGAAGACCTTTTGATTATTTAATTATTTTTTATATTAGTTAGGGCTTTTCTTAGTTCTCCACCAAAGTGATAAAAAAATCTCCCAAGGCCCAAATCCACTGGTTTTAAAGCATTTATTTCATGATGGTCAAAGTATCCCACAAGTTTTTGTATTGTGGAATTTTCGTCTATTTAGTCCCTCTATCTCAAAATTAGTCAATTTAGTCCTTCTACTCTGAGATTTGTGCAATCGAGTTCTTTCCCCTAACGTTGTCCAATTTCACTATTACTTTGCTAACATCTCATATTTTGCTGATATGGTGATCGCATGAGTCTAAAATGTTGACGTGGCTGTAGACACCTAAAACAAAAAAATTTAAATTATAATAAAACCAAATAAAATATATAAAATAAATAAAGAAAAATATATAAATTAAAAAAAAAAAGGGGATGGCTGGGCGTACCAACTCCCTGGTGCCAGAACCCCCTCGCCGGGTTGTCCAAATTTTTGGACAACCCGGCTCTTTAAAAGACCACTTGCAAAAACCCAAAAAAAGGAGAGACACGAAAAAAGCAAAATCCTAGATCTACCAGCAAAAGAACCTAGCCACAAAGAACCAAAAAATAAAACAAAAAGCAAAAAAGGGGGGTTGATTTGAGAAAGGAGAAAGATAGGGATCGGCCGACGAGTAGAGAGAAGAGAGAGAGAGGCCGACGAAAGAGAGGGATCGGCCGACAGAAGGAGAGAGATCCGCCGAGGGAGAGAGAAGAGAAGAGGAAGCCGAAGAGAGGGAAAGAGAGGGATCGGCCGGCGAGTAGAGAGAAGAGAGAAAGAGGCCGACGAGAAGAGAAGGGAGGACGCCGGCGTCGGCGCCGGCGAAGAGAAGAAAGAAAATTTTTTAGAGAGAAGGGAGAGGGTGCGGCTAGAGAGAGAAAAAGAAATTGGAAAATGGATAAAAAAAGCTAAAAAGGGGTTTTTATACCCAAAGGAGAAAGAGCAAAACGGTGCCGTTTCAGTGGGTAGCTGAAGACGGAAGGTCCAAGCCCAAACGACGTCGTTTTGAGCACCCCCACAGGCACCAAACGGTGCGTTTTGAACGCTGCTTTGTGGATCTCAGGAGGCAGGCCGGGCGTAAAGACTTGGGCTCCTGCGGGCCACCGAATTGGGCCAATCGCAGCCCAACAAGGTATAACCCTTTTCTTTTTTGCTTGGGTTTGTTAGTGTTGGGTCTAGCCCATTTTAATTAAAATGCATTTATTTTTTAGGAAAGAAATATTTATATAATATGGACACTTATATTTAATATTAAAAAATCAAAAAAATAAAATAAAAAATAATGATAGTAATAAAAAATAATGGTAAAAATGCATGGCTTAAAAGAACATATATATAAAATAAGTAAGTAAATAAAAAAATTCATAATAATAATAAAAATAAAAATTAAAAAATATATAAAAATAACAACAATAACAAGTGAATAAAAAAAATATTTATATTATACTTAGAGGCTTGCAAATAATAAAAAATAATAATAATAATAATAATTCGGAACACTAATATATTAATAATAACAAATAATATAAATGGAACAATTATTTGAGTATTACCACTTAAAAGGGGCAAAGAGTTGTCTCTTTTGGGTGGGTCACTTAAGTGCGGAGTTCAAAACGGATTTTCACCGAAGCGTCGGGATAAATCCGAATTCTATACTCCTATACCCATTAATCCGAGTAATTGTTGTTTAAAATAATGTATATAAAAAAAATGGTATATAATAATAAAAAATAATAATAAACATAAGTCAATAAATTACCTGAAATTATTATTATTATCAACCAACTAACCAATAAACGCGTGCATGTAGATATCATCATTTTACCCTGTCATAGCATGCCACATTTATCTTGCAAATGGTGCGGGAGTCCCGATGATGGGATTTCCCCGAGGAGCTTGTAGAGACGAGTTCTTCCAGGGATATCT
>NC_030856.1:10763437-10771145 GCF_000208745.1 Theobroma cacao | reverse complement strand
CGAGCAAGGATCATGGAAGAAGAACAAAAAGAGCGAATGGACAGAATGGAAAGAGCTTAGGAAGAGATGAGAGAACAGTTAGCAAAGATGATGGAATTGATGATGAGTCTCAGTAAAGGAAAAAGAGCGATTGAAGAGCCAGCTCCGTCAGAAAACCCACCAGCACAAGACAGTGGAAACCAAAGGGATGATCCATCCTATCCCTCAAGGTTCACTCCACCACATGCCCAAACCTCTCAAAGGGTCCACCCTCAAGTGATGCCATCCGTCTATTACAATGCACCACCCCCGCTAGGCCATCAACCGACTCATGGGCAATTTGGGCCATATTCTGGGATAAATCCTGCTGAACCAATAAATGTCCCAGATTTAGACGATCCAAAAGAGCAAGAAAAACTAAGAAAGGACTCGTCACAAATAGGAGAAAATGAAAAAGACCAGAAAAAGTATGATCTGTTGGAAGAACGTCTTCGTGCTATCGAAGGAGTTAATAGGTTTGGTACCATGGACGCAACTGAGCTATGCTTAGTGCCGGATGTATTGATCCCTGCCAAGTTCAAGGTTCCGGAATTTGAAAAATATGACGGAACAAAATGTCCCATGGCACATATTATCATGTATTGTCGGAAGATGGCTGCACAGTCTCACGATGATAAGTTACTAATCCATTTTTTCCAAGACAGCTTGATTGGGTCAGCTGCTCGGTGGTACGTACAGCTAGATCGAAACAGTATTAAGACTTGGAAAGACTTAGCAAGAGCCTTCATAGCTCAATACAAGCATGTAGCTGAATTAGGCCCTGATCGGTTGTCATTGCAGACTATGGAAAAGAAGCAAAGCGAGAACTTCAAGGAATATGCCCAAAGGTGGAGAGATACAGCAGCGCAAGTTCAACCACCTCTCACTGATAAGGAGATGATTGATTTGTTCATAAACACACTCCGAGCTCCATTCTATGAGCGCTTGATCGGCAATGCCACGAAAAACTTTACAGATTTGGTCTTATCGGGAGAAATAATAGAATGAGCTATAAAAAGTGAAAAAATTGAAGGGCATGAAGTTGCCAGCTCAAAGAAAGGGAGTACGCCCAAGAAGAAAGAAGGGGATGTGCAAGCAGTCGCTCACGACAGCCAACAAGCCCACAACTTTAACCCATATTACTCGTACCCCCCATACCAACCCTTCTATCCGAACATAGGCAACATCACACAAAACCCATATGTGTACCAACCTGTCCCGCAACCAACATTTCAAACCAATGTTCTTCCACAAACTCCACCACCAAGACCGGTAGCTTCAACCAATAATCCTGGCCATGGTCAAAGAGGACCTAAAACTACCCTAGAAAGACCAAAGTTTGATCCTATTCCAGTCCCTTACACTACATTGCTACCACAACTCATAGAAAATCGACTCCTTGCTCGAACCCCTTTAGAACCACTCCGACCACCTTTCCCGAAATGGTATGATCCGAATGCGCATTGTGATTATCATTTTGGAATTCAAGGGCACTCCACCGAGAATTGTACTACTTTAAAACATAAAGTTCAAGCGCTCATCAAGGCAGGGCTTTTAAATTTTGCAAAAAAAGATAGTTCGAGTGTTGATGGGAACCCGTTACCTAATCATGGAAGACCGACTGTGAATGCCATACATGAAGGGATGATTCGAATGGTGAAAAAGGGTATTGATGAGATTCAAACGCCAATGGATAAAGTGTTTGAGGCGTTGTCCAAGATAAATACCATCACTCCAGAACCCATCGACACAAAGGAATTGGGGCATGATCTTGCTTATTCTTGCAAATTTCATATGGGGGCAATTGGGCATTCCATTCAAGATTGTGATAGCTTTCGTCGTAAGTTGCAAGAATTGATGGATTCATCAGTAATTGAGTTTTATGAAGAAGCCGAAGAGAATTTGGTCGAAACCATAAATCGAGACACCCCAGCTGAAGTGGCATCAAGTTCATTCGGGGGGAACAAACCTAAACCTCTCACCATCTTCTATGAAGAAAACAGAAGCCCGATGAATGATACATCCCCAACTATGATCAGAAGTGGTATTACCATCGAAGTCCCCAGCCCATTCCCTTACAAGAGCGATAAGGCTGTCCCATGGAATTATGAGTGTAATATTTTGGGCACAGCTTCATCCGCCCCCCAAGCATCTTTTGAAGATCTAACTGGTGTGGGGGGTATAACGCGAAGTGGGTGATGTTATTCCCCTGAGATAGCGGAAATAGTTGGAAAAGGGAAACAGCACAGGGAGAGGGAGGCCTAAAGAAAGCAGATACCTTTTCCAAGGACCAAGTTGACGAATCTGTAGTGGCTCCGAACAATGAGGTCAAAAATCTTGTTACCGAGAAAGAAGTGGGTGAATTTCTCAAGTTTATCAAACATAGTGAATACAACGTGGTAGAACAACTAACCAAGATGCCCGCTCACATCTCTTTGTTGTTCTTACTGTTGAATTCAGAAGCACACAGGAACGCGCTGCTCAAAGTCTTGAACCAAGCTTATGTGGCACAAGATATATCAGTGGAAAAGTTAGACCACATCGTGGGAAACATTACAGTGGGGAACTTCATTGCCTTTAATGATGAAGAAATACCATTGGGTGGTCGAGGAGGTAACAAAGCGCTGCACATCACCATCAAATGCAAGGACCATGCCGTACCTAGGGTCTTGGTCGATAATGGTTCAGCTTTAAATGTCATGCCTCGCTCTACTTTAAGCAAGTTGCCAGTAGATGTGTCGTATATGAGAACCAGCCGCATGGTTGTAAGGGCCTTCGACGGGACCACAAGGGAGGTGGTAGGAGACATTGAACTACCGATAAAAATTGGCCCTTGCATTTTTGAGGTCCAATTTCAAGTTATGGACATTGCCCCATCGTATAATTGCTTGTTAGGGCGTCCATGGATTCATATGGCTGGAGCCATACCATCTTCCCTTCATCAAAAAGTTAAATTCATAGCCGAAGGCCAACTGATAAGTGTATGTGCGGAGGAAGACATACTGGCTATTCAACCATCATCTGCTCCCTATGTAGAGGCAACAGAAGAAGTCCCAGAATGCTCTTTCAGATCTTTTGAATTTGTTAATGCTACTTATGTGGGGGAAAGGAAAGTGATACCAACCCCTCGTTTGTCAGTAGCCACTAAAATGGGAGTTAAGCAGACTGTGGGTAAAGGATGCCGTGCTGGTTTGGGGTTAGGAAAGAATTTACAAGGAATTAACCGTCCTCTGACTCCAATGAAGAACGAAGAAAGGTTTGGTTTGGGGTACAAGCCTACCAAAGAAGAGAGAAGGAAGCTGACAGCTCAAAAGAAGATTAAAAGGATGGCTCAACTTGAGGGAAAGGAAGAAGAATTCGGGGAACGGACAATCCCACACCTATATGAGACTTTTCGCTCTGCAGGTTTCATTCATCCCGAAGCGCCACCAAAGGTCAATCAGGTTCTACGGATATTTGATGAGCTATCAATCCATATGATCAGAGATGAAGAACCTGATGGGAAGATCCCTGTGGTGTATCCAGTACTGCCAGGAGAGGAGCTAAGCAATTGGACAGCCACGGAACTGCCCATCATCTTTAAGTCTTCCAAAATGTAATGAACAATTTTATCTAAATGCCTATGCCCAAGGGTGTTAAGATTAATTTCCTGTTTAAGTAGGGCTTTCTGTTACCTTCATCATTTGAATAAATGACAATGCATAATGTGTTTCATAATTCATCAATCTTTTTGCATATTTCCTTTCATCTATTCTTTTAGCCAATAAATACTTGCCCATACACCCGTCCAACTTTACCTGTTTGCAGGTCTTTAAATAATGAACACGAAGACAATCTAGACAACGATTTGAATATCGATTTTGAGATAATTCCGAACATTGATGAATTGAAAAATGAAGAGGAGGTGGATGACTACAGCTTACCCCCTAATTTGTCGAGAATGTTGGAACAGGAAGAGAAGGAGATTCTACCTCATCAGGAAATCACAGAAATGATTAACCTCGAAAATGGGGAAGAGAAGAAAGAGGTTAAGATTGGCACCTCGCTGTCATCCGATGAACGGCAGAAGCTGGAAGAATTGCTCCGTGAATATGTGGACGTGTTTGCTTGGTCATATCAGGACATGCCAGGTCTTAATACTGACATGGTTGTTCACAAGTTACCTTTGGAACCAGATTGCAAGCCTATTAAACAGAAGTTGAGAAGGATGAAGCCAGAGATGTTGCTGAAGATTAAAGAGGAAGTAAAAAGGCAATTCGATGCTGGATTTTTAGAGGTGGCTAAGTACCCTGAATGGGTAGCTAATATAGTTCCAGTTCCTAAGAAGGATGGAAAAGTTCGAATGTGCGTCGATTATAGGGATTTGAACAGAGCGAGTCCGAAGGATAGCTTCCCTTTGCCACATATTGATACTCTTGTGGACAACACGGCAAAACATGCTTTGTTCTCATTCATGGATGGCTTTTCTGGTTACAATCAGATTAAGATGGCACCCGAAGATATGGAAAAAACAACGTTCGTGACCATGTGGGGAACGTTTTGTTACAAAGTAATGCCATTTGGATTGAAGAATGCAGGCGCCACTTACCAAAGGGCAATGGTAGCTTTGTTCCACGATATGATGCATAAAGAGATAGAGGTATACGTGGATGACATGATTGCAAAATCTCATACAGAAAGGGATCATACTGTCAATCTCAAGAAACTGTTCGAGAGATTGCGGAAGTTCCAGCTCAAGTTGAATCCTGCAAAATGCACTTTCGGTGTAACCTCTGGGAAATTGTTGGGGTTCATAGTCAGTGAAAAAGGAATCGAAGTGGACCCGGATAAAATACGAGCTATTCAAGAGCTACCACCTCCCAAAACGCAAAAAGAAGTGAGAGGATTTTTAGGGAGGCTGAATTACATTGCTCGATTTATATCCCAGCTCACCTGCAAATGTGATCCAATCTTCAAGCTGCTTCGGAAACGAGACCCAGGAGAGTGGAATGAAGAATGTCAAATAGCCTTTGATAAAATCAAAGAATATCTCACAAATCCACCGGTGTTGGTGCCACCGACGGTCGAAAAACCTCTTATTTTGTATTTGACTGTGAACAAGAATTCTATGGGATGTGTATTGGGACAACATGATGAAACTGGGAAGAAAGAACGAGCCGTATATTACTTGAGCAAGAAATTCATGGAGTATGAGTCCAAATATTCTGCGCTCGAAAAGATGTGTTGTGCACTAGCATGGACCGCTCAGAGGCTCCGGCAGTATATGTTGTATCACACAACATGGTTGGTGGCGAAATTAGATCCCATCAAGTATATTTTTGAAAAACCCTGCCTGTCCGGAAGAATAGCTCGATGGCAAGTGCTATTGTCTGAGTATGACATTGTGTATGTGTCCCAAAAATCAATCAAAGGGAGCGCCATCGCCGATTTCCTTGCAGATCGAGCTAATGAAGATTATGAATCTGTAAGTTTCGATTTTCCAGATGAAGATTTGATGGCCGTCTTGCATATAGAAGAGGTTGGTCCCAATGAACTTAATCCATGGAAGGTGTATTTTGATGGAGCATCCAATGCTTTGGGGCACGGAATTGGGGCAGTGTTGATTTCTCCAAATGGAAAGTACTATCCAGCCACGGCGAGATTGAATTTCAATTGTACTAACAATATGGCGGAGTATGAGGCGTTGGTAATGGGATTACAAGCAGCAATTGATATGAAGGCTGACGCGATAGATGTTTACGGAGATTCGGCTTTAGTGATATGTCAAATGAAAGGTGAATGGGAAACTAGAGATCCTAAACTAGTTCCATATAAAAAGCTGGTTACAGAATTAAGCAAACAGTTCAAAGAAATCAGCTTCAACCATTTGCCTCGAGAAGAGAATCAGATTGCTGATGCTTTGGCCACCCTCGCAGCGATGTTCAAAATAAAAGAGGCGGCCGATGTACGCCCTTTTGATTTAGAAGTCCGTGAAGTCTCCGCACACTGCTTGAATGTTGAAGAAGAGGTTGATGGTAAGCCGTGGTATCATGATATCATGCAATACATCAAGCACCAGGCATATCTTGAGAATGTCACGGATAATGACAAGCGAACTCTTAGAAGATTAGCAATGGGTTTCTTCCTTAGCGGAGAAGTGCTCTACAAAAGGAGTCGAGATCAAGTACTCTTGAGATGTGTGGATGTTGCGGAAGCCAACGAAATAATGAAAGAAGTCCACGAAGGAACTTGTGGAGCTCATGCTAATGGACATATGTTGGCTACACAAATTATGAGAGCTGGTTATTATTGGTTGACATTGGAATCAGATTGCATAAACTTTGCTCGAAAATGCCACAAGTGTCAAGTATATGCTGATAGGATCCATGCTCCACCAGCCCCATTGCATGTTTTCATAGCACCTTGGCCATTTTCAATGTGGGGAATGGATGTGATTGGACTTATTACGCCAAAAGCCTCTAATGGACATCGATTCATATTGGTGGCCATTGATTATTTCACGAAATGGGTAGAAGTAGCTTCCTATGCTAATGTGACACAAAATGTGGTGTGCAAGTTCATCCAAAAGGAGATCATATGTCGGTATGGGCTTCCAGAAAGGATCATTACGGATAACGCAAACAATTTGAATGGTGCGATGGTGAAGGATGTTTGCGCTAAATTCAAGATCAAGCATCATAACTCGACAACTTACCGTCCGAAGATGAATGGAATGGTAGAGGCAGCCAACAAAAACATCAAGAAGATTGTCGAAAAGATGACTGAAGTTTATAAAGACTGGCATGAGAAACTTCCTTTTGCCTTACATGCATATCGAACTTCTGTGCGTACCTCCACCGGGGCAACTCCGTACTCATTAGTATACGGTGCAGAAGCAGTTTTACCTGTTGAAGTAGAAATCCCATCATTGAGGGTGTTGATGGAAACAGAATTGGAAGATGCTGAGTGGGTCCGCTCCCGCTACGAACAGTTGAATCTGATTGAGGAAAAAAGGCTTGCGGCTATTTGTCATGGTCAGATGTACCAACGAAGGATGATGCGAGCATACGAGAAAAAAGTTCATCCCAGGCAGTTCCGAGAAGGAGAGTTGGTTCTCAAGAGAATACTCCCTAATCAAACTAATTTTCAGGGAAAGTGGATGCCGAATTGGGAAAGGCCATACGTGGTAAAGAAGGCTTTTTCAGGAGGAGCTTTGATTTTGGCTGACATGGATGGGGGAGATTTGCCTAATCCGATAAATGCGGATGCGGTGAAGAAGTACTATGCTTAAAAAAAAACGGAGGGGGTTCGTGCTGAAAACCCGAAAAGGGCAGCTTGAGGCTGAAAAGCAGGAAGTTAGAATGGAATTTGAGGATGTCAACCTAAAGGGAGCACAAGATTGAGGTAGAAATACACCATGAATGGAGTTCCACAATTTCGCAAAGTAGGGGAAGTTAAGGAATCTGCAACCTACAGATTTACTCAAAGCATCAATCAAGGACAATTCTTGAAGTCGAATATCAGATTGTTTTCTCTTAGTGGTCTGAGTGTTCATTATTTAAAGATCTAATGTTTGCCCTGTAAATTCTTTTTGCCTTGAATTATTTGATTTCTTATATATGAAATTCTCCTTCGCCTCTTTATTTCAACCCTTTTGTTATTTACCATCCCATGATTCACATAGTGGTTGTCATAGAAATGAATGATGATT
>NC_030856.1:10741608-10761501 GCF_000208745.1 Theobroma cacao | reverse complement strand
AAAAAAATCATAAATAATAGTAAATATATGAATAAAGTAATAAATCACCTTAAATTATTAAACATTTGATTGCATGAATAACGAACCAACTAAGTTAATAAACACATTCATGTAGATATCATCATTTTATCCTATCATAGCATGCCATGATTATCTTGTTAATGGCCGGGAGTTTCGATGATGGGATTTCCTTAAAGAGCTTGTAGAGACGAGTTTTTCTCGAGAAATCCCTAGGTGAGGAAAATTTCGAGACTTCACGAAAGCGTTGGGATGGTCTACGAATGATTTTCTAATAAAATATTACTGACTTCATCATTTAAAATTGCACAAATCATAACATCATTTTACTATTGCATCATGTGCATTCGTGAAACTGAATAAAAGACTCAATCAGCTAACATAATAAAGAATTAACTAATAAGCAAGGATTAAGGAAATATAGGAATAAAATAAATAGTAGGCTACAATAGGTTAACTTAAGATTAAATGGTACCGTTCGTGGAACGGGCGCCACAAAGGTGTTAACCCTTCTCTGTGCGTAACCGCACTCCCGATCCCATCTCTAAAAACATGGACCAGTTCTCGTTTTGTCGACGAATCTAAAATCAATCTAGAACTTCGTCGATAGAATCGAATTAATAGGTGACTAATCACACCTTAGATAGAAAAGATTGGTGGCGACTCCCACACGGATTTTAATTTTTGCCCGGGTCTGACGGACGGGTTCCCGGACCCGCACGTCACGACAGTGGCAACGATGACGTCGTAGAGCCAAAAAAAATTTTTTGAAAATTTTTTGTGCCACGTCATGGAGACTAAATTAAACAAAAATGTATAGTATATGAATTAAATTGAACAAAATTCAATAATATACAGACTAAATTGAACAAATACTTATCATATAGGAACTAACTTGGGAAATTTTTTTTGTTTAGCATTAAATTTGTATAAAAAATATAATTTTACACATCAAAAGTCATTTAAAATATTAGAGAAGAGGTTAATCATCAACATATATGTAAGGATTCATTTTCTTTATTATATATGTTTATGAATCCTCAATTATTGTAAGCTTTTGCTAGCCAGATTTAAACAACTGTACATCTTTCTCAGAATTTAAAGTGCATTCAGCACAACAACTGAGCTTGTCATGCTCCTTGTAGTTAGCAAGTGGTTTCGTTTACAGCCCTTGAGATGGGTTCAGAGTGATGGTCATCTTTGTATAACGAGCACTACAAAATCATAATATAAAAATTAATCTGCTATAAACATTTGCACCAAGATATAGTACATGCAAGTAGGCAACTATATATATACACTCCATTATGAAATATTCTCTTGTAAATTGCAAGGAAGGTGTTCAATAATTTGAGAATTTGGATGTTATTCATATGTATGACCTTAATTTTATTCGAAGATTCATTGCAAGATACAAAATAAAATCAAGAAACAACAATTTTGATGATTTCAAGGTTGTAAGTCAGTTATGTCATTTTTTCTTTTCATGCAAATTTATATAAGGGTACTCTTACTCTCATTATGTTCCAAAGTTGTTTTGCAAAATCAAGATCAGAGGTTCAAAAGAGAAAAGGAGTTTTGAAATATGAAGGCCACCACAATCAAGTATTTAAGAATTAGAAATTCGAAGTGTATAAAAAAAATAATACTAATAATGAAAATTAGTCTTTACCTGTAACTCAAATAAAAGTCATTATGTCTTTTATCTCTTTAAAAGAAGATAAAAGATGAAGATATATTGTTCTTCGAAATGAATTAATCTAATTATGAGAGAAAAAAAAGAAAAAGAAAAATTGAATACATCAAAACAGGGAAAAAGAAACTTGAGGAAGAAAACAAAAAAAAATCAAAAGCAACCTTGAAAACTTTTGTCTTTTTTTCTTTTTTTTTATTTATACCAATAGAAAATTTGTACTTATGCAGCTAGTATATCTCGACAAAGCATGGTAAAAAGTCAAGGAAAGTACTGATATGTTGAGTTTTAGGTTGACTAGAATTTTATATCTTATTTGATTAGAATTCTTGTTTGTGTACATCATTGAGTAGTTGTATGGTTTTAAACTTCTTATTCTACATCGAATCCTAATCACATTCTACTTTGAATTTTTATATTATAAAAGTGGATCTCTAGGCTTTAGAATTGTGAGTAGTGCTTTGAGAGCTCTAGAGAGGGGACACCTTGTAATTCTGTCTTTTGCTCTAGGTGGAGCTAAAGTGATTTGGGTGAGTGTTCTTGGGAGGTTATTAAGAAAGAGTGTGTAAGGGATCTTGTGTTGGTTTGGGGACCATATAAGTCAATTTATTGTATTTTAATTTCTCAATAATAAAAAAAAAGTTTCACTCTGTGGACGTAGGTAAGGCTAAAACATGTAAATTCTTGTGTTTTTCTGTTTGCTTGATTTATCTGGGTTTTATCTTTGTTGTTTCCTGGGTAATTTTTATAACAAACTGGTATCAGAGTTTTGGGTTCGGTAAATTCAAGATTCAACAAGGATGTCGAAAGTTACTAGTTCTACGAATTTTTCAATTGAGAAGTTTGATAAGAAGACTAGTTTCATGCAATGGCAAAGAAGGATGAAAGATCTCCTCGTGGTACAAAGTTTAATGCACCCTTTGCTAGGAAAGGACGAAGGGTAACTAGATGACATAAAGGATGTTGAATGGACAGAGTTGGAGTAAAGGTGTGTGAGCACTATTCGACTTTGCATTGGAGATAACATGTTTAACCATGTTATTGATGAGGATTTTGCTCCAAGATTGTGGGCAAACTTAAAGAAGATTTACTTGGTGAAAAGTCTTCCCAACAAGTTGCAACTTAGGAAAAAGTTGTATCACTTAAAGATGGAGGAGAATGGAGACCTCATAAAGCATATGAATGAATTCGATAAGATCATTGATCAATTGAAGAAGGTTGATGTGCATGTGGAGGAAGAGGAAAAGGCACTGTTGTTCCTGGCTTCGCTTCCAAACTCCTATAAGGTATTTGTGGAATCTCTGATATGTGGGATTGATACAATAACGTTAGAACAAGCACAAGTAATGTTAATGTCTCATAAAGCCCGAAAGAAAGGTAAGGAAGTGGATAGAGATCCAAGTGGCTTGGCATTGGTAACTGAGGTTTGTAGGAAAAAGTCAATCGATATGGGATCTAAGGGTGGTAAGTCTAGATCCAATAATGTTCAGTGCTTTCAATGCAAAGGGTATGGACATATTAAAAAGGATTATCTTACAAAAAGGGATGAAAGTAACGAGAACAAAGGTGAGTGTACTTTCGTTGCTGAAGGTGATGATTGTGATGTCCTTGCAATCTTAGAAAATATGGATGCAAATTCTAATTGGTATTTAGATTCTCCTTCTACCACTCACATATGTTATCAAAAAGATTGTTTTGATTTACTTTAAGAAGGGGTGGCTAGGAATTTGACTTTGGGTAATAAGTTAATAGTGAAGGTCATGGGTCTTGAAGTGGTGAAAATCAAAATGTTTGATAGGGTTGTGCGCTCTTTGGGTGGGATGGCTTATGTACCAGAGATGCATAAGAATCTAATATCACTAAGCCTATTATACTCCAAAGGATATGGATATTCTGCTTATGACAGAGTGGTAAATGTCACACAAGGTGACATGGTCTTGATAAGGAAGAATTTGTATAATGGCTTATATCATCTAAAATGTGAGGCCTCGAAGGGATAGGAACAGTGCACAGGGGATAGTAGCTACCAAAGTGAGATTTCATTTGCCGATGAGGTGATGAAAAGTTCCCATGGTATAAACAATGGTGAAAAGACGAAAAATCTTGTCAGTAGTGAATTGAAAAGGTCATCAAGGTCCCTTTCCAAAGCCAATTAGTGCCATTGACTTGATGGCTACACAGGTGCATTGGCTGTTTTGTGGAATCGAGTGTTGGACCATGCTTGATTCGGTATGTGTAGTCATGGTAATTATAAAGTCCAATGATTTGGAAAGTCTTATAATTGAAGAGTTGTTTAAGGTGCTGGAAAGTACGTGGAGTTAGGAAGTTGCAATTAAGTGCGATTGGTGGAAGAGGTTTAAGGAGTTTGAATTCAAGTCAAAGGTGGAGATTTGTTGAGTTTTAGGCTGACTAGAATTCTATATCTTATTTGATTAGGATTCTTGTTTGTGTACAACATTAAGTAGTTGTATAGTTTTAAACTTCTTATTCCACATCGAGTCCTAATCACATTGTATTTTGAACTTTTATATTATAAAAGTGGATCTTTAGGCTTTAGAATTGTAAGTAGTTTTTTGAGAGCTCTACAGAAAGGACACCTTGTAATTCTGTCTTTTTTTCTAGGTAGAGTTAGAGTGGTTTGAGTGAGTGTTCTTAGGGGGTTATTGAGAAAGAGTGTGTACGGGATCTTGGGTTGGTTTTGGGGAACCATAGAGGTCAATTTATTGTACTTTAATTTCTCAATAATAGAAGAATAGTTTCACTTGGTGGACGTAGGTAAGAGGTTGAACCATGTAAATTCTTGTATTTTTCTATTTGCTTGATTTCTTTGGGTTTTATCTTTGTTGTTTCTTGGGCAATTTTCATAACAATATATATAGTGTCAAGCATACTTTTGCATATGATTTTGCCCTCATTCAAAGCCATGAACTGAGTATGAAAGCAAAGCTCCAAGGAATAATCACATTAAAGGAGGATTCATGAACATATATAATAAAGAAAATGAATCCTTACATAGATGTTCAACCTTTTCATTAATCTTTTAGATGACTTTTAATGTGTAAAACTACATTTTTTATACACATGTAATGTTAAACAGAAAAAATACATAATTTAGTTCTTGTATGATATATATTTGTTCAATTTAGTCCCTATACTTTACAATTTTGTTTAATTTAGTCCTTATAATGTGGCATACAAAAATTTTTTAAAATTTTTTTGGGGTTGCCACATCAGCATTCAACACCATGCCATCATTGCCACTTCAACAAAGTATGACACGTTAGTAAGATGACAGCAAAGTAAAAGTGAAATTGGACGACGTTAGGGGAAGAACTCAAATGCACAAAATCTCAAAGCAGAGGGACTAAATTGACCAGTATTGGGGTAGAGGGACAAAATTGACAAACATCTCATAATACAAGGACGTACTGAGAATATTTTGACCATTTCGTTATTTAAGTTTTCAAAACTGTTTTGTACACAGTGAAATTTAAACCTTTTAACCTCGAACCATTTTATTAATGTTTATCTCTTTGTGCTAAATGCATGCTTTCGAGAATTATTTGTTGATCTAATACTTAACTAATACCAATATCGTTATATTTTTGAAAAAAACCATCCTTTAGTTGGACGGGCTAGTTGAATAGAAAATCAAGACCTTCAATTTGATATACTCCCTCACTTTAAAATCCAGAGTGTTTATGCAAAAACATAATCCCTATGTCCCATGTCTTTGTCCATGCTTCCATTTTAAAATAGAGATGATTTTTTTTAGCTCTCAAAGATAAGGTGATTTCGAAAATAAAATTTTTTAATTTTTACTATTTTTAGTCAAGAGAAAAGATTTGTTGACAAAATTGCCCTCAATGAGCATCTTCATATTCAAGTGCAAGTGTTAAAAAAATGTTGTTACACGCCATCTGAGAAAAAAAAAAGTTGTTACATGCTTTTAATGATTACAAGAAATGTAACAAATAAAATAACCCAAAAGCTAATTATCCAAATTTGAAGATTTTGGATAATAACTTTTTGTCCAAATCCATTTCATCCCAAGCATTTCAACGTTGAATAATATTTCAATACATCTTCCTTTCCATGTCAAATTCTTTTCTGATTTTAAACTTTGTCTCTATCATGAAGGTATTTAACTCTAAGAGTTTATATCTAAATGAAGTACAAAAATAGATATCAAGTTACATTTAAAAAATGTTATTATTACAGGCTATGTTCAAAAACTATTGTTACTATTGAAAAAAAAAGTTGTTACATGCTTTAACTTTAAGAGTTTATGTTGTAGTAAAATACAAATGAGCTAGTTACAAGCCATGTTTAAAAAATATTGTTGTTATGTTCAAAAAAATTAAATAGATGTTACACACTAAAACTTTAGCACCAGATGCTACATGCTAAGGCCAAAACTTCAATCTTAAATGTTACATGCCAAGTTCAAAGCTTCAACACCAGATATTACATGCCAAAGCTTCTTTTTCCTACTGATATTACATGCCAAGGCATGTTCTACTAGATTTAAATAATTGAAAAACTCAATACCAGTAAACCCAATAACATGTTGTTACTCACCATATCATGTTTTTTGGTCTATAGATTGATGATGATATGATGAGATGGTGAGAAATAGATAGAGAGATGGAAAAAGAGGTTAATTAATTAATGCAGTCAAAGTCAGATGATGGATGCACATAAGTGCAGCTCCAAATCCAAATTTTAAGCCTTCAAAAAGCGCAGAAAAGTTTAATTCTTGTACCACGTGGTTTGGCCTCCACTAATAGAAATATGCTTAAGCTTTTCTAGTTGTTTTATTATGCATTTTTGGGTCTAGCATTGAAACATCTTAATTTAATTGTGATGATAGATATGAAAGATGTGTACATGCATTTCCACATTTCACACACATTAGCATTGCACTTGTTGAAAATCAATTGCCATCAGCTCAAGAGGCAAAGAAAAGCAAGGCATTCCCAAAAAAGGTAAAATTTTGATCTAACAAGTTGAACGCATACAATCGATGGGTATAAGCACAAGACTGGTTCAGATAAAGAATGAAGAATTGAAGGCCAGTTCTTCTCAAGGTAAAAGAAAAAGAATATCAAGGCAAGTACTACCTATTCTCTTAACTCTAATGTCTTAAAAAATTTAGAAGAAGTTTGAACCCCAAGCCCATCTAATTGCTTGTAGTCAAACGGCATGAAAAAGCTAATCAAGTGGATGATCTTAATTTATTGAAAATTTCATTGGTGGTATCAGAAATGGAAGTATATAAATAACTTCAAGATTGACCTGGATAATTGAAAAGTAAAGGAAAAAGAAAATGTCAAAACAAAGAAAGGAGGTTGTCGAGTCTTGAAGCCATTGAAGAATACCACTCTCCCTATATAGACCGTTTAACTAAAGCAAGGAGACAGAGGCATATTGTATATGAAACTCACTGTTTCAATTAATCAGTCTTTGCTTCAAATTTTAGTTAAGTTAGTTAGTTAGTGTTAGTTAAGTATAAAATTAGTTAGGCTTTTTTATTGTTATACTTGTAACTCTCTGTATATAAGTCTGACATTCTCTGTATAGTACCTTAGAGGGGTCTTTTATAAATGAAGAATATCTTTTCATATCATCCCTACTGTGCCGCTTTTGCTTATACCATGTTTTTCCTAGTATCAGAGCAAACCGATTCTCTAGATTAACAAACATTTATCATTGAAGAATATAGATCGTTTCTTCAGTAAGTAAATCACCTCTTTTCTCAAGGTTATTAGATCTAGTTTCTTTAAATCTTTCAGTCATATTTAACTAGTCATTACTCATACAAAAAATGATTGATTTAATTGCATCAACACCATCTCAAACCTCACCTTCATAAACTTCTGCCTAAATCACCTAGATGCCATATATTTCAGACCCCCAATCACCTTACTATTTGCATCGCCATGATAATCTAGGATCAGTAGTCATTAACCCTAAATTGACAACTAGCAACTATGTTGCTTGGAGTATATCCTTTCTATTAGCTCTTTCCATCAAGACCAAAATAGGATTTATTAATGGAACAATCCCCGAACCTGATGTTTCAGACCCTCTTTTTCTGTCTTGGACTTATTGCAATAATTTGATTATGGTGTGGCTGTTAGATTCTATCACACAACTAGTTGTTTCAACCATAATTTATATGGACTTTGCTACTAAGATATGGAAAACATTTAGGGAAATCTTTGCTCAGCTAGATGACACTAGAATTTGTAATCTTTAATATTCCCTTGGAAATGTGACTCAAGGAACTAGAACTATAAATGCTTATTTTATTGAATTAAAAGGAATTTGGGAAGAAATGAAAGTTATAGACCATTACCTCACTGCCAATGTGGGAAATGTAATCTTGACTGCTTTAGAAAGTATACAGATCAATATTAAAAAGACATGGTATTCAAGTTTTTGAATGGTTTAAATGAGTCTTTTTCAGCTATTAGATCTTAGATAATCCTCATGGACCCAATTCCTACATTGGATAAAGTCTACAGTTTAGTTTTAAGAGAAGAAAGTCAAAGAAACATGATGCTGCAAGGACAACCTATCATTGAGTCTTCTACTATGATGGTAAATGCAGACAACAAGAAGAAATGGAGAAAAAAAGTTGTTTGCAATCATTGTGGAAAAAAGGAACATACTAAGGATAAATGTTTCAGAATTATTGGTTTCTCAGAAGATTTCAAGTTCACAAAAGGGAAGAACAGTGGGAAAAAAGGGAAAGTGGCAGCTAATAGTGTATCAAAGAGCTATGAAACTAGTACAGGGAATGAAAGACATGTTGAGCAAGAAGAGGACTTAGGAGCTGGTTCTATGTCTCAATTATCCATCCTACAGCAGTAGGTGAATAGGCTCATGGAGTTTTTGAATGTAAATGAGGCAAATGGCAAAGATGTTAAGAATGTCCCACGAACACTCAACCAACCAAACATTTACTTGTTAATTCAGTATTTGCAAGTATTGTTTCAAGCCACTCTTGCTTTAACATTGTCAAATACATATCTTCTAGATTCAATAATATAAGCACTGACATGACTAAACAACATCACTGGATAGTTGACTCAGGGGCTACAGATCATATAGCTTATTTTTTGAAATGTTTCATATATGCTAAACCAGTAAGAAACTGCTTTATTCATTTACCAGACAACAAGAAAGTTCTAGTTTCACATATAGGAATAGTCAAGTTGAGTCAAAAAATGATATTACATGATGTCTTATGTGTCCCCAACTTTATCAATTTGTTGTCAATAGGACAAGTGACCATAAACAAGAAAAATTGTGTGTTTTTTACTGAAAAATGTTGTGTTGTTCAAGACACTCATTAATGGACTGTGATTGGGGTAGCTAGAGCTGTCTCAAGACTTTACTTGATGCAAGATAGTCAAGATGAGCAAGATTCTTCAAATTTCTCTTTGGAAAGACTTGTAAAATTTCCAAAGGTTTTGTCTATCAGTTCTTGTGAAGCAAGATACAAATTTTTTTATCGTTGGCACTTTAGGTTAGGCCATGTTCCTACTGAAAGAATCAATGTAATGAATAAAAAATTTCCAAATGTTAAATGCATTGAAAATTTAGTTTGTGAAATTTGTCCCACTAAACAGAAAAGATTTTCATTTCTAGTACATGTGCAAAATACTGAAAGAGTTTTTGAATTGATGCATTTTGACATTTGAGGGCCATATGAGACACCAACAATAGCAGGCCAAAGATTTTTTCTCACTATAGTAGACGACTATAGTCATTTCACTTGGATCTTTCTGTTAAAAAGTAATCAGATGTTTTAATAGTGGTTCCTTCTTTTGAGAAATTTGTTCAAAGAAAGTTTAATTTAACAATTAAAAGCTTCAAGTCTGACAATGAACAAGAGTTCAAACTTAGTGATCTTTATCCAAATACTAGGATTGTCCATCAACTATCGTGTGTAGAAACTCCACAACAAAATGGAGTTGTTGAAAGAAAACAACAACATTTTTTTGTTGTGGCAAAAACACTTACACATCAATCTAAGGTTCCTATTGAATTTTGGGGGGATGCAGTGTTAACAACAGTGCATATAATCAATAGGATGCCATCAAGAATTCTTAAAAACAAATCACCTTTTGAATTTCTATACAATGAATTACCTTCATATGATTATTTTAGAGTCTTTGGTTCATTGTGTTTTACATCCACATTAGCACAAAATAGGAAGAAATTGGAAAAAAAAGGCAAGTAAATGCATTTTCTTAAGATATCCAAACAACATTAAAGGGTATAGGGTATATGATCTATAAGCAAATAAGGTCCTCATATCTAGAAATGTTGTTTTTCATGAGCATGTGTTTCCATTTCACTCAAAACAAGATAATTCACAAGCTTTTTCATTCTATCAAATACCTGGTGTGCATGCTAATTATCTGGACAATTTTGACATTTATCACCCAAAATTTTCTTCACAAGACCAACCAATAGTTAAACCAACTTCATTTGAACCTATTTCACCATCACAAACATCAATGACACCAAATTCTCATGACTTTGCAATTCATTCACCTAGCACAGTCAGCATGCCTACTGCAGCTGACAATATGTGAAATGTGTCTGATGCAATTAGTAACCAAAACAACAATTCATCAAACCATTTACAAGTCAGAAAAAGTTCAAGATCAAAACATCCTCCTAAATATCTAGAAGCATATTACACTTATTTACCTTCTATATCAAGCAATGTTACAGCCTATGCCATTTCAAAGTACATATCTTGCAAATACTTGTCACTTGCACGTAAAGCTTTCACTGTTACATTGTCATAATTACATGAACCAAATTCCTATCATGAAGCCATTAGTCATTTACATTGGAAAGAAGCTATAAGACAAGAGCTGAAAGTTATGGAGAATAATAATACATGGAAAATAGTGCCTAGGCCTTTCAATGCTCACATTATAAGATGCAGATAATGTTAGGAATTTTGAGAATATGGTACCCTGGAAAGCAAGTATATTCTCATGTTTAAATTCATTGAATTTATTTGTAATGAAAGTACATTTTGATAGTAAGACGAAGAGTTTGTTTTAGTAAGCATTCATTATCTAGTTATTAAGGTACCAAGATTCTATTGAGATATTAAAATACATTTGTATGAAGAGTCATACATAGGAGACATGTATTTTAATTGAATCTAAAAATTGTTCACAGCCATATAATAAAGTTGGTCACTTTATTATGTTAAGGCTGTAGTGTCCAGATTACTTCCAACGAAACGAATGTGATTCATTTCAAGGGAATGATGAGTCTCAAATCATCGAAATGGTTGACTTCGAGTAATGACACTATAACATGAATTGGAATCATGTGAGAATCAAATTTAAGTTTTACCGTTACCTAAATCTTGATCTCGCACTTATGCATTTGCTTATAGTAAAACCGAAATCCTAATGGATAGTGGACTCGTGTTTAATCTCCTTATAATCTTTGATTTACCATGAGCATGATCATCATAAAGCGTTGATCTAGACTCCGTATTTTGGGATTATAATTGAGATGAACATCTGGGAACATATGTCCAGATAATGGAGTTCATAGCATTAACATCACTTCTAGTGATTTCAAGAAGATTAGTGATTAATTTGGGCCCAGTGGATTGATGAATTAGCTACTCATCACATCTGGATACTCAAAAGATTAGATCTAGAGTATTGAATCACTAATTGGATGAAATTTGAGACTAGGGGACAAAATTGACATAAAGGGTAAAACGATAATTTTACCTTTTGTCATTGGATGGTTATGAGGGTTCACAATATAAGACTTGCAATTGGACAACTAATAATTACTATCAAATATTGAATTATTTCTTGTAATTATAGTTAATCAAAGAGTGCAACCATGAATCTATGATGAAGGGATTTCATGGTTAATAAGCTTGAATTATTTTTAATGAGATTAAGAATAATTCTAAGTTTATTGGAGCTTGGAATATCTATGTCCAAATAGATTCCCCACTTAGTTTCATAGAATTCAACTTGTTTAAGTTGGAATGCATGTTTTAGTTTGTTTAATTAAATTATGTACAAAATTGACAGCTTTGACATGTTTGTCTTAATTTAGACAAGAAAACATGTTTGGTCTTAAGTTAGACAAGAAAATATGTTTGCCTTAATTTAAGACAAGAAAAATATTTTTTTGTCTTAATTAGTCAAGAAAACATATTTGTCTTAATTTAGACAAGATAAAATATTTTTTTTGTCTTAATTACAGACAAGAGTTGTCTTAAATTAAGATAATTTTAGGAAGATTCTTGTAAAATGAATCTAGACATCCATGTTGATAAAAAAAGACTCCATGTTTGACTATTGCTCTTTTATTTACTATTAATTCTTTTTAAATAAAGATGGATAATAATAAAATAAGAGTTATTATTTAATAAAGAGTTTTATTTTATCAAGAACTTTAAATCATAATTAAAGAATTAAATTATTTATTCTTTAATTTTTATTTTGATAATTATTGATGCTTCCATAACTTTGAATGGATGGTCAAGATTGATTCAAAGGTGTTTAATTTTGATTAAACCTTTAAAGCAAGAGTTTTAATAAAAAGAGAAGAGATTGAAAAAAAAAATGAACGTACTTTTTCTTAAAAAAGTTTCAGCCATCTCTTCTCTTTTCCTCCTCCAAGCTTTTCCAAAGAAAAGAGAATAAACTTAGTTGCCATCTTGTAGCCTTGCATTCCACACCTTGTCCACTCAAGGTTCAAGTTGAAAGTATTCTTGAAGAATAAATGGTAAACTTATTTGGTCGAGAAATCATTCATTGGTGTGGTATTGTCAGAAAATAAGAATATCAAAATAAAGGTATAGTTTTTTTACTTAATAGATTCCTATTTTATTTTTTTTGGATGTGATTATATTACTTGCAATAATAATAATGTGTGTTTCCGCTTGTGTAATTGGATTGCTTACTTCCTTTGTTAAAGAAATTTTTGAAATCCATGCTTTACATAATCACATTAATCCACTAAGATCCTACTCCAACAGATGGGTGTGCAAAACTAAGCTTAATGCCAATGGTGAGGTTGAAAGATGTAAGGCCAAACTTGTAGCCAAGGGTTACAATCAAATAACAGGATTTGACTATCAAGAGACTTTCAGCCAAGTTGCAAAATAGACCACAGTTAGAATATTCCTTGCATTGGCTGCTGCATGTAATTGGACATTATCACAGTTAGATGTGAATAATGCCTTTTTAAATGGAGACTTGGAAGAGGATGTCTACATGCAAATGCCTGAAGGTTATGACATTAAGGGGGAGTATCCTACAGGTACAAAACAAGTATGCAAACTCAATAAGGCACTTTACGGACTCAAACAGGTCTCAAGGCAATGGAATGCTAAATTCACAGCATCAATCCTGCATTATGGTTTCAGGCAGTCAACTTCAGATTATTCATTGTTTAACTTTGAAGATAGTAGATGGAGAATTCATTACTTTATTACTTTATGTAGATGACATTATTACTAGGAGTACATCTACCAAAGCAGCACATGATGCTAAAGAATTTTTGAGTACACAGTTCAAGTTAAAAGACCTTGGTGTTGTTAAATTCTTTCTTGGACCTGAGATTGCTAGATCACCAGAAGGAATCTCAATATGTCATAAGAAGTATACCTTGGATCTATTGGAGAAGCATAGTTTATTAGGAGCTAAGCCTGTCAGCACTCTTATAGATTACAATCATAGATTGCATAAAACTAATGATGAGGAAACGTTAGCAGAACCAACAAGTTACAAACAACTCATTGGTAAACTGCTCTATTTAACATTTAGTAGACCTGACATCTCTTTTGTTGTTCAGGTTCTTTCTCATTTCATGGAGAAGCCTTCACAGAACATCATATGGCAGCATATAGAGTGCTAAAGGATCTGAAGGGATCACCAAGACAAGGAATTTTGATGAGTTCCAAATTAGACTTCAAAATTAAAGCTTACTATGATAGTGATTGGGCAAGATGCCCTGATTCAAAGAGGTCGATTACTGGGTATAATATTTTTATTGGAAACTCTTGAGTAAATTAGAAGTCAAAGAAACAGGTAGTTGTTGCAAGGAGTTCAACAGAGGCTGAGTATCGATCAATGGCAGCAACCTGTTGTGAGATTGTGTAGATAAATTCTCTGTTATTAGATTTTGGAATTGTGCATCAAGGAGCAATAGAGTTATATTCAGATATTCAGTCAGCAATTTACATCAGCATAAATCTGGTCTTCCTTGAGAAGACCAAACATATTGAAATGGATTGCCATTTCATTCGCGAGAAGGTAATGGCTGGAGAAATCAAACCTTTGCATATTTCAGCAAATCTGCAGTTAGCAGATATTTTCACCAAGGCTTTACAGCCAAAACAATTTAAGAGTTTGTTAAGCAAGATGAACGTTGATAACATTCATCGTTCATCTTGAAGGGGAGTATCAGAAATGGAAGCATATAAATAACTTCAAGATTGACCTAGATAGCTGAAGAGCAAAAGAAAAAGAAAAATGTCAGACAAAGCAAGGAGGTTGTCGAGTCTTGAAGCCATTGGAGAATACCACTCTTCCTATACGCACCGTTTAACTAAAGCAAGGAGACAGAGTCATATTGTATATGAAACTCACCATTTCAATTAATAAGTCTTTGTTTCAAATTTTATTTAAGTTAGTTAGTTAGTGTTAGTTAAGTATAAAATTAGTTAGGCTTTCTTATTTTTATACCTGTAATATTTTTATACTTGTAATTCTCTGTATATAAGTCTGACATTCTCTATATAGTACCCTAGAAGGGTCTTCTATGAATGAAGAATATCCTTTCATATCATCCCTGCTGTGCCGCTTTTGTTTTTCAGGTGGACTAGTCACTTAGTGAAAACATGCTTCTTTCATTTTGAAAGACAAAATCATCCGCAGATGAAAAAATTAAGTTTGAAGAAGAAGTGACAATATTTAATGTCATATAGAAATGGGAAGAAAATAATAATAATAATATATATAAGTAAATTAAAGAAAAAAAGGGGAAAGAAAGTGGGAGGTGAAGTGCGGGTCAAGTTTTGTGAGCTTCGGTAGCGTATGCTAACAACCAATAAGAAGTGTTTATTGCATGACATAATAAGAATAAGAATTGTTTATTGCATGCTGTCCCACCTTATCACGGTGCATTCAACGTGTCTGAACGTGAAAATTGCGATAATCCTTAACCTCCTTTAAATCACCCTGATTTCCCGAATCGGTAGAAATCTAGAAAGAAATCTTTTTCAACAAGATATCCTTCTTAATTCTTATTCCCACCAATTTCTGTTTTTGGCCCATTCCTTTTCATTTTCACAGCGTTACGACTCTTGATGGTGGAGTTGTTGGAAAATAAGAAAAAAATTGCGAAAAGGTGTCTATATATGGATTAGGTCAGGCCGACTTGATGTTGGCACCTTTAAAATCTACGCTGAAACTCACCTTAGCTTGTCTCCTTCTCTTAGTCTATTTAAATTTTTTTATTATTAAAATATAAATATAATATATAAATAGAATTATATTAAATTACAAATAATTATTTTTTATTGTAATAATATCTTGAACCTGAAAAATTATGTCTAGATTTATAGACATGGACAGCTAACAAGTGGACTGGTGTAGTTGGGATGAATAGCTGCCATAAATATGACTTACGCAAAAAAAAAATGTGAAAAGCTTGTTAACTGTTTAGCCTAATCTATTGAGTTTTATGGTGCTTACATTTGATTTTTTTTTTTTTTTGAAGAAAAACTCACCATGCAACTCTATCCTTTACAAACTCAAAAATCAGCACTAAATCCCAAGCCTTCCCATTAAAGATCACCTCATTACGAAACAGCCATATAGACCAAATAATGACAAAGAAACCCATTTTCCATGCATCAACAATACTTTTATCAACAGCAACCATATTCCAAGCAGCAATGAAATTAAGAGAATTAACGGGACTTACCCAATACAACCTCCGTATATTACACCATGCGGCCCACAACTTCCATGCGTCATCACACTTGAAAAATGTTCACATTTGATTTTTTGGCTGCCAAACTACTTCTGCTAATCAATTTTTGAAAGAGCACATTCTCAATCACCATGCTCCATCCAAGGGGTCAAAATCTGATCTTGCAGCATCCAAATGGTCCCTTGGCAATGGATCTATCGCATTCTTTTGGCTTTATGTTTGGCTTTACAGTGATTTCTTTGACCAATAATAAAGAAGCAAATATGATCGATGTGTGGAATCAAGGAATTCAGGTAATAACACTTCAACAACCTTTATACTCATTGAAGAATGAAGTGTATGAACAATTTTCATTTTAAAGGCATACCAGATATATTGATTGATGAAGCCACCGAGCAACAAAAACCTACCCAATACTGGCAACATGTGCGCTATACAAAAATCACATCTTTTTGCATTCCCCGCCTGACACAAGAACAGAGGATGCGCAAAGAGTATGTAGGTCCTATAGATACAAACTGTTAAGCAACAACTCAAAAGTGAACAAGGTACAAACAACACAACAGTAGTCCTACAAGACACATTTGAGCAAAAAATTCACACAGCAGGAACCCGATAACCCATCAGCTTAGATCCCTGCAACAAGTCACATTAGCCTCATGTTTTAAAAACACGGTTACAGAACAACTATACTATACAGGTAACCTTCATTGGCAGAAAATAGCCACCTAATATCAGGAAATAGAAATCTGCAGACAACAATCACATCAGACCAGGGATCAGATAAAAACAATTATTCAGTTGACTTAGGGGGCTAAGGATGTGAAGAAAATCATAAGCTCTCTGGATTCCAGCCTTGGCCAAAACATCTGTTTCTTTGTTAGCTTCCTTTAAGACATGATCAATTTTCTAGCTTTTAACTCTAGCTTTAACATTTTCAATGTGCAGCACCCATTTTCTCAGCTGACAGCGTTTGAAGAATCAGATTCGATGAGAAGATTATCACACACAATCTAGCTTGAAGTAGCAAAGACTAAAAATGCTTCTCTAGTGGCTAGGATTTCTACAATGTTTGAGTCCCCAATGCCAATGGATTCCTATTGTGAGTTCTAAGAAAGCTTCCAATTCCTAGTTCACTTGGGCATCTGGAGGCAAACCCATCCACATTGAATTTGATCCATCTTTTCTAAGGATGAATCCAATCCACTACTTTACTGCTCTTATTCCCCTCTCTCGACAAACAAGAATTGAGGGCAGTTCTGAAAATGTTAGTGATAGCACCATTTTCCTTAGGGCAATTGGTCTTAGTCCACATGGCAATCTTAAGCTTTATAAGATCACAATGTTGGTTATGATCCCATGAATATCCCTTAAAGACCATGTCGTTATGAAAAAGCCAGAGAGACCAATCAAGCGTGTGGTTGATTCATTTCTCAGCAACCTTCTTCTTGTAAGTCGCAATTTACAATGATTTTTTCAAATAAAAGCTGCTAGCAGAATAGTTCCACTTTATACGGAGCCAAGTAAACCGAAACTAGTTTCCAAAGTCCATTGCGCTCTTCCATATCTTCCATGTTGATTTTGCAGAATGATTTGCGAATGTGAGTGCCACTAGGCGTACCCATTACATAAGTTTTCGCCAAGTGTGTGGTCTTTAAGGAGGCACCATAGTTGTTCCCATGGGTTAACTTCCCAGCCAAGGCCAGCTTATCGACTTTTATTTTTTTACATTGAGTTCCAAATAGAGAAGACAAGCTTGCTTGGAAACATGACCCAAAAAACTAAACATTAAGGGATAGGAAAAACAATATTAATTATAAATACTATACATTTAGTTATGGCTAAAATTATTTATAAACCCCGTCTTTTCTTATTCCATTTCTCAAGTTCTAATAATTAAAGTATTTTCTTGTAATAAATTTTTTTCTCATAAAAAGTGTGATTGCGTCTAAAGTGAAAGTGTTTTTTACCTTATAATAATAAACTCATAAATAAAATCCACATTTATTTCTTAAACTTTAAGATTTTTTTTTTATAATTGAGGGAGGGACGGATTCGAACCTTACTCGCAAAGAGATTATGCACCAACCAATGAGCCAAATGCTCGAGTATTCTTAAACTTCAATATTTTTTTAAAAAGAAATTACATAATTCTACGTGAACAATTGAGTAGCTGCGATAAATATGACTTGTGCAAAAACAAAAAAAAAAAGTGAAACATGTGAAAAGCTTGTTAAATGTTTAAGTTTTTGCTTTCTCATAGGATGATTTCTTATCTCTTAGGCCTTCTCTGCCTTAACTCTTCTGTTATCTTCTTTGCCTTGCTTATTTATTACCAAACATCTTCAGCTGCCTAACTCATCCCTTATCTTCTAGCTTCTTTATTATCAAACATCTTCAGTAGTCCAGGCTTTTCTTATTTCTCCGCCAAATTAATTAGCGACCAAAAGATTACCCGAACGCCGAAATGAAATCATCAGCAACATGCTCACAAATTCCCAGTTCCCCTTTTGAGGTTGTCATACAACGACAACCCCCAAAACCCAAAGCAATGGTGCGGATACTTTTTTCTTCAAAAAGAATAGATCCATGGCAAATGAACAAATCCAATTGCAAAACCATTTTTAAAACCATGAAAAATTCCATATTACACTCTTTTTCCAACATCATTGATCCGCTTCTTCACCCATCAGTCGATCTAATGCATGTCTTCAAAGGAAACTTGGCTCCGGTGGAGGAAATGGAACCTACGAATTGCCAAGTAATCGAGGGTGAGCTCCCACTCTCTTTAAATGGTGTTTACATCCGAAACGGTCCGAACCCGCAACTTCAAGCTCGTCGTGCTGTACATTTGTTTGAAGGGGATGGCATGCTTCACTCATTGAGACTATCGAATGGCCTTGCAACGTACTGTAACCGCTACGTCAAGACTCACAAATATATGCTTGAGCGAGATGCTGGTTTTCCTATCATTCCAAATATGTTATCTGGGTTTTACGGCCTACTCGATATATTTCGTTTTCTTATGGTAATGAAGAGAATCATGATAGGTCATCTAGATATCATGAAAGGGATTGGTGTAGCCAACACTAGCCTTGCCTTTGTTTCAGGCAAACTTTTGGCTCTATGCGAGTCTGACTTACCATATATAGTTAATTTAACTCAACAGGGGGACATTGAGACATTAGGACGTTGGGATTTCAATAAAAAGTTACTCTCCAACATGACTGCACATCCCAAAGTTGACATGGAAACGAAAGAGACTTTTGCTTTTTCTTGGAGCTTCACATTCCCGCACCTTACCTTCTTCCGGATCGATGAGAAGGGCGTTAAACACAACGAAGTACCCATTTTTTCCATGCATAAACCAAGTTTAATTCATGATTTCGCTTTAACCAAGAGCTTTGCAATTTTTCACGAGACACAATTAATCTTTTCACTAGCAAAAGTGTTGACAGGGAGAGGTGCCCCTTTGGTTTATGATCCAACAAAAGAACAAAAATTGGGGTCATACCACGGTATGCTAAATGTGAGTCGGAGATGAAGTGGTTTGAGGTTCCAGGGTTTAATGCAGCTCATATCATAAATGCTTGGGAAAATGGTACGGAAGAGATTGTGTTCGTGGCATCAAATGTCAGGTCTGTAAAAGATTTTTTATTTAATAGGAAATTGGATGTTGTTTTGGAGTAGGTAAAAATTAATATCGAGACAGGAAATGTTTGTAGAAATATTCTTTCCACAAGAAATTTGGAACTTGGGTCCATAAATACTGCTTATGTAGGAAAAAAGAGTCGTTACGCTTATCTAGGAGTGCTTGACGAGACCCCTAAAACATCAGGTTTAGTGAAAATTGACTTGGAAACGGGGAATGAAGTTGGAAGAAGGTTTTATGGACTTGGTTGTTTTGGAGGAGAGCCATTTTTTGTGAGAAGAACAATGATGAAGGTGTCGAATGCGAAGAAGATGATGGATTTGTGATGACCTATGTTCACAATGAGCATACCGATGAAACTATATTCCTTTTGATGGATGCCCAATCACCCGAGTTTACTACCATTGCAGCAGTTAAGTTGCCTAGACGTGTAATGTAAAGCCCGACCTTATAAAATACTATTCATGACATACATGTGATGATAGCATGATTGCATGCTAGGAGAGTCCCG
>NC_030856.1:10532386-10741508 GCF_000208745.1 Theobroma cacao | reverse complement strand
TGGAAATTTGGTGAATGAGAGTTCATGGTAGGTGAAAATGGACTTACAATTGAAATGGTCTAAAAAGACAAGAATCATGTTGAGGCCTCTGAACAAATGGGGATTCGAAGAGATTGAACTCAAAGGTCCTATATATTTCTAATCATGCCACTCCCTCTTTTATTTTTTGTTATAATTTTGAAGAAAGCCTCTCTCTCTCTGTCTTTTCATTCCTTTCATTTTTTTTACAATTAGATAGAGTTAATTATAAAATTAGAATAATTATATTTTATATTAAATGTAGAAAAAGAAGGAAAGAAATTGCTTATTTTTAAGTTTAAATCCAGATGAAAAGATGGAGCATAGCGGTATATACCAGATCATAGACAGTATCCAAATAGATCTGGACCCTTACTTCTGCAAATGCTGCATGGCCCAGGGTGCAGTAATATTTCGTTTGTAGGTCTTAATTCGTGTATCGTTGCACAACAAATAAATGAAACATATGCACAAAGAACGTTGCTTCATCGGTGTTTTTTTTTAAGTTGAAACGGTACTATCGTTTTATGGATACAAAAAAAAAAAAGAAGAAGAGGTGAATCGGATTCATCCAAATCTAAACTGGTTTAGCTTTAGGCTTACCTAATTTATTTTGCTTATGTAATTTGTTTTTTTATGCATGAATTAAATTTATGAAATTACTTTAAATTTAATTTGTTTTTTTATCCATACAGCTTTTCATCTTTGGCAATGGATGGACCCCTCTGTTTATGTCTTGCTCAACAACCATTTTGGCATCCTTATTGCATTGCGAGACTCTGGATTGACTTGGCAGCCTATAAGTATACTGCATGTTTCTCTTCTCATAACTATAATCACAAACATGAGTTGCTTACTAATCTTCTACCAGCTTCTCTGTCTTCTGTTGTTTTGCTTGAGTTCTCAGCCTACTCTTTCATCCTCTTCATTTGCCCCTTCAGCAACTCCCCTATGTTCTCACAACGAGGCTTCTGCTTTGATGAAATTTAAAAGCTCCTTTTCCATCAAACAAACTGCTCCTGGGGAATGCAAAGATACTAGCACCCCATCTTATCCCAAGACTGATTCATGGAAGGAAGGGATTGATTGCTGCTCATGGGATGGAGTCACTTGCGACAATAAAACAGGCCAAGTGATTGGCCTTGACTTGTGTTGCAGTTGGTTATATGGTGTCATTCCTTCCAACAGCAGTCTTTTCCATCTTCCACACCTGCAGAACCTTAACCTCGCATATAATGATTTTAACGGTTCCAAGATGTCATCTGAGTTTGCTCAGTTTACAAGTCTAATGCAACTCAACCTCACGGGGTCAGTCTTTGCAGGACAAATTCCACTGCAAATCTCCCACTTGTCAAAGTTGGTTTCACTTGATCTCTCTTGGAATTATCCTCAAGCACTAGACGAACGTACTTTGGCAGGGCTTGTTCAGAACCTAACAGAGGTGAGACAACTGTTTCTTGATGGAATCAACATGTATTCTATTAATCCGAATGTCTTGATGAATATATCCTCTTCTTTAAGCTCTCTTAGTCTTGGAGATTGTGGTTTGCAAGGAAAATTCCCAAAAAACATTTTTCACCTGCCAAACCTCAAGTTGCTCAATTTACGATACAATCATGATCTCAAAATCTATCTTCCAAACTTCAACCAGAGCAACCATCTTGAGCTATTAGATCTAAGTCTTACAAATCTCTCTGGAGCATTGCCTAATTCCATTGGCAATTTAGTTTCATTGAAATATTTGCTTCTAAGTCACACATCCTTCTCTGGAGCATTGCCTAATTCCATTGGCAATTTAGTTTCATTGGAACATTTGGATCTAAGTTTTATGAATCTCTCTGGAGCATTGCCTAATTCCATTGGCAATTTAGTTTCATTGAAAGATTTGGATCTAAGTTACACGTCCTTCTCTGGAGCATTGCCTAATTCCATTGGCAATTTAGTTTCATTGAAAGTTTTGGATTTAAGTTCTACGAATTTTTCTGGAGCATTGCCTAACTCAATTGGTAACCTAGTTTCCTTGGAAGAATTGAGTCTTGGAGGATGTAACTTTTCAGGAATAATTCCGAGATCATTAGGGAATCTCTCGCAACTCAATCACTTGAGGCTCTCAAATAATTATTTTAGTGGACAGATTCCGTCTTCACTCACAAACCTAACTCATCTTGAATTCTTGGACATCTCTCACAATCAACTACAAGATTCCATTCCAAATGAGGTAACTACTTTTCCTAATCTCATCAGTCTAGACTTATCTTTTAATTTCCTCAATGGTACACTTCCTTCATGGTTGTATACCACTTCCTCATTAATGTCCATAAATCTCCAACATAACCAGCTCAGTGGTTATATCAAGCAATTTCAACACATATCACTAGAAGAGATATTTTTACAGAATAATAAACTCCAAGGTTTGGATCCATCTTCAATGTCTCAACTTGTGAACCTTGCTTTGCTTGATTTATCATCAAATAATCTTAGTGGAATTGAAGAATCTGACCTGTTTTCGAAAGTCCAAAATCTCCAATACCTTGATCTTCCAAATAACAATCTATACTTCAACTCTAATCATGCCAGTGCTGATTATACATTGCCTAATCTTCAATTTTTGTATATGTCATCTTGCAATGTCAATCAATTCCCCCAATTTTTAAGAGGCTCAAAAGTTTTGAGGTATTTAGACCTTTCCAATAATAGAATTCACGACAAGATTCCCAAATGGATGTGGGATATTGGGAAAGACTCTTTGCAGTATTTAAATCTATCTCACAACTCTATGACAGAAGCAGGCCAACTTCCATGGAAGAATATCATAATCCTTGATCTAAGTTCGAATTTGATTCAAGGAGATCTTCCAATTCCACCTTTGACAACATCTGCTTTTTTGATCTCAAATAACAATTTAAATGGAGAGATGTCTGATCTCATATGCAATGTGAGTTGTCTTGAAAATTTAGACATATCTCACAACCATTTGAGTGGGATTATTCCGCAATGTTTTGGAAAATTAAGCAAAAGCCTTCGTATGTTGAATCTAGGGACGAACAAACTTCATGGAACCATTCCTTCAAAATTTGCAAAGGGATGTCAATTGAAGAATCTCAATTTGAATGTTAATCAATTGGAAGGGCCTTTAACACGATCCATCCTTAATTGTAGAAGTCTACAAGTACTAGATCTTGGTAACAATAAGATCAATGCTACATTCCCTCATTGGTTGGGAACTCTTCAAGAGCTAAAAGTTCTTGTAATGAAATCAAATCAAATGCACGGTTCCATAAATGGCAAAAGGCATATGCATTATTTTCGTAAGCTGCAAATTTTGGATCTCTCCAACAACAGTTTTACAGGACGGTTGCAAACTGGGTACATAGAAAATTTCAAGGCTATGATGAATGTCGAAGAAAATAGAAATGTCATGCCGTATATCGGGGGTTCTACTGAGAAAATGAGTCAATTTTACAGTTATTCTGTTCATTTGATCGAAAAAGGGCAAGAGGTTGAATTAATGAAAATTTTTGTGTCATTAACGATCATTGATCTATCAAATAACAAGTTTGAAGGAGAGATTCCAAGAGTTATTGGAAACCTTAGTTCAGTCATTGGGCTTAACCTTTCTCATAATCACCTTATTGGTCATATTCCACCATCATTTGGAAAATTGATCAATCTTGAATGGTTAGACCTATCCTCAAACAAGCTAGATGGAAAGATTCCAGAGCAATTGTTGAATCTGACAATGCTTTCTTCCCTAAACCTTTCCAAGAATAAACTTGTTGGGCGCATACCTGAAGGCAAACAATTCAACACGTTTGAGAACAGTTCCTATGAAGGGAATGATGGATTATGCGGTTTTCCACTCTCTAGAGATTGCAGCAGTAATGAAGCACAACAGCCACCACCTTCAAATTCACAAGAAGAAGATGGCTCAAAATCTGAAATTAGATTTGGGTGGAAAGTTGTGCTAATTGGATACATGTCCGGATTTATGTTTGGAGTGGGTATGGGATATGCTGTTTTTCGGACCGGTAAACCCAAATGGATTGTGAGCTTGGTTGAAGCCAAACATCATCGAAGGCCAAAAAAGTCAAACAGGAATGCTTGCACTAGTCGGACAAGGAGTTAGTAATCATCAATGAGACTGCAGGTATGTTAATTGTTGTTCATCAAATGCGCTTTTTATTTAGCTGTTGCTAGTTTCTTTTGGTTAAGGAAAAACAAAGGTTAGTAACAACATATGTGTTAACTTTGGCCTATATATATTATTTAAAGACAAATATATACGACAGCTTCAAAGTTTTTACGAATTAATCTGGTCTTTGCATGTTCATTAATTAAATACTTAGTCCATGTTAATTATTATAATACTTAGTCCTATATTTTTTACTATGATTTGTACTATCCTTTTCATTGCAATTATTTTGCAACCTTTGTGGGTAATTGATGAATACGATCAAAATACAGGTTTTGTTGAAATTAATGAAGAAGAAGATGAAGAAATCACAAAAGCTGCTGGAATTATTGATAACCCCACAATATGTGTGCTTTTCTTTTCTTTTTCTTTTTTTTTTTTCCAAAGCATGGTGTGCAATTTTCAAGAATAAAAGATGTTTTTCTTTTCGTTTGGTCAAAAACAACAGATGTTTAGGGTGGCTGTAATCTTCTTCTTTCAGTNTCTTTTCTTTTCTTTTTTCTTTTTTTTTTTCCAAAGCATGGTGTGCAATTTTCAAGAATAAAAGATGTTTTTCTTTTCGTTTGGTCAAAAACAACAGATGTTTAGGGTGGCTGTAATCTTCTTCTTTCAGTCTTTAGATTAGTTAGCTGCAATATAAATCACTTCTCAATAAATTAAATTTATTTTAAACCTAAGGATCTTGTACTTTATATTAAAAATCTTAATAAATTATTTCAAAAAATATTATATTAAAGGTTTCTAAGAAATAAAGTTAAGTGTGGACTAAGCCAAGTCAGTAAAATAATATTTTCTAATTTTAGGGTCAAGCATAAAAACCTCCTTAAAAATTACATTTATTGAATTTAAATGAAATTAACGTGAATTAAGCCAATGAAAGTGTGTTTGTTTATCCATTTTCTATTGATTAATATTATTTTCTTTTAATAAATTAGGTTTTTTCTCAATAAAAAAAGAAAGTCTTGAAATCTTTAGGTCTCAAGTTCAAGTCTTATTGTATGCTGACTTATTTATTAATTTATTATATGAATGTAATATGTGATATATATGAAAATAATTTTAATTGAAATTGAAATTTTTACTTATAATTGTAATTATCTCATAAGAAAATCTTACTTAGCTTTACTAAAGACAGGTTAAAGATGTAAAGTTACAAAATATAAAAGATGCTAAGTTGACATTGAGTATATTATAAAAAATTATAACATATTTGAGAATAGAAATTCTAAGAAGTCAATGAAAATAATTATAAATTATTTAGATAATAAAATAATAGTAAGAAATATATTTTAATTAATGATAATATATTATAAGAAATAAATAATATATTAAGAATGGAGAGAGGGCGTTGTGGGTTACCGGTTGCAGATACAAAAATTGATGAGAAAGGCATGAGGCCAAAGTCCGCTGCCCAAATTCGAATTTGAAAACATCCAACGGTAACGCAAACTTCAAACTCCTTCTCTCTTTCTCTTACCTTAATCCAGAAATCAACGCCCGAATCCAATAAAGCTTTCATTTCTCTTTTCTCTTTCTCTAATTGATTCATTCAAAAAGCATTTCCCTTTTTCTCTTTATTCTCAAAACTCTTTGTTTACTTGTCATTTCAAATCACAGAGTTCCTCTCTTTTCTTTGGCCATGGAACATATCAACGTTCCGCTGTGGACTGACCCACTTCTCCTCACTGACGTTTCTTCCCAACAACACAGCTCCAACTGTAAGATTTCACTAAATCCAACCCATCAGTTCTTTCCCCTCTTCATTTTATTTCATTCTTGTCTTGTTCTTCACCTTGGCAGATACTGATGCAGCCATGTCACGGCGCTCAATTAATCCATCTGTGCTGGATTCAGATTCTTCCCCTCAACCAAATTCTGGTAATTTCTTTTCTTTTTGATGTATTTCGGTTTTTTTAATTCGATATTAGGTGCATGTATCTCCCAATTAAAAAGAAAATGGGTTAGAATTTTCCGTCCTCGTCTTGATCCAAATTAAACTCGGTTTGTGTTTGCTGATGTAGATGTCGATGATCCTTGGAAAAATCAAAGCTTAAATGAAATTAGTACGCCAATTGGAGAAATTGATGGTAAACACTCTTTGCTTAGAGATGATTTTCTTCTTCTTTGCATCCAAGTGTTCTAAGGATGTAAATGGACTTATGTTTGGTTTCAGGCCGGTCCTTGTTGGGATTTTCTCTAACATCGCCAGACCTTGTTATATGCACTGGATCTCCTGATATTCCAGTAAAAAACTATGGAGATTCCCCTGAATTCTTGGAGAAAAATAGGTGTTCAATTGAGCTTTCTTTAGAGAATGGCATTGATGGATCTGATGCTAAAGCAAAGCACAAAACTCCCACTGTAAAGTTCTCCACCGTGTGCCAAACCTTCGAAAAAGAAATGTCCCCGGACTCTTCCTTTGAGCTGCTTCCATTACCAGAAAGTGCAGACTATCTACACAAGGAGCATGAACACCTTCCTGTTATAAGCATCAATGCAGGGTGCATAAATGGAGCAGTGGAATTAGATGGTGTCATTTATTCGGATGACGATTGTTATGTGGGTGGTGATGTTATAAGGACTGATACTATGGTTGGAGATGGAGTGGGAAATTCATTGTACAACACAGCACGATATGGTGACTTCTCATACAAGTTTTCATCATTGGAGCCTGGTTTTTACAACATTGATCTGCATTTTGCTGAAATAGTTTTCACCACCGGTCCACCTGGAATTAGAGTATTTGATGTATTTATACAACAAGAGAAGGTAAGAAAACCGGATTTTATGCTTCTGATCTACATTACACTAAATGATTAGTATTGTTTTCTGATCAAGTTTGATTGAACGGATTGTAGGTTGTGTCCGGCCTAGACATATATGGCCAGGTAGGTGCAAACAAGCCTCTGGTTATATCTAACATTAACACTTTTTTTGATAGCGGTGGGGGCTTACTCATTAGATTTGAAGGATTAATGAGGAGTCCAACTGTATGTGGTATTACTGTAAGGAAAGATTCTCGTGCAAGTAAGTTTGTAGCTTGGATACTTATCTTTGATCTCTCTGCTTATTCATATTGTCTAAAACTAAAAATGTAGGCATACTTATTTAAGGTTCTACGGGACAAACCTCATATTAAAAGCCAGAAGTGTTTGCAACATTCTTGATAGAAAATAGTTCCCTGCAAACCATTTATTTATTGTTTTTCAGAAAAAATAGTAGCCCTCGGCTTGAAGTCAAGAACTCAAACTTTTACTGAAAAAATTTGTGCAACAGGTTTTAAAGAAGCTGAATCACAGGAAGTCATGGGAATTGCTGAATTGAGAGATCATGAGTCACTAAGAGTAATGGAACTCTCTATAACTTTTTCAAGGTTTGAAAGGAGAGCTGAAAATAGGAAGTAAACAAAATTTGAGATCATTTAAAATTGATTGCTTGCAGGATATGAGTGATTGTGGGGTGGAAGTAAAATACGAACAGCTGCAAAGAGATAATGAGCGCCAAAGTAAGGAATTAGCAGAAATGAGGAGAGCCTTTGAAGGGCTTAAGAGGGAGAACCAACTTAAGAGTAAAGAGTGTCAAGAAGCGTGCAAATCTTTACAGGAGCTTCAAAATGAGCTTATGCGCAAATCAATGCATGTTGGCTCATTAGGTATGAACTTCTTTTTGTCTTTTTCCCTTTTGTTAACCTGTAACTGCCTAACACTTGCTTGCATATGGAACAAATGCTGTTATATCCATTTACAGCCTTTGCAATTGAGGGACAAGTGAAAGAAAAGAGCAGATGGTTCTCATCATTGAGGGACCTGACCAGAAAATTGAAGGTATAAAATTGCAACAGAATGATGCATCTATAATTAATACAAAGCTAGAACTTTAATTTCAAAATTTTAAGAGGTTCCAATTTGCAGATAATGAAAATGGAACACATCAAGCTATCAGAGGAGGTATCCATGTATAATAATTGCTTCAAGGATATCAATGAAATTGGCTCTTCAATTCTGTCCAGAAGTAAGTTAGCATCTAGCCTACACAGTTAATCATAATTTATAGTTTTTAATCACCTCACGAATCCATTTTCTTTAGTCTCTTTTATAATCCCATTACCATATTTCCAAAAGTAAACCAGCAGGCAGATTTGCATGAAGATCTCAAGATTAAATTTCTCAGAGGGGCAAAAGAAAGGAAAGAACTCTACAACAAGGTTCTAGAATTGAAAGGTTAGCCACATTCAATATTCCATATTAAAATCTAAAATAGGTTCAAAATTTTGAGACTCAAAATTTTCATTTGTTGCAGGAAACATAAGAGTCTTTTGCCGGTGTAGGCCTCTAAATTCTGAAGAAATAGCAGCAGGAGCTTCAATGGCTGTTGATTTCGAATCCGCGAAAGATGGTGAACTCACTGTACTATCAAAAGGTGCTCCTAGAAAACCTTTAAGTTTGATGCTGTTTTTGGCCCTCAAGCAGACCAAGGTAATGCCATTTCTTGTAGCTGTTTTGGGCTCACTGCAAAATTTTTCTAATGCTCCTTTCAGTGAATATTTTTAATAATTTACTTCTGTTGCTTGTTTTGTTTAGCTGATGTTTTCCAAGACACAGCTCCATTTGCTACCTCAGTTCTAGATGGCTACAATGTCTGCATTTTTGCTTATGGACAGACGGGGACAGGAAAAACTTTTACAATGGAGGGTACAAAAGAAGCCCGTGGAGTAAATTTTAGGACTCTTGAGGAATTGTTTCGCATAATTAATGAGCGGCAGAAGTTATATCGATATGAGATATCAGTCAGTGTCTTAGAAGTATACAATGAACAGATAAGAGATTTACTGGTTTCAGGCTCTCAGCAAGGCACGGGGCCAAAAAGGTGGAGTAATTTTGTTTTAGCCTTTTTCTTCGACATTTTTTACTTTTCCAGAATGGTTATGCCAACTTTTGCTACATGAGTTTCATACATCATTTTGTTGCTTATTTCATCCTGATGAGCGATTAACTGTGTCAAATAGTATCAGTACTTTTTATTATCCTCATGCGAAAATGTTTCTGGAACAGAGTTTTCTTTTTGGATTTATTTCAGGTGTTAGAGGAGGAATTTTCCATGAACACTCAATCATAAACTATAAAATTTTGTGCTTGTCCCTAGCAAAATTCATTCTGTAATATTGGTGATCTAAACTTTGCAACTTTTGTTGACTGAGACTTCAGCATTGATAAACGATTATCTATTCTTATGAAATTTCAAATAGCTAACACTTTTCATATCAATGTGGCTACTTGTAGGCTTGAAATAAGGCAAGTGGGTGAAGGAATGCATGATGTCCCAGGGCTCGTTGAAGCGCATGTAAACAACATGAACGAGGTCTGGGAAGTCCTACAGACTGGCAGTAATGCAAGGGCTGTTGGCTCAACCAATGCCAACGAGCATAGCAGTAGATCCCACTGGTCTGTCTGTCAAAGTTGATTTTAAATTCAGTACTCGTTGCACAAAGTGTGTTTAAACACAGCTAAATGCCAGCTTATGGGTCACTCTTTATGCAGCATACATTGTGTGATGGTTCAGGGAGAGAATTTGTTGAATGGGGAATGCACAAAAAGCAAGCTATGGTTGGTGGACCTAGCTGGAAGTGAACGAGTAGCAAAAACAGAAGTGCATGGAGAAAGACTTAAGGAAACTCAAAATATTAACAGATCTTTGTCTGCACTCGGTGATGTCATATCTGCTCTTGCTACAAAAAGCCCTCACATTCCTTTCAGGTCATAAAAATACAGAGATGAGTACTTCTAAATAATTAAGAGCGTAGAAATCAGTAGTGTTTCATAGGTTTTAAACTTAACTGTACTTTAATCATGCAGGAATTCAAAGCTGACACACTTGCTTCAAGACTCTCTCGGTACATTTTTATCTTTATACCCCCTAACAAGGAAATTACTCTGACATAAATGATAAAAACAAGTCAAGTTTAAATTTCCTTTATTTTTTACTTTCATGGTTAAACTTCTGCTATTTCTTTCATTGGATTTCCACAGAGATAGAAGTAAAAAGCCTGATAATTAGGTTTATGTTTGTTAGGAGGAGATTCAAAGACACTCATGTTTGTACAAATCAGTCCTCAGGAGAATGACCTTGGTGAGACTCTATGCTCTCTGAACTTTGCAAGTAGAGTGAGAGGGATAGAGTTGGGTCCGGCAAAGAAGCAAATGGACTGCTCAGAACTTCTGAGATGCAAACAGATGGTACAACCAGCAACTTATTGGCAACATTTCTTAAGCCTAATTTATCATTTTGATGTTACCAATGACAATTCTCTTCTGGACCTAAAAGGTTGAGAAATCAAAGCAAGAAATGAAGATCAAAGATTTGCAAATCAGGAAGATGGAGGAAACAATTCATTGTTTAGACTTGAAGATGAAGGATAAAGACCTAAAAAACAAGAACCTGCAAGACAAGGTATTGCATAGTGTAAACTTATCGAACAATCTTGAAATTATTCAATATCTTTTTGCTCGTGGAGCTGCAAGTCTGCAATTGATTTGTAATTCCAAATTCCCTTTTACTTGACATTATAGTCCTAACAGGTTTCATTTCTCCAGGTGAAAGAACTGGAGTCGCAGCTACTCATTGAGAGGAAGCTAGCACGTCAGCATGTCGATACAAAGATAGCTGAGCAGCAGCAGCAACAGCAACAAATTAAACAGCAGAATGAGGAGCTCAGTAATTCAGCAATGAGGCCACCACTGGCACTTCGACTCTTGGGAGCTAACAAGAATTTGAATGAAGTTTCAAATGGAGCATTGATGAAAGAGCAAGTAAATCTCACTCGTCCGCTTATGGAAAATAGCTTCAGGCCTTTACCTCTTTCTTTAACAGATGGCTGCATCCAGCACATTGATGCAGCAGAAAAAGAAAACAATCCTGAGGCGGCTGAACAACTGCGACTACTACCAAAGAAGACAGGAAGAGCCTCAATCTGCCCAACCGCAAGACGAATGTCAGTATCCTCAGCTCCAAGGCGCAACTCTTTAATACCACTGCCAAGTGCACCTAGCTTAGCGCAGCTGGCACCACCATTTCTACCATTGCCACCCCAACCAGATATAAAGGAAGAGGAAGATGAGTTTATTCCTGAACAAACGGTATGCAACAGTCCCAAAGGAATGAAAAGCGCGAGTAAGAAGCTGAGCAGCATTTTGAGACGAAGCCTTCAGAAGAAAGTTCAGCTAAAGTCCCCAATGCAGCAACATCTGAGAAGAGGTGTTAACGTGGGGATGGACAGGGTTAGAGTTTCAATCGGAAGTCGAGGGAGGATGGCCAGTAGAGTACTGCTAGGCAATGGTAGAAGAGGAGCAGGAACCAAGGAAATTCAGCACAAACAAAACCACAAAGAAAAGGAGAGAGGGTGGAATATTGGAACAGTTGGGAGGACTGCAATCTAACAGCTCAAGACTCTTCTTTATATCTTTCCATGTACAGTAGTAGGATGTACTCCTTTTGTTGCACAGGCAACAGGTAAAAAGAAAAACAACAAAAACAAAAACAAGTGTGTGTATCTTCCTGGATGATGCTAATCATCTGCCTTGACTCTTTTGCTTGCTAATCGTAAATGGGTTGATTGATTATTATATTAAAAACTTTTATTAAAAAGAAAAAGAAAAGAAAGGGAAAAGTTGTGAATCTTTTGATTTATACTAATTGGATTCATGTACAGCAAATCATGTGTATGAAAACTAAATGACAAACTCCATAAAACTACTAATATCAAAACCTCATCATCTCTCTCCTCTTTAATTTGACAATATACTCCTAACAAAAAGGTTTGACAAAACAACACTAAGCATGCTTCCTAGGTTTATTATTGTTACTATTATGAACATAATCATAGTAATTGCCATTACTATTTTTATTATTCCTATTTTTCGTCATCAAATAATCAAGTCCTTTCCAAAGCCAACGCCTCCTCTTCACATGGCCCACATGCCCCCTCTTCCTCGCCACCCCACCCACCACCTCCGGCGGCTTGTAGTGCCTGATCAAGGGCCATTTGATCCCATCAAAGAACGGGTGTCGTTTTATATCCTGCGCACCCCTGGTGCACCCTAGCCTCCTCCTCGGGTCTTTTACCAACAATTTCCCGATCAAATCGTTTGCCTCCGCAGTTCCCGCCTCTTCTATCTCCGTCACGTGGAGGAATCTTACTTGCCTGCTAGAAGCTATGTTACGAAGTGTGCTGTCCTTACTGCCTCCCTTGAACGGTGTCGTTCCGTATAATAACTCGTAAACGAACACCCCAAACGCCCACCAGTCAACGCCGTTACCGTGGCCGTTTCCGGAAACGAGCTCCGGTGCTAAATACTCGTGGGTCCCGACGCATGACCGGGAAAACGCCGTTACCGGTTCAGCTACGAACTCTGGATCAACTTCTTCTTCTTCTCCTGAATCGGCGACGGAACCAAAACAACCGCCGGTGAAACAGTTCTGCCTTGACTTTCGACTTTTGCGGCTCTGGAATTTAAAGGTGGGGACCACATCAGCCTTGAAACACAAATCGAAATCCGACAACATAATATGCCCATCTTCACGTAACAAAATGTTTTCAGGCTTAAGATCCCTGTAAACTATCCCTAAAGCATGTAAATACTCTAAGGCAACTAACACTTCCGCCGCAAAAAACCGGACCGCCGTTAAAGGGAAGCGATTTCCTGGTTGTTTACGTAGAAGAGAATGGAGGTCCCCGTTAGGGCAAAAGTCAATGAGGAGACAGGTGTAATGAGAAGCTTGGATGTGGGCGTAAAGCGTTGGAAGAAAAGGATGGTCCAGCATGGATAAGATTTCTGCTTCCATTTGAACGTGGGAGAGTTTCTTGTTGCTTAATGTATCCCTGTCGATTACTTTTAGAGCGAAGGTGGCGCTGTTGCAGTCCCTAAGCTGACAGAGGAAGACTCTTCCAAGGTTCCCGGTTCCCAAATGGCGAATGAGCTTGAGGTGACGAAGGTGGAGGTTCCCGTCGGAGGAGAGGTTGGTGGCTGCCTTGATGGCTGACCATCGTGCATCCCATTTGCGGTGGTGGAGGGTGGTGATATTACTGGTGGTGGTGGTGGTAGTGGAACAGGAAAGGCGGGATTCGTTGAAGCTGAGGGTAAGGCTAGAGCGCGCTAAACTGGAACGAGCACTAGAGGAAGGGACGGTCCTGTCGGTGGTGGTGGAGGTGAAGCTGAAGTCCAGATCGGTGTCTGGGAAATAGGTTTCTTCGTCCATAACTAATTCGTTTAGAGTCGAGAGTTAAAAGAGTTTTCGGGTCTGATTCCCTATATATAAAAGCGAAAAAGGAAACTGAGAGAGAACCTGTGGGGTACAAAGGAATTGATTAGAAGCCGTTTGGTTGACCCAACTATACTCTAAAAAATTTGTATAAACAGAAAGAAAGAGAGAGGAGACAAAGGAAGGTATTGGGTTTAGGGTTTTTCTACGTAATAAAAGAAAAGAATTGCATGGGAGATGGAGGAATGCAAGGAATAAATGAATAGAATATGAGAGAGAGGGGCAGTTGAGTGAGCTCCAAAAAGGAAGCAACCCCTTCATTTGTTTAACCTCTAGAACTAGGAGCTCATTAGCTGCGAGAGTTAGCGTCCAAAATAAATGAGAGAGGCAACGGCTAGTCGGCCGCCTGTATGCGCAGCTCATGGCCTTTTTATTATCCACTGTTGTGTGCAGACAAAGCTGTGTATCAAGCAGTTTACATTAATCCCAAGACAAGAAGTTCGATTATGGTAGTTAAAAATGGATGAGAAATTAAGAATTCAGTGTGCGGCGGTGCGGCATAGCTACCACCTACAATTTGACTCTACATTTAAGTTTCTTTTCATATTAGTAATTAATAACTCTATGTCGGAATCAATGGTATAACAACTAGCACAAAGTCGGCAAATTCATTATACTTACGGACTATGAAAATTACATTGAAGGTCGATTTTGATATATGGACATCAGCTTTGCAATAAGCATAACAAAGTGAAAGAAAATATTATTATAAATAGTTGGATTATGTGTCAAAAAATGTAAATAAAAATGGGGTTTTCGTTTGATTTTTGCTTTCCCAACATTCATTGTATCTTGGCAATGTGAGAGAGGAAACATATACAAGGAATTGATGTTGTTGTAGCTTGTAAACCAAGGCAGCTACCTCCAGCTAAAGCCTTTAAAGGACGGATTTACTTTCCATGACAATTAATGGCCACATGCAACTCTTTCATAGCTTATCCGTTTTCTACATTAACTCTATCTATGTATATGTATTGAATTCAAGTATACTTCTTCACACATTACATAAATATTTTGATTTTAGTGTAGAATAAACTTTATTTATTTTGTTCAATGTCGATTTGTAACACTTGATATATCCATATACATTAAACTATATATATATATATACATATATAACATTTGATAAAATAGCATACAATCTAGTACATAACTAAAATCATTCCTGTAGGAAGTGTTGAGTGAGTAGAGTTGTTCTAAAAGTGTTATAAAAAAATTAAAATAGCAGTTGACAAACTTAATACAGAAGTGATGTAAAATATATAAAAAAAATATTTGAAAATATGGTAATTTAATAAATAAAAAATAAAAAGACTCAACTTTATTAAATTAAATCATGAAATTCAAAATGAAATAAATAGTATAATTTTGTATTAATTAAAAATAATAAAACAATTAAACAAAGATTGACTATTTGAACCAAATTACAAAGATAAATGTGTCTAACAAAAATTTTAGGGATTATTGAAGGACAAAATAAAAATTGTATTTGTAGTTTCCTCTAAAAACCCAGGTGAGCTTCTTAAGTTTAAAATTATAAGAGTCCAATGCCTTACTCTCGGTTTTAGAGTAGAATAATAACTCTTGCATATATTGGGCCAAACACCTATTTACATACAAATACCTTTTTTTTTACCATTAATAATATTGACAAAGAAACTTAGAAACTAACATCTAATATATATTTTTCTTTTTTTTTTACTTCTTTACATAAAAACATTGAAAATCTATTGTATAAATTTTTTTTCAAATTTTAATATTAAATACAACATAATAAAAACTTTTTACCTTAGTTTTGGTAAATTTTCAAAAAAAAAGAAAAAGAAAAAGAAAAACGTTATGTTAAGACAGGAGAGAATAAAAAATGAAAAGCAATTTAGAAATGATGAAGAGCGACGGTGGAGGGCATGTGGAGGCGCCAACATTACCGCATCTCGCTAGGGTTGGGACCCACGTAAAAAAGAGGCCTCAGGATGCTGTCTGCCCCGTGATCAACCAGTGGGCCCCACCATGCCGCCACCCTAAACTCATTCAAAATGAATAATTCATTCATTTATGAATATATTGAATAAACTATTAATTTGAACCCCCAAAAAAAATCTCTAATCTTTAATAATAATAATAATAATTCATCAATAATTATCATCATCTCAACTTCCTAAGTAGCCAAGTCCATACTAATAATGCAGGCAAAGAAATTATGAGCATGTCCTTTTCCTCCTGCTCCCAAAGGCGTATCTATTTCTTGCACTTGTCTATTCAATTGGCTCTCTTTACTTCCAACTTCCAATTATATTTACTTATGTATTTGTCAATTAAAATATATTTACTTAAGATTTGAGGGATAGAACAGTTTCCAAATTAAAAAGGTGTTATGAAATCATAAAAAAGAGAAAAAGAGAACGAGAGCTTTCGGGAGTTTTTTTTAGTGACGTCACAATTTATCACTTAAAAAAGAAATTTATGCTTAAATTATATTATTCCAATTCAAAAAGAAAAATAATATTTCAATTCATTTATTAATACATGATCTCTCTTAAAAAGAGTAAGGTTTGAATTTCTCTCCTCAAATATAAAAAAAAAAAATAATAATAAGATAATTATATACTTATTAGAATGCTTATTTGCTTCAAAAAGATATCTTAATTGTTAAAATATCAAATTTGTATGTTCTTGTGAAAAAATGTAAGATTATAATAAAATATAAGAGAATTTACTGTCGGTCATACAATCCAAAAATCATGTATATTCAAAAAATAAATATTGTTTATATATTTTTATTTTTTGAGAAGGGAAAGGAAAGATTGGAACACAAATAAAGGAGGTACACACCCATCATTAAATTCATTGCTCAAGTGCTCATAATACCCATTGCTTTAATTGCTGTCCGTATTGTTTCTTGGACTACAAAATCTTCTATATGATAGTTTTTTTTTTTTTTAAATTGCTTCTACTTCTACTTCTATATGATAGTTATTGTGCAAGGTTTTCACTTACATGAAACCATGAAGCCTGATTTTATATTAATGGCATAAACTATGTATCTCAAGATTATTCTTCCTTTTTCTTCTCCAAGAAGAGAATGAATTTAATATACAAAAAGAATACAACTTCACCTCCAACAACAACAACACCACAACTAAACTAAGAATAAGCTGAAGCAGCTCATGACAGCAAGAACAGAAAACACTAGGTTCAGATATCCCTATTTTCATTATCCTTCCCATTTAATAAACTTACTACCAATTTTTCATATTTATGAGAATGACTGATTATAAGTCTATATGCTATTATTTTTAATTACTCAATCGTTAAAAGATAATAGATTAATTTCCAAGTGACATTTCATATAACCATCCACACTAATCATGTCCACATAATAATAGAATTTAATATTTAAACTTTTTTTAATTCCAAAAAAAATTTAATAATTTTTATTTTTAATTATCAAATGGGTAAGTTCATGTAACAAAAAGTAATTAATGTGAATACTGATATGAAATGTCACCTGAAAAATCGTTATTTTTTAATGATTAAGTAATTAAAAGAGTAGCACTTATAAAGATTAGTGAATAAAATGTTAATTTTTTAAAATTAAATTATCAAAATAAAACATCTCAAAAAATTTATCTATGATAATAATAATAATAGTGTAATATTGTGAGGATCAATGACAATAATAAAAGAAAAATAATGAATAGATGAGCTGTCCAAGATGTGCCAACCCTAACAACATTTCCCCAATGAGAGTAAAAAGGTTAATACTAATGGTGCATATATATTAATTAATGCATGTTGGAATTGCTCAATGACCATGTTATAATTAACCCTCTTTTTCTTAAACAGGAAACTTCAATGGTTTAATTTTGGAACTTTCAATTAGAGAATAAATTAAAGAAGGGAAGAAGTTGCATTTCATAATCAAAATTGAATCAAATTTCATAACCATAAAAAAAAATTAATGTGGACAGGTCGTGCAATATGCCCAACTTGGATCATCAGGTGATCTTTATCATATGTACTTGTGTAATAATCAGCCAAGTTGATGTCCTCCACCAATGCCATATGACCCTTCTAATTTCACCAACATGTTATATCCTGACTAATTCTATCACAACTCCTCCTATGCCCACTCAATCGCAATGCATTTTGTATAACTTTTAACACCTTTGATCACGTAAAAAGAGCCGAATAATATATCACTCGAATCAATTGTCGACATTCAAATCTTTACATACGTCAATAAATAAAATTGCTCTTTTATGACATGTTACATTCTTGATTTTTTTTTAAGATAAATTAGAATTTTTATTTATTTAAAAAAAATTACGAAACTATTATATAAAACGATACCTTATCAAGATAGTATAAGAAAGAGAATAAAATCCTTCTTTTTTCTTAACGTGTTAAATAAAAGCAGAAACAAACCAATTCAATCGCAATGGAATCAGACACCACAACACAGAATACACAATCAAATGTAGAATCCCATATACAGAAAACTCTCGAGAAACATGATTGACTCATCTCACCACAACCAAAATGGTGATAACTGATGATCTAGTCAAAATAGTGATAATAGTTGTCAAGAAATAAGCCTAGATTAAGGTTCTTCTTCATTGTTCATAGAGAGATGGTCATGGTAGGGCCAGATGGCAAGTGCATGTGCCTCCAGCCTGCTTATGTTTAGTACTAATATGATAGGATTATAAGTTAAGAAATGGCAAATTGTTAGCGTATGTCCATAGAAAATGGGATGTTGGCTTTGAAATGTGTAATGTTCTGCTGTTGCTTCTGCATATGAGTGGGTCCATATTAAGGAGTGAGGCCCACCGTTTTGCAAGCAACCAATTTCTGGGCCCTTTCATTTTATTATGCTGGGTAGACCTAAATTTTTCATTTTATGCTCATCAAAATTTGATTATTTGCATCAACAAAAGGGTTGTGATCTCCACTCAAACCTAACAGCTTCCATTGGTATTATGGACCATAATGTAAATTCATTGGCACGATATGAGTAAGAAAGTTGCAGGGTATTTTTTTTTTTTTTAGAATTTAGGAGAAAGAGATTTAAAGTTTATTATTTAAATTTGAAATCATACATCAATCAATGAGTCAAATATTCGGATGCAGTAAGAAAGTTGTAAGATTTTTTTTTTTTATAATTGAAGGAGTGAGGATTTGAACTCTGCTCTTTAGATAAAAAGATTACACATTAATTAATGAGTTAAATGCTCGAATGCTATGAGTAAGAAAATTGCAGGGTTGAAGGAACTTATTTGACAACAAAGTTATTTGCAAAAAGGGATATTGGCAACATGGGGAATCTGTTATGATGAAGACATGAATGGGATATTCTGGCTTCAAAAGGTAGAAGAAAGCTGTTGGAGAAAATATCAAAGATGAATGATGGTGAGAGTGAGAGTCATTGGTGTTCCCCTTTGTTTAAAGACTGAGCCATGTGACCCAATTGGACTGGCTGTCTCCATCACCAACATATCGGATTTCATAACATTCTACACAAAATTACCTACATATCTTGCCTATAACGACATTTACACCTGAACCATTTTTGTACCTTCATTTTTAGAATATGACTTTTAAAGCGAAATCTTGAGAATTCCATTACTATAAAATCCCGAAGCTAGGTTTAATTCTATTATTCTTATACGCGTAATTTTAAAATACATGATTCGATAAAGATATGATTTATAAAACGAGAAAAATTATTTTTATGATTTATTTTAAAATTAATTAAATATGTAAAATGAAAACTAGATAAGGATAGCAAAATGGGCATTGAACTTTGATCCAGTCCAAAGCACAAGAAAGTCTATTGTTCCCACTTGGCTATACCATTCATTCATTCACCCATAAATAGCTTGTAGAAACCACAAACGTCTCAACATTCATTTATTAAGGGATGGTTTGTTGCAAGCAAGGACAAAAATAACAATAAAGGGCCGACACCCAACCTTCATCTCTCTTTAATAGGTACAATGTATCTATCCATTCCTAAGACTATATAATCCCATACTTTATGTAAGCCTAACATTAAATCAAATAACAATACCCTAGCATATTTTTTTTATATTCAATGTTTATTTAGCTATATATCAAGGTCTTTTCTAGTGGCTCACCACATTGTCATAGTGTCACATGCAATTAACTTCCAAAATTTTAAGCATCCTAGTCAGAGACTCCTAATCATTAACTTAGATCCCATAAATTGTAAATAATTAGAGGGGAAGAAGCAGTGGTGCAAATACATGGAACCAATCAGCAACATTTTTATAATTAAAAATAATTTATCAAGTTTAAAAAATTCAACTATAAAATATGCCTGTGGCTGTGGCTTCTGTTGTATGTGTCTGGTGAGTGGTGGCCCACCAAAAATGGGAATTGGATGAAATGTCAAAATGAGAAAGAGGAAGATGTCTGAGGGCGTTGAATTAGCACAAGTACAAGGATTTTATATAGAACTGGATGCCCCCAACTTGGTTAATTATAGTTATTTTCAGTCGCAGCAGCAGCAGAAGAGAGCATTTTCAGAATAAACAAGGAAGAAAAATAAGCACAACCTCCTTATCATGGAATAATAACAAAGTTAAAGCCCAGCTCAGCTGTAATGTTCCTTCATTTTTGGCTGCTTAAAAAGTAACTTGATTAGCTAGTTGAGATGCCACCTGGAATATTCAAAAACAAATTTGTTCCTTCTCTTTTTTCTTTTATCAAGGATAATGCCACCTGGGGGCTGGGACTTGAGCAGCCCCTACCATCCCCCCACCCTCCCTTTTTCTTGGTGTTGGAACATAGGTAGGATCATTTGATTCCAACCCCATTAAAACATTCATAGACATCTTCATGAGGAAAATGTTGGTTAGTATTAACTCGGGTTTAAGTTGAGTTAAAGAAGGCCAATTTCTATTGGACTCCATTGACAGACATGCACAAGAGGAAGGTTGCATCTTCAGCCCTATATGAGATTTTAGCGTTTAGGATTTTGGACCTAGTTCAACTTCTCTGATTCATGGTTGCACATATTGAACCTACTAAGAAATTCAAAGTGGCCAGGCTCATCTTGTACCATTCCCATGTTTCAGATATAACTTGTGGAAGTTTTTAGCTTTCAATCATCCCCTAAACAATCTCATTTATTCGTAATAAAAGCACATTATGGTATTTCCAGGGTATACTGCAAACTGCAAAGTTTGACTAGTGATAAATCCCCTCTGAACCAAACTTCAACTGCATTTATATATTCCAAATAAGAGTACCTAGTTCATCATAAACTGGATACTTCACTATTTTAACTCTTTTCTTTTTGCTGGTTCAAGGATCATACCATCCTGGGTTGAGTGAATAGTAACTGCTGCACTACACCAGAAATTTACTAGACCACAAAAAAAAGAGTGAGAAGAAACAGGGAACCGAAAAGAAGAGATTAATTTCATTACAACTACATAGCAGTAGAATGTTTCCGACATTGGGACAAATATACAATGAGATCAATTTTGATCCCTGATTTCGAAATGAAAAATGCCCGGAAAAGGAGCTTTAAGAGAAACTGATTTGTACCAGAAGCAGCCTCGATCTATTGCCAGAAAAGACAAAGTCATCCATGTATCTCCTCACTTTCTTTTCCTTGCTTTCATCTTGAAAAAAATTTGATGAGATGTATGCATCTCTGCTCTTCGGTGACAATATCCCGTACCAGAACCCCATCTTTTCTTTTTCATTTTTTTTTTAAAGCTTTCCCCTCCTTGCCTTTCCTCTTCATTTTCTTTTGCTTCCCCCCTCATACGCTGTCTCCCCCTTTGTTGAAGAATGATCATTCTTCTCTTTGGTTGGAAAGCAGAAACTCTTCACAGATGCCTTTCATCAAGAATTCAGGTGGAAGATCTTCTCCATTGCTTTTTACTTTTCTTCTGAGGCAATTTAAATGGACTCCAGCTCTTTCTGCGTTTAGAGGTTTCACAAAAGAGGCCAGAGGCCAAGGCCTGCTGAAGCCATAACTCGAATTCTTCTTCATCTTCATCAATCATTTCAGCATCCAAATCCCAAGGAAATCTGCTTGAGTTCGATCTTTGTGTCTTCTCCAATCCAACCATGTTTACATGGAAGCTAGGTCGATGGGTGTTTGGCCGACATGCCATTCCCTACAAGAATCATTTTCAGGCAGTAAATTACCGTGTAGAAGTATGCAATACAAAATCTGTAAAGTTAGCGATAGAAAATGAAGTATGCAATACAAAATCTGAAAAGTTAGCACTAGAAAATGCATCAATGCAATACAAAATCTGTAAAGTTAGCACTAGAAAATGCATCAATACAATACAAAATTTGTAAAGTTAGTAATAGAAAATGAAGTATGCAATACAAAATCTGCAAAGTTAGCACTAGAAAATGCATCAATACAATACAAAATTTGTAAAGTTAGTAATAGAAAATGAAGTATGCAATACAAAATCTGTAAAGTTAGCGCTAGAAAATACATCACTATCACCAGGATTAATCAGCTTCCAAGTGCTAATTGTGGTAGGCTGCCAAATCATTTGAGTACTACTTGATAAATCATGGTTGTATGGTACTGATTACCAATTACATAGCATTTAGAGTTTCATGAAAATGAGCTCAACTTAATTTGTCATTTTTTAATTCATAATGAATAAGTAAAATTGCTAAAAATATAGATATTTATTTTTTTGGCCAAAAAAATATAGTTATTTATGATAATAATATTTAAAACTTAAAAGTAAGCAACATCATACCCATTAAGGTGCTCTGAATCCAACAGATGAAAGCTTGCAATCCAACAATCACAAAATTTTAAGAAGATTTTTACGGGATAAAAAAAAGGTTTTTTTAATTGTTTTAAAAGTTAAATTTCAAAACCCACCTGGTCTTCAGAATTCCTTTTAAAGAGGAAGATAGGATTCAGAACCAGATGAGTCATCAACCAAGCAGGGAAGCATTCTCTTTTCAAATTATTGGAATGGATCATTGGACAGAAACTAGTAGAAGTGCATTCAATTAGGTTCACTTTGGATATTGACAACAATCTGTCTCTCTTTTACACAACCCTTAAAACTGTAATAAGCGATACCAAAAGTGCAGCTTGAACATGTCTTATCTCAAGGGAAGCTCCCTAAAGTGAAAAAGCAGAGGGTAAATAATTTTTGGTTAGAAAATAAGGTTCCCCTCGACTTCGAGATCAAATCAAATACGATATTTTTCCCTTGCATTTCAAAACTATACGGATATCCCTTGACAGGGGCAAACGGAAGCTTTTTGTTCAATGCGGTCAATCTGATCGGATTTATTAAATAATATTAAATTTCATAAAAATAAGAAAATACCTTTGACCAGTTTGATCACAAAACATTCCAAACACTGTAATATTGCCAGTAAGAAGGTTTTCTTCTTCATATAATAATTGAAAATATAGGCTTCTATAGGGTATTACAAGACTATGAAGTTTAACAACACATCATCTGAAAATGATGCAATTGAAATTCTAGAATTACAAAATGAAGTAATTTAAAATTTTAAAAATTTAAAAATTTCCTGTGTAGTGTCAAGTGTCCAAAATAAATTTCTAGATACGTGGGACATTGGACATTGTCCTTGAAAGAGGAAATTTGTCTGTGAAATTCACCTAAGTAAAAATCAGAAACCACTCACTAGAAAGAGCCTACACACCATTAGAAAGTTAAGCCAATCTTCCAAGCAAAGAAAACCCCAACTTACACATAAAAACATTACAAGATCACTACCTGCAATACTATTGTGTGTACCAGTATACCTCTTCAATTATTTATTTCTTTATTTCTTTGGGGTTTTCTTTTTTTTTTTGATAGGATTCCTCTTCAATTTCTAAGTACATTGCTAAGCTGAAATCCTTCATTTCATATCACATCCCTCCTCAAAGACGTGCTATGAGATCTAACAGCTATTTTTCTAGCCTCTAGGAATCAGGAGTTGGCTAGATCTGAAGTGGCAGGGAAGACTGGATAATAAAAGGATAAAAGAAAAACATGAAAAACCACCTTAATTAGTTCTTTGTCAGCAACAGCAACTCAGAGGCGGGAAACATCCAAGAAGACAGTGAGAAAGTTAACATCATTTTCACAACAAAATTTATTTATGGGTAATTATATAAATGCTTATGACAAATGTAATTTTGGTGTTAAGACCAATTAAGTGAGTATGGGTTTGGACTATTTAAATATGGTAAATCAAGTCCAAACATAACATTTTGAGCCATTTCAAAATTTGGCTTAAAAAATTAAAAAAGTAATTTAAAATAATTTTCTCTGGTCATTATCTCAAAAAATAAATAAATAAAGTTCAAATGATTATATCTGATAAAAAGGGATATCTAATAGAAAGTATGGAAATTCAAATGGAGTCCAGTGATAAAGATACAAATTTGATTTTTAAATGAAAATCAAATAATTTTATCTTTATTCCTCCATAAATAAGAAGGGATTTCCACCTTTTTTTTTTTTTTACCATCCATATTGATTCTTCTGTAAGAAACCAAAAAGTTTCAACAAAATTTCACATCTTCCAATTTTCATATCTTCTTTCATTTATTTCACTTCATTTTATCATTTTTGCTTTAATCTGTAATTGGAAGTTACACATTTGAATGTAAGTAACAATAATAATTTTATTTGGTTGAGAGTAAAATTTTTATGTTTCTTGAGATTAAAAAAATTCATTTGCCATTTCTATTAGTAAATCAAAATTTTTATCTCATGTTAAAAGAAAAATAACAATCAGAGAGGAACAAGAACAAAAGAACAAGAAAAAGAAAGGAAGAATTGGAGAGAGGAAGGGGGGTGGGGATGTGGCATGACCTAGTAAAAGCTGATGCTTTTCACCATCACAAGAATTAATAGCAGAATGGTTGAGTGAGAAAAGTTATCTAGTTCAGACTTTAGAGAGTGTGCTTTCAACAAACAGAAGAAATTGTAAAAAAAAAAAATCTGTTTAGCCATTATTTTCAGTCCCTGATTTTAGATTGTTAGATTAACTCGTTTATATCCCTCAATATTTACACAAATGGTGTAATTGGAATTTTGGAATTTCAAAACCCTGCACAACCAAATTCTGCTTTCCAAATTCCTGATCCTCAAATGGTTTTAAATTTTGATTAACCTAACTTCTTTTCTTTCTTCAAAGAAATTTGACATGTATGGTTGACTTACACACTTCATAATTCATGCAATTTATGGTTGACTTATCTACATTTCTCCAATAGAATAGAGGCAAGAAAGGATTCCCCTCAACATTTTTCAACTTTCATACTAATATTTTATATGCAGAATTTGAGTGGGGACAGTTGCCCCCACTTTAAATCCATCTGTCCCTCAACAACCTAAATTAGTAGGGAAATAAGTGTGCAAAAGAGATTTAGTGCTTGTTTGGCCTGACTTTTTTTCAACTTATCTACCTCTTAAAAGCAAAAGCCAAGTCAAACATAAATTTTGAAAAGCTCTTAAAAAAAAAAGTAGCTTTTTTTTAAAAAAATAAAATTTTCAAAAACAGAGCTTTTGGAAAAGCTCCTGTGAGGAGATTTTTCTTCTCTTCTTTTAAAAATGCAAGAGAATTTTTATTTTTGTTTCAAAAATATCCTTATCTGTTAAATATAATTACAATATTACCCTCTCGAAAAAGGAAATACCTTTTATGATAATTTTAACCAAAATTATAACTTATAAAAAAGAACTTATAAAAAGAAATTTACCAATCAACTTTAGCTTATTTTTAAAAGCTATTATTTTTCACAAGAGCTTCATAATAGCTTTTAAACTAGAAAAAAACCAGACCAAACAGGCTCTTTGCTTAAGAGATATGACAAGGATTCTTAGTGTCATAAAGAAAGTGTATATTTTTTATAATTATGTGGAGTAAGAGTTCTGTTCATACAAACTAAAAGGGTTCTGGTAATCTTCTCTTGGATCTCATCCAGTAGTTGGTGCATTACCATGAAGCACAGACACAGACAAGCAATACATGTACGACATGATACGGACACAACAACATGGCAATTTCTAATAAATTAGAACACGGGTACAGTAGAACCCAGCAATAAAAAATGTTTTTTTATATATTTTTTACGTAAAATATCCAATATAAGTGTAAAAATGTTTTTTTACAGCAAAAAACTAGATAATTCAAATGAAACACACATATGATTATGCTTGTACTTACCATATACAGAGCATTTGTGGCTTACACCTTTGGTTTGATTTGGTCTTTAGACCAAAGGAAACTGAACAACAATGATAACAAGAAAAGAAAGCCATTTCCAACTCTATAAGGTCAGCTACATGGATCTATTTTTGTCATTATACTCTATTCAAGACAATTTTTCTAGGTAAGATTCATAAAAGAAAGGCAGGAAGCCGATTTAAAACTTTGTCAAATCATTAGGAACAAAGGATAGCCAAATTAACAAAATAATTATGTTGATTTGGATATCAAACTCAAACTGAACCAAGACTTTTACAAGAACATCAAATCAATTGTACTTTGTTTTTCAAATAATGAACACCCTATTGCTTTTAATTTGAGTATTTAAGATTCTGTTTTATCTTCTTATTTGTTTCTGTCACTTATTCCTACGATGAAATTAACCAATAAAGCTAACACACACACACACACTCAAACAAATACATGTACATGCATGTGTGCACAAAACATGAACCACTGACCTGGCAAATAGCCCATTCTGAAACATCAAAGATCTTGCTCTCAGCACAAACAAAAGCACGTGGTATTTCCACCTAAAAAACAGGTACAGTACCAAACTGCTAAGTGTAATAAATACTTAAGCCTTTTAAACAGCATAAAATTGAAAGAAGGGGACTAAAATTTCTGATAAGCAGACAAAGAACAATAGCAGATGTTTACTTGAATAACTAAATCACACATATAATCAAGCAAACTGCATGAAAAGGGAGAAAAGATGCTATCCAAGGCTTACATCCTTTAAATGGTATTTTAGCCTCCTGTACATCTTCATAATTTTTTGTTATTGCATATAAAGTACTTATGAAAAAGGCCCTGGAAAACCAATATCCTCCCAAAAATTTTCAAATATCATCTCTTTTCTGTTTTTCCTCGCATTTTGTTTTAAATTCTTATAGATTTTCATGAACAACACTGCTTTGTTTTCATACACAAGAATAAATAAAATAGTTGCAAGACATCACTATTCTCCCGCAATATCATCTAATTTGATAAGTGTTTTGCTTTCCATATTGCTGATAAAGTTGCAAATACCCAAGTGCACGAAGTGCTTCGGTTAAGAGCAACTCAGAAACTAATAAGTCGAGTTGCTTCTTTACAAAGAATCAACATGCCATTTTCAGTAGTCTTCCATTAATGAAGTAGCCATTTAACTAGCATGTGAGTTGTGACTATTAACATGGCTATGATTAGATGGGTTTATTTGTAATGAAAGGCTAGAATAAGAGTGCTCTCATAACCTTCATCCAAATAATCCTTTAGATCAATTGTAAGCACCTTTCTTATTCCAAAATAAAACATTAGAGATTTAAAACTCAAATCTACTATCTTGTTCCAGCTCCAATCTTAAGTTTTGCATCTGATAAACATTATTTCCTGTTTTTAACTTCACACACCACAGCAAGAACAATATGACTAAGCAAATTGCTAATTTGATAATAAAAAACTGTTGACAAAAGACACTCACAACTTGATGGTCATACCAATATCAGTTGAAACAATCAATGCTGTAAATCAAATGGACTGAACCTTTTTGTCAGAAGTAACCTACCTTTTGAGGCCTATCAAACACCAATGAACCTTTGTACTCAACCCATCCATCTCCATCCTTGGCTTGATGATATTGACAGCAATCCTGTAGTCAGAGCTAATATAAGAAATTTATGAAATGCATTTAGGGCAAATGAATTCTTTGAGTTTGTAAATGTGTGCATGTCTGTGTGTATGCTCACACCAGCATGCAAGTGTGTGTGTGTGTGTGTGTGTGCACGAGAACAAACATTGACTAGTGCTTTAAAAAGCATTATTGAATCCTGCCTTGAGAGACACTCTAGGATGAGGAATCATAAAATCGCCTTAGGCACAACTTGGAAGAATTTCTCCTCACTCTATTTGTTTGCTTTGACATTTTCAATTTTCTTAAGAGGTTTGCAGCCATTATTACTTTTTTTTTTTTTTTTTTTTTTTTACAAGTAGCTTTTGCGTTTTGAGCTGCAAGCATTAGATTGAACAGTTTCACATCATTTTCTTAATGATAGAATAATTGGTGACCCACCATGGACAGGCATCTTTTTCCTTTTATGCATCCACTTGTGTAATCGCATTTCAAGCCATCAACACGTCAATACTTTGACCCAAAAAAGAAAAGGGAAATAACACATTAAAATATCATTAGTTAGTAATATTTATGTTAAAGATATTGCACATCTATTTTATCATTCTTTTCTAGCTTTTTAAAGTTTAAATTCATTGAAATAGTTATTATAATTTCAATTAAACTCTTCACTTCAAAAGGCTTATGCCTCAACATTTCATGGTTAAGCCTCATTTTATAATAAATGTAAAATGCTAGACCTTTTATTACATTGAATTTTTTTCAAACAGAAAGAAACGAAGCCTGACCTGACACCATCTCGCCTTGGCCTTGTTCCTATTTGTGCACACCCATATATGTGAATTACCACACTTAGTGCACTGGATACGCCTTGATTCTTCAGAGCAATTATCTGGACTAGCCTGCTGAAAGGAGAAAACGGTTGAAAGATATTATTTTTTCATATTATCACTCCGCATGAATGAACTGACTCAAAATCACATGAATCAGCACGAAAAAAAAAAGTTTGCACATGCAGCCACTAACCATAAGACCATAAATGACTGAAAATTGATTGCCAGAGGCAAATATTGCAGTCATGTTGGACAAACCTTACCCTCATTAGCCAATAGTGAGATCAGGAAATCTCAACACCATAACTCAAATTGATCTTCACTCAAGAGGACAAAGTTATTGGAGAAATAGATTGAAAATTTTTCCAATTTGCCTAAAATTCCAGAGCTTTCTACAATATTATCTGTAAGAAACTCCCAGATAAGCAAAACCAAGTAATGAGAACCCTGAATCTAGATTTCCAAATTCTAAGAGTTGCACATTATCTCTCTTACACAAAAGTAATTTTGCATTTCATGCCTGTTTACTATAAATTCCATCAAAAAAAGAACTACAAGAACACACTCTAAAGAAATAATAATGCCAGCAAAACAAAAAGGAGCTATGGAAATCAAAACTACCTGCCGTGAAGAGCTATGAGACTTTTGACAGACACTCCTAGTTCTGGATTCTTCCTTCTTCAATTGCTCGTCATAGTCCCTCTTTTTCATTGAATCAGAAAGAACCTACAAATCCATGCCAATTCAAGCTGCATAAAGACAAAGCCAAAATGTTCTCGAGTCGTTGACATTGTTCAACTTTCATTTCAGATATACCTAAAATAGGAACTCAAAATAAAAATTATATTAGGAGTAAATGGCAATAAGAAAACAGTTGCTCACCTCATATGCACACTGAATTTTCTTAAATGATTCACTTGCTAAAGGACTTCCCATATTTTTATCAGGATGTACAAGCATGGCCTGTTGAAAGAAGAATTGAGAGAAAATAAGTCAACAAATTAGTTGATGTGCCAAAAAAAAAAAAGAGTGGAAAACAAAAGATGGCTAAATGAAGGGAACTTATGAAAAAGAATATGAAAGAAGGCTATCTTCCCTTGCATCCTAAAACATTATCTCACCTACCATGTTTCTCTTGAACTCCAATCCATCCATTACCTTTACACAAATCCTAAAATCTTTTCCCTTTCCTTAATTATGAATTAAGGAAATAATCTATAAGAAACAAAGGCTAAAATAATGAAACATGGCCCAATATCACTTTAATAGAAATGGAGAAATCTTCCTAAGGTCTAGTTACACTTTTACAGAAACAAAAACCAGTGACTAAGTTAGATGTTTAGGCAAAAAAATGATTATGCCTTCCTTCAGGATAGCATCTACCTTCTTTCGATATTCCTTTTTCAAGAGCGCAGTGTCAATTTTTATGTGACGAGGAAACCCCAATGCTTCATAATGATCTGTGCTATTCAATATTCTTTTCATTTCATCAGCCGAACTCGTTTCTTCTTTGACCACCCTTTTAGCAGAAAACTCTTTTTGGCTAATAACTGACGTAGTAGAATATTTACTGGATGACTTGCATGACTGCACCTTCTCAGGTTCATCAGTGGGAATGGAGTAATCACATTCTCCAGATAAATCATCTTCCATAACTGGTTTGGATTCCTTCTGCTCTTCGTAATGTGTGTTTTCACTCGCATTATCAATACATTGGAGCAAATAATTCAATACATCATTCGAGAAAAATGCAAGGTTTATTGATAGAAAAACACCAAGCCACCCAACACGAACTTTGACACAATAAACAGAGTATGTAGTCGCTATCAAGACTATCAACCGTGCATGACTTAAGGAGAACAAATAACCTGCAGAGAGAGATAACAACATGGAGACCTCAAAATAAAAAAAGAAGAAGAAAAACACACATACAGAATAGTTAAAAAAGATGAAATGCAAACACATTTAAGTCCATCAAACAAGTTTCAGAGAAAAAAATCTTCCATCCAAAATTAGATATAATTCATACCTTGTTTATCATGGCAAACAAATTAATAATGCAACATTGACAACAAAGAGGAAACATGCACAAGTTTAGAGAGTAAATTCACATGCTAGCCAGGTTTCAGATGATGCAGAGGACTTTTATAAAGTAACACTTCTTCACATATAGTAAAAGCTGGATAAGGGCTTTGGTTGATCACTCAAATTTTCAAATAAAAAGTCATGGAAATTCCTCAAAATCATTTATCATGGAACTTCATATTCCAGAAGGTTAATTGTTTGGCTGGTAGTGGCTGAAGTAAATAATTAAAGGCATGATAAAACTTGATAACATCAAAGTCATTTCAATCAATCACCAAAGGTTAGCGTACTGATTGCCGGCACTCAGTTTGGACAAGGCATTTGATAGGACAGTGACACGACTAGTCAAGCACTGGTATTGAGGGAAATAACTACAGATAGATTGAACTCAGCCTAAAGATGATGCTAATAATTTAACCAAAAAAACAGAACCTTTATATTTGAAACAATTAATAACATTAAAAACAAATACTGTCAAAGGATTCCACATTTTTTTCCTTTTGGGTCTGCTCCTAATCATGTAGAATCCTATTATGTCTGATAGAATTAATCCCACAATCAATTGTGTTTGCACTTGCTAGGCATGCAAATTCTCTGCATTCTTAAGCAGGGAGCATGAGAGCCTACGAAGTGCTGCATAGCTTATAACATAATTTAATGTGTCAGTTAGAGATTAAGAGACAAAACTCCTTTCATAATTTCTTGGTCTTACTCCTCTTGTCACAATCTGACACTTTTCATTTCAGTTTCCATTGCCAAAGCCAACATGACAAGCTTTACTTCATAAACAACCAGACCAATTGACAAAAACAAACTATTTTATATGTGCTTTCCTTACATCTTCCTATAGATTTTCTAGTAAATATGAATATGTACAAACTCGAAAAATACAGCCATAATCAATTTTAACACAGAATAAGGTAGATAATTTTTTAAAAATAAACTTTCTCATCATTGGTTTCTGCAACTGTTTCTCAAACAGAAAATGTATGACAGGTCATGTGTGTAATCAACAACATTGATAGACCTATCTGATGTGTCATTACAGATAGAACATGAAATAAACAAAAAGCACAAACATAATGTTACTGACAAGAAAAATTCATAGTCAGAGGGCAAGAATCAAACTGTACCTCCAACTATAAACAATGTTCCCGTTATCCAAAAGTTAGCATACATCCATAATATCAAAATGCCAAAGAGTCCTACAAGAAAGAGTCCAGGAGTGTAACCTAAGTACTGAACTGCAGCTCCAGCAGCTCCCTGAAACATATGAGACCAGATTGTCATTATCATTCTCAAATTTCTAGTTGCAAATTATAAGTTAATAGAATTGATTCCACTCAGTAAAACTAACATACCCTTAAGCTAGTTTAAGAAAGTCAAAATCCACCAAAACTCCCAGTAAAACAAAACCTCACTAAGTTTTGTTTAACTAAATAAACAAATCCACCGTTGACACCCCTTAGAAACTTTTGCTCCTCTAATCTCATGTCCACAGTCATCAGTAGAGAGCAAATGCTATCAGACAGATATATTATAAGTTAGAAAAAGACAAAATTTAAACCTTTGACATCACAATCGTGGGAGATGTAGTGCAGATATGGCTCATTCAAGACTAAGTGTTCGGAAAAACTTCAATGACGCTAACACTCAAATTTGTATGCAGACAGTTTACATACGGAGATTAAGGCAAAAAACCAAGGGCAGCAATTCCTTGACAACAGCATAAGCATGATGCCGAAGGATCTTTTGAATCAACAATATCATCAAGAAAAAGCATTTTGACATCTACAACAAGAACTTCAAGATATGATCTCCAATCAACAGTCACCATTCAGCACAACCATAAGCTTTCTAAAATTAAAACTTTTAGCTAAAAGCAAATATTCTTGCCCAAAGGCCACGGTCTAGACTCTAGTGCATTAACTGAGAAACAAAGTTATTAAATTCATTCTCATTTTCGAAACTCCAACTCGATCAATCAAGCCAGGAAATTTTTCCAAAGATATCCCAATTCATTTTTCTTCTCGAAGACAATTTCAAAGCTATCACAAGGTTGACAAATATATAATCGAAGCAATCAATCATCCCAACTTTGTTTTAGTTCATTCCAACCAAATTTACCAAGTCCATCTGCCTAATCAAAGCCATATAAAATCTACAATGAGCATGAAAATTGTCCAACAACTCACATAATCAAAATATAAAAACAAGCCAAACAGATTTTAATAAGAACACGAAACAAGACCTACCATACTTAGAAGTACATAAAGCAAGCAGGACATGGAAGTCAAGCTAAGGAAACAACTCCACATTATAACAAGCAACGAAGCTGAACCCAATCTGATACATGACTGAAACCCTCTCACCATACAATCTTTCCAATAAACCAAAAGCAACCTCGAAAACTTCCAGAATTTAGCACATCCACTACAAACCATAGGCCAATGCCTCTCAATTAACAACCCCATTTTATCCCTACAACAACCAACCGCCGTTTTCGCCTTGGAATAAACATGTTTCTGAGATTGTAACCATTTCCAACCTTGCTTAACAAGCCCTATATCCTCCATCACCCTTTTAGCCTTGGATCCAGCTCAAAAAAGATCAATTTTTTTCGCTAAGAAAATGGAGAAAAGAAAAATACCCATTTCAAGAATTGAAGCTTACAGGAACTAAAACATGCCATTTGCTCATTTATCGAAAAAAATAAATACCCATTTGCTTATTTATGAAAAATAAAAAATACCCATTTGAGGCATTGCAGTTAAGAGAGTAAATTCGATCACGCTGGGTTCGTTCAACGCTAAAATGTTGCTTCACATGTAAGCTTCCAAAAAGGTTTAAAACCCAACCAAAAAAAAAAGCCAAAAAAAAGATGGCAGCCAATTTTTCCCCTTTTTTGACTCTGAAAATCTGAAACTAAACCCAAAGGACTAAAGAGCAAAGCAAAGTAGATGATAAGGTCAGTTGAGTTGGGTCGGGTGAGTGAAAGCTAAATTAAAAAAGGGATAAATTTTCGGTTTGAAAATTTTGGGTTTTTTTTTGGAATGGTAGTACAAAACCCTAATAATCTAAACAGCTTTTCTTGGGTTTTTTTTTTAATTAGTAATTATTAGGTTTTTTGAGCGAGTACTCGTGAAAAAGATGACTGAGTTGAAGAAAGTTTGAAAAAGTTATTCTAAAGACAAAAAGAGAGAGTGAGCTTACTTCTCTTACTGACCGAACTTGGAAAGCCAGAGACATTAGACAAAGCCAAGTTTGGAGTCACATATTTTATTAATTTTTGTTTTCCTTTTTCTTTTCACAAGTATTGTTTTGCCATTGTTTACATAAAAATTACACACCAATACTCTGACTAATTACAGATCAAAGTATCTTGAACCGTTTGGGTACATTTTCAAAGTATATTTATGGCTTTATGGAATGTTAGATGATGATGATGGGGAGAGTTGGTGATGAAAGATGATGATCCACAGGGCTTTAGGACCCACTTGTTTTAAAGGGGTCTTGCTAACATTGCTAACATCATCAATTACAAGCATGACATGCTCTCTTCATAAGCCACCAATGTGCCATCAAGCATTCCTCCTTCTTTTCCCCCCAATTAAAACAATGATTCAATAACTAAGGTTTGTTTAGTTTGGTAAGTAATTAGAATAAGAATACAGTAAGTTATTTCCTTTATGTCAAGCACAAAATTAGAAAGGAACAAACTAAAAGGGTTTATACTTATACCCTACTCAAACTCAAAAGGAATACTAAACTTGCTATTTGAATTTGTCTCAATCTGAGATATAAGGTACTCATGCTTTATATAACTAGATCGAATATTCACAAGTACATATTTGAAAGATACCCATTATCAAATATTCCCAAAAAAAAATTAAATTAAACAAATAATAAAAGCACAACTGATTTCCTAGACCACTTGTACAACCCCAACGGGAGACATTCAAGAATTTAATGGGCATAATTCTTTTTCTTAATAAACTTATATTTATTAATAAATATAAATAAATTATGAATTATAATTTTATAAAGAGTGATTTTATATTTAATATTCACATAAACAATTATATTTGTAAATTTCCCACCACATGGACTATTTACCTGATCAATATATTTAGTCAGTGTTAGTTCAACTAAAACTTCTTAAGTATAATAATCACGCATGAAGTACTCAAATATAGGGGGAAAAAAGCACTAACAAATGTAGACGGGTACATTGACAATAATGGATAAAGAAGACATGCAGTGTCTAACCTTCTTTAGATATATTCTATGATTTAGATTAGATTCTTCATGTTAAACTAGACTTGGTAAGCATAAGGCTTGATTCTGGTGCCAAAGAAGATTTATTGCAATTTATGGGCAATGGATAAAAATCTAAGTTAAAACTTTGTGCAAAGCCACTAGTCTCAAAAGGGCTTTGAATGTAAGAGTTTGCAGTATAATATAGGATTTGAGATTTGCCACAAGACAAAGGATATTATTGATAAAAAAAAGTGAAGAAATGATCACCCAAATAGAGAAAAAGAAAAATAATAGTGTTTAGCAAAGTGTTAAAAATGCAAAAAAGAGAATTAATCATCTCAAATTAAAAGCTTTTGAATACTGGCTGCTAAGGTTTCTTTCATTGAATTTTGACACAAGTGTTTACTAGCAAAGATGGGAGTATTAATTATCAAGAGGAAATATGTTTATGATAAATTTAAGATGTATCAATCTTGCATGGGAGATCTTAAATACTAAATAAATATATAATTGCAACAGATAGATAATGGATCCGAACGTTGTCGTCCTCAATTTGCCTGCATTCTGCCCAATCATGCCTTCATCTTTAATTTGTCGGTGGAAATAGGTGGAATAATAATTAATATGAGTAAGTAATTAAAAAAATATGGGTAAAAAAGAGAGAACCAAAGAAAAATTATAAAAGAAAAAAATAAATGAAATGATAAAAAGGAAAGCAATAGAATAATTAATTCCAATTAATCTTAAAAAGAGAAAGAGCATGTGATAGAGGACGAGAAAGGACTCACATCCACCTGCTTTACCTTACTATGTTTTGTTGATACTTTTTTCTTTTATTATTTTATTGCAAACTTGAGGGTCTTTACCTTAGTAGTGTTTGATACGAAAAAGAATAGGCTGAAATACTCTCTTTTAATCTAAATTTTAAACGAATTTATTAGTTTTTGAAGTAAATACTTCATCTAAAAAAAATATCTTCTGTTAAACACATAAATTCAGTCGTTATTCAATCGTTAATATGATAACGTGATAATATTAAAATAATAATTTTATTTTTTATTAAAAATTAAAATTATATATTTTTATTTATTTTTTTATTAATTTAAAAAAATAGAAGGAGATTAGTGCTCCCCTTCCTTAGGGAGCCTATTTTTTTATTTTTTTAAAAAATATATAATAATAATTTTTTAAATTAATAAAAAAACATTTTGAAATGAAATGTTTATTTTAAAAAATAATAGATCTGTCTGAAATTTTAATTAAAATTTAAAAATATATAGGTATTTTACCAAATATATATATATATGCAAGATAAATTAACAAATTTGACAAGTTATAATACCTAAGACGAAATTTCCCAACCCTTGGCAAGTCTTTATGGTCATGAATTTCTCCAAGGTATTTGCTGGACATCGATTATCCCTAAAATCAACAAGAACACACTTCTCTCAAAATTTTTTAAAAGAAAATGTTAGTATAAGCAACATTAAAAGAATGAAGATATTTACGTTTAATCACATAATTTTATTATGGTGTATGAACATAATTATATTAATGATGGCATTAAATAAATTAAAAAAATTCAAGTATCATGACTAAAAAAATTCAATATCACTGTCTATACGAATGAATCGAATAATAAAATAAATTGAGTTTTAACTAATGAAAAAAAATGCTTAATGTAAGCAAGAGGTTGAGATTTTGTTCTGTATAAGATAAACTCAAGTTGAATTAGATTAATCGTCCACAAGTATGAGAAAATAACAAGCATTATATAAATAAGTAATGGAATAAGGACCCAAACATTAAAATATAACAAATTAGAACATGTAATTGTAGAAATATAACTATTCGAAAAAGCCAACCAAGAATGTTTTGCTAAATGACATATATTGCGCAGGCTGATACCATGTGAATAATAGATAATTGGGATTAACTTATTCTATTTTATATTGATTAGAAACAAAGTATATATACAAGAGTGTTAGGCTAATGTTTTAGGTAAATGGGTTACAATATATCTTTTATTTAAAAAAAATCAATAAAAACTAAAAATTTATAGCATACTAACTTAAGTATGAGTCCTGCAAAAACCGATTACATCCAATAAATATTCAATGATACTTTTATAATTTAATTATTTACTATTAATTTCGCTTATTTATATCTTTTAAAAGGAAATATCACGATTAAAAACAACGTGTGTTAACAATAGTAAATCACTAATATTTTCCTGACATTATTCTTATTATTAATAACTTGGACAAATAATTTATGATAAAAAAGCCCTGCACTTTTTTTTTTTGTTAAAGAAATCTAAATTTAATAAATAGGACAAGGTAAAGAAGAAGAATAAGCTTACTTAGAGCTGCAGGTGAGACAGTCGATATGTGTGCGGAGGGGAAAGTTCACAGCGAAAACCAGATAAAGCAGATACTACAATTTTGCTTGTATTCTTCATTGACATATTTATTTAAGTTCCGTTCTATTATGTGGGTTTTCCAATTTAAGTTTATGTTTGATTGTGAAAAATATATTTAGATACAAGAGAATAAATTTTTGAATAATTAAAAGCTATACGATTTGTTTTAGAGAACATAATACATTACTTTAATTTTGAATAATTATTTATTTTAGAATTTTTATTGCATTTTTAGTTAATTGTTTGTCTTCATTAGAATTGATTTTGTTAATTTCTATCATTTGTTTTTGTTTTTAGTGACTTTTTGGAAAACTAAAACAAATAATAAAAAATATAAGCAACATTGGGTTTTTTTCACTACAACAAAATTGGGTTTTAATTAAATTTTTTTATAACAGTTTTTTGTGTAGTTAAATTTAAAAAAATGTAACTACCTAAATTTTTAGTTTCACTTGTTTTACATTTAATAGCAGTATAAAAAAAATACAACCTTTAATAATCTATGCAATCTTACATTTTATTCATAATACTGTTAAAAATTTACATAATGCAATCCAATCTATAAAAATATTGTAAAAAGGTATAAAAAAGTGTTATTAAAATATTTTTAATAACACATTTTAAAAATATTTCGTTGTAATGTGTTTTTATTTTCTTGATTTTTTTAATTCCAAAAATTAAATATTTTTAAAATTTTGTAAAAAGGACATGACTTTTTTAAACACATGACCGGCATTTATTGATTGTGTTTGGACTCGTGACACATTTGACTAATGGGATTAATCAAAATTGCAAATTGGTAGACAAAAATATAATTCGGGTATGTACTTGTACAATTGATAATTCATTATAATTCGAGTATCAAATATGTAATTAAAATTTTTCTATAATTATATACTGTTTAGTTGGATGTTTGTGTTGTTCATTGGTTTCTTTTCTTCCTTTCAGTTATATAAGGTATATATACACTAATAATAGATTCATTAGATGTGGAAAAAGTATTGGTAAAGGCTTTATTTCTCTTTCAGTAACATGTAAGATGTAAGTATCTTTCATGACAGAAACGTTTGTTTATCCACACACATGATGTGCCAGCCTTACGTTGCTTGTCTCTTTCAAGAAAATTTAATTTCACATGGACCAATTATAATGTGATGGGAAGGACCATGTATTAATATTATATATATGCTTTCCCCTTTAATCAAATTAGTTGTTACAGGCTGAAATTTAAGTCCAATTCCATGCAGCCTTAAGTTCTGAAAATAGAGTTTAAGTAAGCTTACAAATCACGGGTTCAAATTTTCAACCTAAAAGGCATGTCTAATAGATGGTAGAAGATCTATATTTATATATCCAATACTCATCTCATCTCTCATGAATGTGAGATCTGTGACATGAGCACCCATAGAGTAGTTGACCAACAGGTGATAGGCCGACAAAAGTAAAGTGGGTTTTTTTTAAAAAAAAAATTATAATTTTATAATTTTTAAAATTAATAAAAGATAAAATTATAATTTTTATTATTGATACATCATCAAATTAATAGAGTTGATTAACGGATAGACTTATATATTTAGCAGAGATATTCTTTTGGAATTGAATGTTTATTTTATGAACTAATAGACTCGTGTAAAATTATGATTAAAACTTGAAAGATTATGTGTATTTTACCTTTAGAATTTTATGTGTTGTGCTATCATAGGTTGAATTTCATAATTCACACATTTTAAAGAGGCAGAACGACTATTTTAATTTTAACTAAATCAAGTCATTGATATTAATTTTCAAAAAAAAAAAAACTAAATCAAGTCATATTTAATTTGTCTCTAAGGAGATATTTTAAAGATCTTGAATTGAAATTTTTAAAATTTATGAAATAAAAAATATTACTTATCATTATATAATCAAACATCATCATGTACAGAAAAAAATCATGTTTAAATATCAGATATTGCTGTGCATCTTACTTATCCGAACCAGACCATTGGTTGTTTCACGAGCTTCCTTCCCCTTGGTAAGCCTTGCTGTAGGTTGCTCGAGTAAAAAAGACGGTAAAAGAACATTTTTAGCGGCTGTATTTACTCGATACTGACTGAATTGGTGAATCCCTGGTTGTCATTTCCGACTTTTGGTGTTTTGATAAAGCCATAATTACCTTGGTCGTGTTTTTCTAGGAACCAGCATTCACCTGCTTTCATCACAGCTGGAAACAAGTTAGAGCTCTCCCTGTTTCCGTCTCTTTAAAAGGCACTTGACAATTCTGATTCCATCATTTTCAGAAAGTCTGTAAGCTCCCGCCCCGCACATTGCCGTGTGTTTAATCAAATTACATCTCAAAGGTATTGTCGTGAACGGTCAAAGCTAAATAGTAATTGCATCGCATCTAACAGTTGCCCAGAAAAAACACGTGGCAGTCTAGATTCAACCTACCATCTCTTGAATCACGACATGCGTTGCTCTGGCGCCACTTGTTTTAGAGATACTGGACTATGGCCCTCTCTTTTTCTCTTTTTTTTTATGGCTTCCACGTGGTTAGAAAAGGATGCTTTTTTAAATTTTTTTATTTATGTAATTAATTTAGTTCTCAAAATAATTAATTGTAAACGATGAAGAACAACATGTTGTCAAATCTGACGTTCAGGGGAAAAGATTCACCAGGAATTCAATACCTGTTTGAGTACGTAACTATAATACTAGTTGAAGTTCCAACTTATATATTTTAATTACATTCGAATATTTAATTTATTAATTAATAAATAATTTTTAATTTACAGAATAAAATTTAAATCCCTTTCACCCGATTGAAAAAAAAAATTATATGCCTTAATTTCCTTTTTTGACAAAAAAAAAATTATCATTGAATGTATTATAGTAGGTAACAATCTAGTTGTTATATTAATGGAAAGTTTCCCTTCACATTAGCTATACGCTATTGATTTAATGATAAATAAAAATATAAGTACCTAACTAAGAATTATTACATGAACATATATGAATAAATATGTGCAACTCTGTATGCTTAAAAATTACTATTGAGAAATTTTTCCAATAACTGGGTTTGAGTTGATTGAAAACTAATTGATCACATGATTTTGATTTATTTTCTAATAAAAATATTTGACCTTAATAGATTTTTTACAATTAAGATTATTTTGGTGATACTATTCAATTGATTTATTATCTATTTTTAATACAACCAATCATGCAATAATATCTTTGTTTTGGTATTTATTCATCATCAAATATTCACAGAAATTTTTTAAAATGCACTTATTATTAAATTAAATATTCAGAGAAAAAAGTACTTGGTAGTGAAGTGGGAGATAGCAAGCTACCTTCATATATATATTTGGAAATGTCAAAATCAAAGGAAAGAAATGTTGGTGGTTAGGTGCAAATCCTACAGTTGAAATGCATGAGAAATAGATATGAAGGAAAAAATAAATAGATGTTTTTGCAATTAGTTAAGAAAAGGGAAGTTTTAAAAAGTAGAGAAAAGCATGTTATATAATAGCCAGTAATTATATATTATATTTATTAACCAACAAAAATCAACTTTGGTATCTTCTTTTACTCTTTTAAGAAGCTAATATTAATATATGGCTGAAACTTTAATTAATTCAAAGGTTAATATTTAAACTCTAATTCAACTTTGTATTAGAATATTAGGATTACTTAATAAAATAAAATTATGTAATTTTGCAAATGAATACTGATTCTGCTTTAGATTTGACTTATGATTGATCATTCCTCAATTAATAATACGCGATTCATACATATAATATATAAATAGAATTTGAATATTAAATGAATAAGGCCAAGAATATAGGATTTGAACCTTGTCTTGTTCACATAGCAAGAGTCAATAGAAATTATTAGTTTACATTATTATTACTTTGACAAATTTATAATCAAAAAATGAAAAGAAATTATTAGTTTGACATTATTATTACTTTGTATAATCAAAGAAACCCAAAAATTTATTTTTTTTTGGGCCAAAGAAAATCAAGATGTAATATATAGAAAAAGTAAAAGAAACAACTTCAATATTTTTGACATAATATCTAAAAGGTCTTTAAATTATTCGGTAAAATTTGAATAAATTTTTATTTTTATTACCTTTAGTTAAATTTTTATAATTTTTATTTTAAATCAAATATGCTCTTATAATTATTAGTTGACTAATTGTTATTAGTCAAAATATTATTTGTCATTTTTATGGTAAGTGGTGTTAATGTAATACACTAACGTGTCATAGTAGATACTAATGTTACATGACGACAAAGCCATAAGCCATAAGCCAATTTTTATACTATGCATAAAAATGACAAATCGTGTTTTGACTAATAATAGAGCTATTAATAATAAAAATGGGCCTATTTAATCTAAAATAAAAATACATCTATCAAAGATCTCTTGAGGAAGAAATGGCAAGTCAATATCATTCATGTTAGTGGTGGAGGGAAGAGGTCTACTTAGGGATGTGTACATGGTTAGAACAGTTAGTTCGATTCTAGATTTATCAAAATCGAAAATACCGAATTTCTTCTAAAAGACCAAAACCGAATTGAAAAATGTTGATAACTGAAAAATCGAAAGCCAAACTACTTTGGTTAATTTGATTCAATTACTAAAAACTGAACTCATGAAAAATATTCTAAAATTATATATATGTTAGATATAAAGACGATGTTTGATTTATTTGCTTGAGCTCAAATCTACATGATTCTAAACATAATTTCTTCACACTTTAACCTAGCTATAATAAAAGTTAGAATTCTTTTAGAAAAAGACTTGTGTAATCAATAAATTTACATCTCTTTATATAAGCATTTTCCAAAAACCAAGTTGATTAAATTGTTGTAATTAAACATATTTAATCGAAATAACCGAACAATGAACTAACTGAATCAAAAAAACTGAACTCATTTTGGTTCAGTTCGATTCTTTGGCTCGGTTTGAATTTGCACACCCTTAAGTCTAGTAGGCACTTGCCTTCAAAAATTTTTAACTTTTATAATATACCGTTATTTTTTTAGAATTTTATACTTTGGCCCTTACAAACATTAAACCTCTAGTATGACTATTTTATAAATATTATTTTGCCCCCAAACTTGAAATCTAAATATATCATGTGTAGCACGAATTCAATTGTTTGATAGATTTTCTTGCGAATTTAGCTTTTCAATATCCTGTTGGCATTATATTTCTCAAGAATCCTCTTTAAGGGCAGCGTATCAATTTTATTAAGTGATGTTATGAACATTGCATTCCCACAAATTATTTTGGCACAAAGTGTATTGTTTTTTATTTTCTTCTAATAAAAAAAAAATAGTAGAAGTAAAAGAATGATGAAAGAATTTGGCATTAAAGGGAGGAGCCAACCCCGGTTGGTGATGGCTTTCTCCAGGTTGAGTTGTTTGAGGATGGATGGGTAGGAGAATGATCTAAGACGCCTAAACCTTGACCAATTTATTTACGGGGAATTATTTAGACTTTGGAGTAGTTCAACTTTCTTTGTAAATATTAATTAAATCTCATGATAGCAAGTAGTTATTATTATAGGTTTATTTCCCCAATTTGTAAAATTTCCCATTTTAATATACCACCTACCCCATCTTTTTCACTTACATAGTCAGGATTTTTTTTATTCAATGGGGTCAATAAACTAAAGATATGCTTCTTTGTTTGCTGTGACAAGTTTTCATATATTGGAAAACTGCTGTGTGATTGTTTCATTATCAACACCAAGCAATACATTTTCTCAATATAGACTGTAGTCATCACCGAAATTTAACCAGAAAATAAGAGTCCAACTGGTAACATTACCTGGTTACCAATGCCGCAGGCATAACAATCTATGTATACTGCAAAATGAAATTTATAAGTTGAGGTGGTTACTCAGGATTGAAATTTTTTTCTTGCATAAGGGACTAAGCCAAAGGGTATACTCAGGAGCTGGGGAATATCTCTTCCTTTTCTTTTCTTTCACACTTATAGAAGAAAAGTTTTAGATTTTTTGCTTTGAGTATGCAATGCAGTGAAATAACTAGGGAGATAGGTGCAGCTGGACCAACAGGCTACTTGCGGTTGCTCCTGCAGATGAATTCTGCACCATATATTAAACAAATTCATTGCTTTTCCTAAAGAAAGTTTAGTTAAACTCAGAAAAACACATATTACATTGGAACTGACCAGTGTATGGCAGTGTGCATGCCTGCATGTGACAGAGACTGCAGAAGAACCAAGGGATGGGAATTGGGGGCAAAAAAGGAGGGATGCTCGTTGATCAACTCCGCAAAAATTTCCTTTTAGCTTAACAAACACAGTACATTTACAAAGAGTGTACTTTCGGCTATTTTGACGAAGTACAGAAAGAGATCACTGTTGTACAATTTACAAAACGGCAAGCTTCAAAAGTGAAAAATAGAATAAAATGAATAAAATTTGATAACTTCATTCGTTTCAATGCTTAAACACTCTGGTCATATGGAGGGTTGAAGGTCATTGTTGCAGAAGTTGAGGTTCCTGATGATAGGGTTGAATTGTCTAGGTAGTCAGAGCTGGAGGTAGCATTATAAGAAGATGTATGTTTGCTTTCTGACTTGGTTTTCTCAGAACTTCGCACTTTGAGGTCCATAAAGTCAGAAATTAAACCCGGCTTTGTTATCTTCTTCTCATCAACAACCTTCTGGCCAGTTAGCATCATGACCACAGATGACATAGATGGCCTGAGTTTGGGAGTATCTTGGGTGCAAAGAAGACCAATCTTGAGGAACCTACAAGCCTCCTCCGGATCAAAATCACTGTTCAAAGATACGTCTACCAACCCAACCAGCTCCCTTCGCTCGTAAAGGTCCCATGTCTGCAACAAGAAACAGTGTCACAAACCCCAAACCTTCCCATAGGAAGATTAACAACACTTTTCATTCTTATAGACCAGATTATATTTGATTTCCATTTTCTCCAGATACTTATAAAAAGGAAACAATATCCACGAGGTGATCTAAAATTAGGAAAATAACATGCTTTTAACAAGAAGCTTAATGCCGATCTTCAAAGATATCCAAAATTTAAAAGAAATAAAAGGCAATACTTGTACTCATCATTCTTCTGCATGATTTCTGCATAATCTCCATATTTAAATTCTTTGTTCTTCTGTTCACAAACACTACTTATTTCAATTCCAAGATCGAAGTTAATTTTGAAACTAGAGCTCCAGCTATGTGAAGAAATATCAAGATTTGGTAGAGGAAAAATCACAAATTTACTCTGATGCAGTTAAAGCTAAAATAAGCTTATACTTTGTTTGTAAGGTCTAACAGATTTTCAAGGATTAACCTTTAAAACCAAAAAAAAAAAAGAGTTGAATGAAATTCAATAATATTTCAATGATTTACAAAATATTTATTCCTTGCTCATTTTGTAAGTGCTTGATGATCTCTGAGCAAAAACTTAAAGGAAGTCCATTACTTGTAATCACAGGTCAAGCTCTAGTATGGAAATAATTGCAATGAACAAAATTTGCAACTATAATTGAAGAGACTCAAATACATACCTGTTCTAGGAGATATTGTTCTCCTACAGGTAGCTGCGTATTTGTATTACATCTCCCACTGACTATTTCTATGAGAAGAACGCCAAAACCGTAAATATCTGCTTTTCGCGTCAACTGGCCCCTTATTGCATACTCAGGTGCTAGATAACCTCTAAAACAGTGAATGAAAATGTTAATGGCAGCTAATATTTGTCGAAAGCATTAAAGGTTGAGAGAGAGAGAGAATTTTAAAATTGATAAGCTAATATGCACTAAAATTCAGTCCTACAAGTATGACATATGCTTGATAAATCTAACAACAGCTAGCCAAGAGATCTTATACATGATGACACAACAATGATGGCTTACTTGAAAAGGAAAATGGAAAACCTAATTTATAAAGAACCAACTTCAACTGGATTTTGTAGAAGTCATATCAGCCAACCTAAAAGAAGACTTAATCAACATAATTAAAGAAAGACTTCTTGTACTACATATTATCATAAGTTAACCTAAATGATTATCTAAACAAGGAGACTTCTCGGGCCAAAACATATTAGACATTAGTTATCCAAAGCAGCCTCACTTTTTCCCTTTCTCCATCGGCTTTCTTGCAGATTTCATGAAGGATAAGTTTGAAAACTAAAACCTTTTAAGATGAGTGTGAATATTCAAATGATGTTTGTAGATGCTTATTGCCATCGAGTAAACATTAACCACTAATTACTAAATGCAGAATAACGAATGCTCTCTATGATCATAAAGCTGAAATTCCAATATACAAAAGTGATAAATCTTGTATTAGCATTGCTTTTAACACCAATAGTTATGTGACAGATACTGCCGTGGATGATAAAATGATATTCAGTGCTAATTCAAAACTAAAAATAAGTTTGAAAGTATTGTTAAACTTGAACAAGTAATGCCCTTCAAAAAAAAAAAAAACTTGAACAAGTAACATGATGGTTGGAGCCTTACATTGTTCCAGCCACACGAGTGCTGACATGAGTCATGTTCGCTGGGATAAGCTTTGCCAAGCCAAAATCTGATATTTTGGGCGTTAGGTCTTTGTCGAGAAGAATATTGCTTGCTTTGATATCTCTATGAACAATGTATGGCTTTACTTCGTCATGAAGAAAAGCAAGCCCACGTGCAATCCCAATGCATATTTTAGACCGTGTTTTCCAATTAAACTGGATATTACTGCGACCACTACCTGTAAATCAAAAGGTTTTAATAGCACTCAGTTTCAATTTAAACTTTATTAGGCAAGCACTGTGTGAATCCATCAAATAAGATACATCTTATACGAGAGTACTAATTCTATGGTTAAGATTTTAAATAATGCAGTATTCCTTACAAAGAGAAATAAGAAAATGAAGAAAAATAAATACTCCCACTATCCCCAAAAAACTTTCCTCTTTGAAAATGCTCAAGGATCAAAAAGAACCACATTAAATACAGTCAGACTAATTAGTATTTACATAATAATCCAGTTTTTCACTTTCATAAATGGGGTACCATTTTCTCTTCTTTTTCACTTTACAAACAGTTCATTTAATGAAACGCATAGTTGGAATGTGGATGTTTGAAAACAATTAGTGTTTAAATTTTAATTCTGCACAACTTTTTGGGGACATCTGGAATTATAAGTGAGAGCAGTCATATCATGAAACGTGGAGTAAAATATATAGCAAAGACTACATTTTTTCTGAAATATATAGTTCTAGGATGGAACTACTGCTCTGTAGTATAAAGAATAGCCTTGATAAACAATAAACTGAACTTTCAAGTGAAGAACAATATTAACAAATTACCAAGAAGAGTCTGGGAAAGGCTATTATTCTCAAGGTAGTTGTAGACCAAGATTCTGTGATTGTCTTCTACACAACAGCCATAGAGCTTGACCAAATTTTCATGCTCTACTTCTGAGATCACCTTAATCTCTGTCATAAATTCTTTGACCCCTTGTCTTGATTCAGCTGAAAGAACTTTTATAGCAGCAAGATTCCCATTTTTTAGCCGCCCCTGAAAATCCATAATGATATTTAAAGAGGTTCCTTTCATAGAATGACATAAAGTAGACAAAGAATCACGTAAGCGATCCTCAATATGAATATTATATTGAAACAGCATGTGTACCTTATAAACAGAACCAAAACCTCCTTCTCCAATTTTATTGGCAAGGCTAAAATCTTCAGTAGCACTTTTTAATTCTTTGTATGTGTACAATTTTACATTGTGAATGTCAAATTCTGCTCAAAAGGAAAAAAAGAATAAAAGAAGAGCAAATTAGAAGTACTCCTACTTACATAGTGTTAAACAGAATAACCTTGAATTTGATCATAAACTGTAATGGAGCCACCAGAATCTGATGAGTTTTTTTATTTTTCTTCTAACACAAGAAGAACTAAAAGAGAGCATGGCAATATACGAAATGCATGTTTAATAATATAACAAGGTTAGAAGAGTAGAAAATGAAAGTCAAGAAGTTTCTACAAGTTAGCATGGTGGTATGTAGGTTCTGTTATACAGAATGACACAGAGTTCAGAGAGGATTTATTGACAGGATTAGAACAGCATGGATGAAATAAAGAAGTGCAACTGGAATATTCTGTGATTTTAGGACAGCTCTATGACTGATGTTGCTGAAGAAACAATATTCACAAAATGATTGTTGCTGAAATAAGAATGTTTAAGTTGGTATTAGAAAGGATAATATTGTCTGTTTCATTAAAAAAAAACAGAGGAAGATGACATTACTTATAAAAGGTGGAAGTCACGTTAAAATGCAGACACACACACACACACACATAAAAATATTCATTCCTGCACAATAAATGCAGGACAAAATTAGGAAAATGATTTACACCAGTTTAGGGAAAGTTATTTAACATGAAGAGGGAGGTAGACCAAATCACGCTGTTTGATGTACATAGGTTTGATATCTAGCCATCTCTCAGGACAAATGGCTTTAAACTGAGCAGAATGGAGAATTAGTTCATGTAATGGACTTGAGTGGTAAGGCTTAGTAGTCTTAAATAATAAGGGGCCCTTCATTCGATTGCACATGACAGAATAAAAGACTTTATAATTGTTATAAGAAGGCTTCTGACTTACCTTCCTCAACCTCAAAAGACTGGTTGGTTGAAGAATCTAAACGTCTACGGAATAAGAAAGAAAAACAAGTCATAACTTTATGATGCACCACTGACCAGTTTTCTTATATTCAACCAATGCTTTGTATCAGAGCAATTCTCAGACCTGCCAAAAAAAAAAAACATTCAGAAACACTTAATTTCATACTCATAATTCTTTCGAATCAAATGTCAAAAGCATTCAAGAAGATGCACTGATGCAGGCAACCAGTTAACTGCCTATGCTCAATTAGAATTAACACACAAGATTTCATGGTAACTGAGCACATTCAAAAACCTGTTGGTTCTCCTCATTTAGGATGATTTTATACGTGGGATGATAATTCAGGCACTTGAGACAGAATTAAAAGCAAGAGAGCCAATACATTCAGGAATATTTCAGTATGGGACTCAGTTGGGACCCTCGATAGCGTTATCTATGAAGAAGCAGTCTTACATTTTGATTTCTGTACATTGGCATAATTGAATACCTCTGTAACTGTAAGTTTTGCTGGTAATAGGCTGTAGCAGTGGTTCATGGATTTTGTTTTGCTTTAGCTGTTTTGGTGCGTATCTATTAGTTGTGCAAGGTTTATTCATTTTGAAGATCCATAATCTACAATGAATATGTCTCCCAATGAGATACAATACTCTATATATTTCTAAGCAATGCTTTATCAATTAAATAAACCTAGTAAATTCATAAAAAGCTAACTTTTGAAGTTTTGAGCAGGTGGCATTGCCTTCTTTACTGTAGGGTTACCTTGCTGGACTTAACAAACAATTGGTATCACATCACAAATACTCTACCTTCTCAAGAATCAATTAATAAAAATCCGAACTTATTGCTCCTACTTACTCCTTACAGCCCTTAGAATAGCAAACTCGAGCTCATTTCTTCTACAGTGAAATAGTAGAATCTCTTTTCCCTTACTGCATTTCCCCCCCTTTCTCCCCTCCATACAAGAGACTCACAATTTCATTCTTCTGGACAATATGACGATCCTCAATTAGTTCAAACAAGAGCAGCACCTATCACATCAAAAGTTTTTTTGTTTTTTTTTTAATTTCCTAATTATTGTTGTTCACACAAATGGCATGTGAAGACTATTAGAGCAAGAAAATTCAATAAAATCAGAAAAGTGATCTCAAGCAGAAAGTAAAAAGCACAAGTTGACTATAACAGGGGAAGTTTCACACCTGCTACTTCTCACGACAGACAAATATAACCCAAAAATTTAAGAAGCAAATAAAGTCCAAGCAAGAAAGATTGAAATTCCAATGAAAGTCAACTCCTCACTTTCCTACCAATTTTAGATGGATTATACAGGCTACTTTTGAAAGTAACCTTAAACCTAAATCATCTATGCATAAACTAGTGATAAAGGTGCAAATAAATGTGTTTAATCCCTGCCTCTCAGTTCTCTATCTTTTCTCAGCCATGCTCCTAGGTGTCCCCCCTTTTCTTTGAGCAGATGCTGCAATATTTAAGTGTGTTAATATCTCACAACTCAGAATGCTTAGTTGAAAAGACCGAGATGAATGACATGTCTGTAACCTGATTGTTTACATGCAGCATCAGGCTTCCGTTCTTTATTGCAACCTCATCAAATTGGAAAAGAAAAGTTCATTCAAGATTAAGTGACATCAACAATGAAATGTAAATAAAGGCATTCACAAAGAAAGGATCCAAAACATGAAGCACTCAGACAGCTTCCATTTTGATGAAAATTTCAAAATCTTTGTAAACGAGCAAGCAAAAGTCCCACATCAATACCCTTCCAACTTTGAAATCAGCAGAGACCATCCACAGTCTATTCTTGCAATCTCATCTCTGAAATTTCCTAGATAGTTATCATGCAACTTAACATATTAAAAACTTCATAAAAGCAAACAAAAGTTCAATATCCACATCCCTCAACAGTCAACTCCATCCATTTGCTCTCTCATCTGTAACTAATATCCACCAGCTGATTGAAAGAAAAAATCCAATGGGATAGGATCTAAGACTCAACTACGTTTGACTAGGATAGCTAATCTTATTGGTAGGATCCATAGTTTAACCTTATATGCATTAGAAAGTAGAAAAAATTCTGGATTGCTTCCTCTGCTCTCTGTGTAGCATCAACCTGATTAATTTTCCCAGAAATAGAAGCATCATAGAGCTCTGAATGCTGCAAGCATAGCCCGCAAGAAGGGGAAGGGGCAGAATAATAACAACAAAGGATCTGTGGTGTTTCTGAGAGCATGTCCTAAGATGACAATTATTATCAGTTCATCTACAAAAGGCGAGGTGATTACAGTCCATGAACAAAGACAGAAGAATAATCCATCATTGTTGAGTTAGTTCCATTCAACAGTGTGATTAGATATATGAAAAAGATGCCCTCTTAACACAGAGAACCAACCGTAATTCTGTAGAAGCACATGGCTAATGCAATTTCACCAATATCAGGGGTATAGTGACACCAAAAAAATATGTTCTCTTTTATTATTTCACATGAACTTTGTGGGCATGAGACTTCAAAACCATTAAATTTGATGTAAAAGTTTTACACAAACCTCAACTCGTTCAATCATTTTCACTCCATATACATAAAAATCTCAGGCATTTTAAGTGCATTAAGCTTGAGTCAGTGCATTTCCCCAGAAGACACACTCTTGGACCTTGTTCCATGAAAATAATAGAATCAACTTCCCCCAACTAGTCCTATTCATGATACCTCTATAGAGTACATCTAGTCATCTATGGTGATAAGTTATACCATCTAATACGTCCTGCAAAATGGCATGTTGCCCTTTATTTTACTTCAAAATTCTTGTTTTTCACACTCAGATCCCCAGAAAATAGAAACTATAACAAGCTTCATTGTCCTTCCATATCACCATATCATCGTATAGACAAGTTCATTAACAAGAAATGCATCAATTAGTCATATATGAAATTTCCAACCATGTTTGCTTCAATTCTAAAAATTCAGTTAATATTATGAAGTCATCAGCTCGTGTCCACTGGTGCTACTTTTAAAGCTTCCTCCTTATAATGACACCCAATAAGGCCTACTCCTAAACCTTCATTTCTAAACCTGATCCAATTTTAATCAATCATATCTCCGTGCATACTTCTAGCAATTGAGACCTGAGTTGAGCATAGAAATAACAAGGAGCAATTTGACAAAACTAGAAGCCACAGATTTCAGTCTCAATTTGATCTTAAATCTAGAAGTAATGCTCATCTCACCATTTCACATCAAACAAAAAGGAAAATTATGCCAGAAAGTTCATAAAATAGGAAAAAAAATTTAAAAAGACATGACTCATCAAAAAACAGTAAAACTTATGAACTGATCAAACCAAGTTCAGGTTATAACTACATGCTTCATATAAGAGAAAGAGACAACAATCAAAACCAAGAAAAACCCAGAAAGAAAACTGATAGATAATCAACCAACTAGCTAAAGATGAAGAAAAGAAAGTAAAAAAAAAAAAACCTATACAGGAAAATTATTTAATCAAACTGAGCTCAAGCCACAACTACATGTTTTTCAATAAGAAAAAGCAAAAAAAAAGAGACAACAAACAAAACCAAGAAAAACCCAGAAAGAAAAGTGATAGAAAATCAGCCAATTAACTAAAGAAAAAGAAAAGCAAGTAAGCCATACGGAAAACTGAACTGACCTTAAAAGCCGACAGAGGGGAAGAAAGAGGAATTGTTTGGAAGAAGTTAACAGAGGGGAAGACAATTAAAAAAGGAAGAGTTCAAAGTCCATGAAGGAAGGCGTACGCAGTTTTGGAAGTGTCTTTTACTATTATGGTGTCTTAGGAATTTAAGAGGAGTTGCCCAAAACTGACTTCTCAAATGTTATGCTTGGAAGTTCAAAGCCTAACGTTCTTAAACATTTTGACAGGGTAACAGGGAAGAAAGAAAGAAAGCAAGCATGGTTGCTGGCGCGTAATTGTCAACTCGGCTGAACTGACTCGGTCAACTATCGGCTGCGTGTCCCTCTCTGAACCCCTATCAGCATTTTCCTTACTTGCTTTCTTTTTTATTTTATTCTAAATTGTGCTTTTCAAGTCATAAATGCACAATTGAAATTTCATGCGATTGCTAATATTAAGTCTGAGTTTGACTCGAAATTTTTTCTATTTATATCTTTTAAAAGCATAAATTGTATGAAAAAAATTTTGAAAAGTTCAGAAAAAATTACATAGAGGAACTTTTTTTTAAAAAAGGGTAAAATATTTTATTTTTAAATTTTAATCAAAATTTTAAATAAATTTATTAATTTTTAAAATAGATATTCTATTTTAAAAACAATCTTCCGTTAAATATATAGGTTAAATCGTTAATCAACCGTTAAAATTTTTATTAATTTGATGATGTGATAATAATAAAATAATAATTTTATCTTTTATTACTTTTAAAAATTACTATTATGTAATTTTATAATTTTTTTTAAATTAATAGAGATAAAATGAGTATTTCAATTTTTTCAGAATTTCTGTTAACAATGTTTGCATTCTTGAGACGAAATGTTTATTTTGAAAACTAATAAATCCATTTAAAATTTGGATTAAAACTTTAAAGTGTGAAGATATTTTATCTTTTTTAAAAACATATATGTTTGTTAAGAGAATTTTTATTTTTATTCTAAAAATATGTTCATCTATTAAAAATAATCTCAACATTACTCTTTCAAAATACTCTCTCTCTCAATCGATCTCTCCCTCCTCTCTCCCTCTTTACAAATCACTATTTTCCAACTCAAATAAACTTTTTTTCTCATTGTGAAGAAAGAAATTTGTAATTAATAAAAAATTATTTAGTAAATATTTTTATAATAATTTTAATCAAAATTAAAATTTATATAAATTATTTTATCAAACAACTTATCTATAAAAAAAACTTATAAAAACAAATTTATCAAACAATTTTAATTTAATTTTAAAAATTAATTTTCATAATAATTTCATAATAACTTTTAAATAAAAAAAATTAAACCAAAAAAGCACTGAAGCAGAAAAATTGGTCATTACATCTTATACATCACTTATATTTGTAAAGTTTTAATTCAATGGATTTTATTTTATTTTTTTTGCATTTGATTTTCTTATATTATTATATTTTTGTCGTTATTATTTATTCTTCCAGGTGTGATAAATATAAAAGGAGTAGAAAATAGTAGTATTATGAGGCCGACTTGCCCCCAGACAGGTTGGAGTGTTGCATGGGCAAATCTGGCCGCTTCCTCGGCCCGCAGGTGTTTGCTAGCTGTAACAGGAATAAAAGAAGGAAAAACGAAAAGGATTGAAATTTTAGTTGAAAATATTAATTATTACAATAATGATAACTGTGTTCATCATTATCACTAGTATCATAATTATTGAATAAAAGAGGAAAAATTACAAATACGGAAAAAAGAAGTAAAATACGCTTTTTATTTACATGAATTAAAATCGTAAAAACATTAATAATAATGACAACTTAAAGGTATAATGTTTTAAAAATCTCATGAATTATTTAAAAAAATTTATTTTTTATTTGTTTAATTAAATTTTTATATTTTTAATTTCAGTTAAATAGATTCTTATAAGTAACGTCACTATTTGTCAATTTTTTTTTATATAATGTGATATTGATGAGGCATTGACGTGAAAGAATAATATGTCACATAGTCACGTCATTATTTATTACGATATGTTAACATATTACGTTAACACCATATGATATAAATAATAAGTAATGTTTGAATTAATAATAATTAATTAATTTTTAATTATAAGAGCTTATTTGACTTATAATAAAAGTATAAAGACTTAATTAAACATATTAAAAGAATAGAACTTATTTGAATGTTTTTAAATAGTTCAAAAATTGTTTTAAAATATCATGCCAAATTAAAATTATAGCAAATGGAAAAGAGAAGAAAAGAAAAAGATGAAATAGTAGCTTACAAGTAAAATGGAAATAAGAACAATAAAAAATAAACGATTATGGGAACGAGAGTTGTGGAGCTTGGCATGGACAAGGAAATAAAATTCATGCTCGTATATTATATCTTAAATAATTATTAAAAATAATTGATAATTTAATTATTACAAATTAATAATATAAAATGTTAAAATAAGTATTTTTTATATCGTAGATATAATTACACTTATATATTTGTCCAAAGAAATTATATGTTTTTTTTTAAATAATAGTATTTTTGTTTAATTAATATATGAACGAATATTTCAATTGTATGATTTGTTAATAATCACTTTTAAAGTTGCGTAATTTAAGGTCCTTTCTTCTTATATAATATTCTCTAATTTATTCATAAAGAGTTAACTTGCTAAAAAAAATATTAAGATGTGTTATAACTTAAAAGTAAAGACTCAATCTACTAAAAAAAAATTTAACTTGCCCCAATGTTGGAGGTCCCTTCCCTAGTTACAAGTCAAAAATGAACTTTTACGAGTAATAAAAAAATAATTTTCTTAAGCATAATGATTAAATAAATCTTCAAATTATGATAAAATTCTATTAAACTTTTAGTTATATCAATCAAGCCCTTATTTGGTGTCAAATGAACTCAATATGAATGGTAAATATGATGTAGCTAACAACATGACTTATTCTAACATGAGTGAGTTAATTGGACTGTTAGTCACATTAGCATTGTCCATCCAAATCGGATTCATTTGATACTAAATAATAGGTCGGGGCTCAACTGATAAAAATAAAACGAGTATGATTTTAAGTGAAATTTTTTTCATAATTTTAGGGTTTATTTTGTTATTATGTCCTTTTATTATTTATATAAAATTAGTTGGCAATCCGTGTTATGTCGCGAGAGTTATTACTTGTTAATATAATTTGAAGATTATTCTAAGTAATTAAATAATTTTATAGTAAAGTGAAAGCACAAAAACATGAAACATAGGAAATTCCAAAATGTCCCAAAATATAATAATGTTATTAGCATAAAAAGGAACTGTGCATGATTCTACAAACTTTAAACAACTTTATTATGTTAACTTATAGTTCAATAAAAAGGAAAGGAAAAAAACTAAAGTATTTTAATGTAAATAAAATGCAAAATATGGCAGGAAATTTGACAAAAATTCATACAGTTCTTTATACACCTCCATGGGAAGCAAGTGTACTCATGATGTATGACATGTTAGGGTTTGTAAACCTTGGTCAATTAGAATATAAAATATTTATTTTTCAAAAAAAAAAAGAAATGTAACTAAATACAAACAACAAAATGTAACACACTCTGAACTATCATCTCACTTTTTGCTGGGAACTTAGAAACCTAAGCATCATCATTATCATCATCTCCCTCCTCATCACCATCTATAATATCCTATGCCTGGAGAGACAATGGCACAACAAATAAGAATGTAGAGTGGTTACCTTTAAGTGGCAATTTGCCAACTTTACATAAGTCGATCCAACTTTGTCTCTTGAAAAACAATTGTAAAGAGATTAAAACAACAGAACTAACAAATATAATGTAGTCACACGCATGTCGAGACACTTGGATGGTTCTACTCATTGTTATTAATAATATGTATAGGTGAAATTTAACTAAGATAAAAGGGGAACTACAGTTTCACATCTATTTAACCACTTTTAACTACCAAAATAACATAACGATCATGTGCTTCCTCACCCATTTGCCGTTCTTTAACTCGAAACCCAACTTCTTAACTGTGTGCACATCAATAAGGTTGAATAGGGCATAGGACTTGGGTAGATCACACCGAGCGTCAACAAAAGAGAAGTCAATTATCTCACTCACTAACATACCGTAAAAGAGGTTTTTAATGCCCCCTTAGATGGTGCGAAGCATGCCATCCATAATGAATTTGGCGAAATCAATTCAACGGTTGAATTTAATGTTAAAAAGGAACTAAAAATCCTCATGGGTGACCATGGAGTAGTTGGAGCCGTGAGGGCGAATGGCACGAGTGATGATGATGTGGAGGACACAATTAAAGAAATAGAGCCTAATGCAACTAGAGCCACCTCAGTCATTAGGTGGAGGATAAACAAAGGTGGAGTAGATGTTGACATCATCAAGAACATATCTAAGATCATCTAAACGGGTGTTAATTCGAAGGATGTGATCAATAAGTGTGTGAATGACAAGAATGCGTTTGCCCATGACTTGAGTGACAAACCTATAATCATGGGAAACCAATTCACCGGACTTCGAATCAGGAAACTTTTAAGTGGCATTGAAATAAAAGATCCTAACCAAGTTCTCATAATATTTCTGATTCAATTTCAAGTAATACGTCCAGCTTAAATTCTCAAAATTGGCAAGATGCAAAAAATGAAAGGAATCCAGGTAATTAAAGGCAATAATGCACCCGAGCCTTACCTTTCATTTGGTGAAGTTGTCTTTAAATTTCTAGGCATGTGACGGATGAGTGAAGTTGCAAAGGAAAGAGCTTCCATTAGGGGAAGAGGAAAACTCGGCTCCAACAGAGCCACCGGAAGCCCAATGAGTGGTTACATTGGTTTGTTTGGCCCTTTGAAATAAAAGATCCTAACTAAATTCTCATAATACTTCTGATTCAATTTCAAGTAATAAGTCTAGCCTGAATTCTCAAAATTGGCAAGATACGAAAAATGAATGGATTTTAGGTAATCAAAGTTAATAATGCGCCTAGGCATTACCTTTCATTCGGCGAAGTTGTCATTGAATTTCTAGGCACACGACGGATGAGTGAAGTTGCAAAGGAAAGAACTCTCATCAGGGGAGGAGGAAGACTCGGCTCCCACAGAGCCACTGAAAGCCCAGTGAACGGTTACATTGGTTCGTTTGGCCCTTTGACTTATGGTAGGGTTTTACGAAATGTGAGGGATTTGGAACGAAAGATTCGGAGGAAAGGTTAAGATTATGGATTATAGGGAAAAGGTTAAGATTATAGATTAGAAGGATTTAATTAGACTACTTTGCTATAAATCGCAACGAAAGGGTGAGAATCAAAAAGAGAAAGAATTGAGAGTTTGGGAACCGTGAACAAGAAATTTGTACAAATTTTAGGTTTGGGGTTTGATGAAATGTTAAAGGTAAAAGGTTGAAAAGGAGGGGAAAATCACTTTAATTGGATGAAAAATCATGAAAGATGAGGTTGAGTTGAGAGGATTTGGGAGAGAAACAATCGCTAGTTTAAGAGAAATGAAAAATCATGAAAGATGAAAAATCTTATGCTTTTTACAAACTAGTCACGTAATGCTTATGTACTAGTAATGCAATTGTTGGTCCCAAGTAAATGTGCTAGAGGGGGGTGCATAACACTTTTTGACCTCACTAAATTAACTTCTATTTTCGAGCGAATTGAGGATCAACAACGAGAAGTTTAAAGCAAGATGAGGCAATAATTTAAGAAGGAATGAAAATAAAAACAAAAACAGAGTAGACAATATACCAGAATTTAAAGTGATTTGGTCAATGGCCTACATCCACTACCTTGATTGTTCAACCAAGGATTTTCGAAATCAAATCACTAAAAACGGTGGAATTCCCAAGCTCCCACAAAGCTTTATAATGGCTTTTAGTAGGCTCAGCCACAACCTTTTACAATGGTTTTTTCCGGGATCAACCAAAACCCAAAGTAACTTTTTCATGCTAAATTATAACCTATACACCCAATCAAGCAATCCAAGCTTGAATAAATTCTCTTAGAGTGTCTCGCACACTCTAAGTATACAAGGAGAAAAGGAATAAAGGTGTACCTATGATCACTGACTTGATCTGAGTGGTACAAAGTGAAGTGCTTGAATCTTTTACAAGGATAAGAGTGAAGTGCAGATAGAATGCAAAGAGTGAGTTTTTGCTGGTATTTTGAGCTCTTTTAATTCTTGGAAGCCTTTTATGTGTTTTCTAGTTGTTGAAAGTCCCTTAAATAATTGAAAAATCAGCTCTGATAGGTGTTAGGCAGTTTTTGATCGTTGAAAATAGTTTGGTCGCAGTTTTGGTCGTTAATATGTTTTCTAGTACTCAATTCAAATTTTCTGACAGAATGATCTTAGTCGACTAACTGCGCTTTTAGTCAACTAAGTCGTCTCTGTCTTCTGATCCCATTTTTTGGTAGTAAGCTCTTAGTCGACTAACACACTTCTTAGTCGATTAAGTGGTATCTGTCTTGCAATCTGAATTTTTGGCAGTACGCTTTTAGTTGACTAACCACGTATCTTGGTCGACTAAGTGTTTTATCTCTTTCAATCCTCTTGAGCCTGCCAACTTCTAATTTGAATTTTAGCTAACTAACACCCTTCATTATTTAACTAAGAGGCTTCTATTTTGTTGATCAGTTGTGACTCCTTGTTCTTATGATTTTTGATATGTCCTTTGCAAGATTAATTTATTATTGGCATACAATTTTTGTTCTGCATACTCAAGTAGAAATATTAGACACAAATAAGTGGGAATGTTTTATTATTATAAAAAACTAATGGAGCCAACAATCTCTCCATTTTTTGATGATGACAAAACATTCCTTGATTAATAGCATAGTGTCTATTCGTTCCTCTTTGTTTTGCAGAAAATAAAGGTTTTCTCCCACTGAGTGTGTGCTCTCCCTTAATGTATGCATATTTTATTATTCATTTCAACAAGTTTTTATTTATGTCATACAGACAATGACATGTATAGATTCAAACATTTGACAAAATATATTTATGCAGGCTTATAGAATGATCAACAATAGGTGACAAGATGACAGAATATTATCAATATTACAGTTAACTATCTATCATTAGTATATTGTTATCAGACCTTATCTATTCCAATCATAAGTGCCATAAACCATCCAACAAAAATATCAGTATTCATATTCAGTCTCAAAGACATTCCATTCACAATATCAAAAATTAGTTATCAACATAACAGCCCAATATCAGCACCCAATCTTTAAACAACAACAGTCAAAATATCATAAATATCAAGAACAGATTTAGATGTTTAACCATTAGCTTACAATTTTCAACACAATAACATAAACAGCAGAGTTAAATTCAAATGTTTAATTACCAGCAGACAAAAATAGGTTAATCATCATAGTTAGAGTTCCTAAATTGCCCCTAGATCATTTCTACCTTTTATTTATCCTAAACTTTTTATCATAATTCTCCTTTTTTTTTCATTATCAAATTGAGATGTGTTCAATCAATTTCTGAATAAGCAGAAGGGGTAGACTCATCAGTGCCAAAGTAGACAATAAGGGGTTCAGGTGATGGTCTTTTGAGTGAGGCTTCAGGGGAGCATTGGTCTGAAATTTGTAGTGGATCTTATGTAGAGGAAATGTCTGAGGGTTTGGCTTTTGTTGCTATCCTAGAGGACTTTCTTCTCTTGAGGAATTTCGTTTTTATGGCCATGGTCTTCATTCCTTTACCTGGTGGTTTAGGTTGCTCTTGTGTTAGTGCTGCAGCTTTTCCTTTGTCTTTACCAGGTTGGTCAGTTTGCCCTGTGGTGTGCATTAACTTAGGGGATGTTTTGACAGATGCTTGCTTCTGAGCTTTAGCCTTTGCTGCCTCTTTCTCTGCTTGTTCTTCTTGAACCATTTGATGAAAAATATCCATTCATTTCCTCAAAATAATTCGATAGACCTGCTTGAATTTCGAGGGTTTCATCAAAACTGTCTCAGTCAATAAATTTACCACATGTAATTAGAGCATTTTCTATCTTCTTAAACCTATCCTCATGAGCTTTGTTTCTAAACTTTGAGGATGGAATATTACATTTCTTAGAGGGTTTACCTTTTTTTTTTCTTTTTCTCTGATTTGTGTTTCTTTTCTGTCTGCTTTTTCCCAGTTTTCTCAACCATAGAAGAGGACACAATCTTCTTCTTTTTCTTCTTCTGAATTTTTGCTTGTAGACTCTCTTCTATTGATTGTTTGCCATTCTTCTTTTCCATAATATCTTTAGATAGGAAGGATTTTGCCATTTCGTTTTGAGATGTTTCTGGCTTAGGGTTTCATGAGTTTGAAAAAGAAAAATTTCAGTTTCGAAAGGTTTGGTTTCAGATGAGAGAAAATGGAGAGAGAATGAGTTAAGAAAGGTTAATCTTCTTTAAAACCATCTGTCTCCTCCTCTTTAAATATGGTTGGTAACCTCCTCTTTCAAAATTCAAAAATTTACCTCTCAATTTTATTTTTTTTTGGTTAGGAGATTTTTCTCCTCTTTTTCTTCACACGGTAGGCTGTTTCTATTTTCTTTTATTATTTTATTCGTTCTCTCTTTTTCTTACTAAGTCTTATTATTTAAAGAGATAGAATACTCTTAGTTGATTAAGAGATTCTCTTAATCGACTAAGTATTTTTTGTTTTATGAGTAAAAAGCTAAAAAATTTTCCTATAGCTCTTGCATATTAATCATGCTTAAATTTCTCCTAATCTCACAGAATCTATCCTCATTCAGGGGCTTGGTGAATACATTAGCTAATTGTTGTAAAGTGTTAACAAATTTAATCTTGATGTCTCCTTTCATCATATGATCTCTAATAAAGTGATGCCTCAATATGTTTAGTTCTAGAGTGCTAGACAAGATTCTTTGAGACGTTGATGGCACTTGTATTATCACAAAATATTGGTACATTATGTATTGTTATTCCAAAGTCTTTTAATTGTTGCTAAATCCACAAAATCTGAGCACAGCAACTACCTAAAGAAATATATATAGCTTTAACTGTGGAGAGTGCAACAAAATTCTATTTCTTGCTTGACCAGGACACAAGCATACTTCTTAGAAACCAACAAGTTCCACTAGTACTCTTTCTATTCGTTTTGCTTCCAGTAAAGTTTGCATTTGAATATCTAATAAGACTAAATGATGATTCTGTAGGGTACCATATTCCTAAAGTTTGTGTAGTTAGGAGGTATCTAAAAATTCTTTTAACAGTAGTCAAGGGTGATTTTTTAGGTTGTGATTGAAATCGTGCACACAAGCATACACTGAATTGAATATCAGGCCTGCTAGCTGTTAAATAAAGTAATGATCTAATCATACCTCTATAGAGTTTTTGAGCAACACTTTTTCTATCATGACCCGGAACCTCCCTCGGGCCCATGACAACCGTCGCGACGTCCCGATTGATACTCATTATTCGGAATGCCAATCGGAACCCTGCAAGGCTAACGAATTAGTTTCTTGCCTTTCGTGTGAGCAATCGTTGTTAAATATCGAGTTTTAAGAAAATATAAACTATTTTAGATCAAAAACAATTAAAATAAAATTTTTACCACATAGGGGTATTTTGGTCATTTTTATCAAAAAAATTTCGAAACTTGATAAAGATACAACGTATGGTAGAAAAATATCCACTGTCGATTAAAAATAAATTTTTTGTAATCTAAATCATTCATTTAGAGTGAAAAGTTGGCTAATTAAACTAAATAAAAATATTTGATAATATATTTCATTTTCTTATAAAATAATTTTTATAGAACTATACATAAATAATTTTTGTAGCGTGAGAATAAAATAAATTCATACATACAATAATTTATAAAGTTATAATGTACGATAATAATTACAATGACAAGTGGCCCATGAATACACCAAGTACTGCTGATAGTAACTTACTGTCTGTAAGGTAGAGAGGTCAACTGGAATCCTCGACAAAATAGGGTATCTATAAGCTACCATAGACCTGAAATGTTTGGAAAGGAGGTGGGTGAGATTTTGCAATCCTAATGAGTAAACAGACATTATCATCAATATCTAAAGGCGAGTAACATGGAGGCAAGTTTAAACAACAAATTACAAACCATTTCATAAGGTTTTCAATTTATTCCTTAAACCATAGAATATTTGTAATTTACCAAAATAGTTGTTAAGGCTTATGACTTTTATTAAAACAAGGCTCAAGCCAAAACTAATCCTCGGGGATACCTTGGCCGAGGCATCTAACTGAGTCCGCCAAGGTAGTTATGATATTTACATATGAAACACATTTTTATTTTTAAAACAAGCCGTTCCTTGGCGTTGGCCGAGTTACACATTCATGTGGGGGTTCGACGTGAAGTGAGCTCTAATACTACCCCGGGAGTTACCCTCATCGCCTCTACTACCGGAGTAACTATATAACCGGGTTTACTGTGCCCCTCTAATAGGTAGTCCACGGAAACCCGTCACTGTAGTGACTAAACCCATCAATTTTAATAAAATTTCGACAGTATAACGTGACTGTTATTTATTTACTCAGCATGCATAGTAAAAACAGCTTACATAAATTCCTAATGTAATTTATCAAATATAGCCACATATACTCATATTTCATAAGTCATTCATAGGAAAATATATATTTCAAAATAATTGGCAGCCTCCAATTACTCAATTTCATAATCAACACAATATATTTTTATTTGTCACATTTATTTCTAAAACATCAAAAATCTCGTTTTAATCTCGTTTTCATTTCATAAAATACATAAGGAGCATTTAAAAATAAACTCTAGATAATTTACAATAATAATAGGTTTACTCACCGTTTGTACAAATTAACTGATTTTTAGGTGCCCCGATCACTGTTCTTCGGGTATGACTTCCTTGCCTTTACCGAAAGGCTCTCCTCCTAAACACATTACAAAATTTACCCAATTCACCACATTGATGTTAAATCACAATATAATTGACTTAAATCCTATACTAATACATGGTATGAAATGCAATAGCCTAAAACGGCTTAAACGCGATATTAACATATTTTTTGCACTTTATCTGTTAAATTGCTAACGCGCTCCATTTTAGCTCTAAATTGTCCCATTTTCTCCACAACATTTCTAACAATTAAATATCAGCCAATAACCTTCTAAAATCACCAAAATCAGCTCACTTTCCTCCTTGGAAAATTCGGTCAAAAATAGGACATTTACTCGGTTAATTTTCCACTTTGTTTTTCTATCACATTTAACCATTTTTCACCATTTTCTCTTCATTTCTCTTAGAATAAAAATCAGTTCATCATCATTGTACATCAATGCATATTCAGCCAAGGGTGGGTATTGTGAAAATTTCATGCTTTCTTGCCTAATTTAATTTCTATACACATTTAACTAACTAAAACTACCAATTTAACTAAAAATCAAAACCTAAAAATTCCAAAATCTCTCCCCTAGAATTTCATCGAGCCCTTGATATTACTTTTTGATCTCTCTCCTCAAGCATGCCTAATGGAAATAAAGGCATAGGAAAGGTAGAAATCAAGCTAAAATAAAAAAATCTTACTGTTAGACTCATAAAAGGGCGAAAAACGCGAATTCCCCTTTGAATTTTCTTGTTTCTCTTTGGTTTTTCTTTTTCTTCTCCATTTCGTCTCTATTTTATCTCTTATTCTCCCTTAAGGCCGGCCATCACTTAAAATGGGGTTTAAATGGGCTGACTTTTCATTAAAATAATATTAAATCATTAAAAAAATGCCATGTGTCACTTTCCCATTGGCCCATTTTTAAAATTTCATCCATTTGTTTCCAAATTTTCACCATACACTTGTCCCACATATCCATAGCTTAGATAAAATTCTCAGACTTATCCAAAGTCTCGGTGGAGTAATTTTTGAAATTTACACTTTTGCCCCCGTAAGAGTGAAAAATTACATTTTTGCCCCAAAAACTGAAAAATTGCCCATAGACATATTTTTCATCCCTTATACTCATACCATTCTCCAATTTGTCAAATTTGATCTAAATTCTCTCAAAATCTCAAATTTTGTCCGCTAGTGGTAAAATTACGATTTTACCCCTACACTTCAGAAATCACCAGAATTAAACTTTTTCACTTCTGATCGTTAAATTATACTCCAAATATTTAATCTTGGTCAAAAATTTCACTCCATGATCAAATTATTTTCTTAGGTGGCAAAATGACGATTTTTGCCCTTGAACATCAAAATTTTGAATTTTACCTCTAATGAACCCTCGAACTCCGAACAATCATTTTTAGTCATTCTTGGACTATAAAATATTAAATTTCATCCTATAATTCCTATTTGAACTAATTCGAGGTTAAATCAACTCAAGTGTACTGTTAGGTACGATACCGGATTTCGTCTATTCTTAAGTGCTTTCCTAGCATAATAACATGCTGCTCAGTACATGTGTTTATTGGGTCAAGTTTTACAATTCTACCCCCCTTAAAATAAAATTTTGACCTCAAAATTTCACTTACCAGATTCGACAAATAGATGCGGGTATTGGTTCTTCATCTGATGCTCTACTTCCCATGTCATTTCCTCCATTCGAGCACTTTTCCACAACACTTTGACCATTGAAATATTCTTGTTCTTCAGTACTCGATCCTTTCGATCCAAGATACTCACAGGTTGCACCTCAAACTTCAAATCGTCATGCAACTCGATCGGAGGTGCTTCGAGGATGTGAGAGGGATCTGGTACATATTTCTTAAGCATGGAGACATGGAAAACGTTGTGGATCTGATCTAACTCCGGAGGTAATTCTAACCGATAAGCCATTGGTCCAATTCTCTCAATGATTCGGAATGGTCCAAATACCTTGGGTTAAGCTTTTCCCGCTTCGCAAATTGAATCACACTTTTCATTATCCAACAAGATATCATAATTTACCATAATAATATAATCAAATAAAACTTAATACCACAAAGCATTCAAATTACTACCTTTCCAAGGAGACACCTTAAGAAAAACTCTATCATCGACCTCAAACTCCAAGTCTTTTCTCCGTTTATCTGCATAGATCTTCTGCCTATCTTGGGCTACCTTTAGCCTCTCTCGTATAACCTTGATCTTGTCATTAGTTAGATCGATCAATTCCACACTAACTAACTTTCTTTCACCCACTTCATCTCAACAAAGTGGAGTACGACATTTCTTTCCATATAAAGCTTCGTACGGTGCCATACCGATGCTAGACTAGAAGCTGTTATTGTAAGTAAATTCCACTAACGGCAAGTGTCTATCCCAACTTCCAAGAAAATCCATGACACAAGCCCTCAACATATCCTCCATAGTCTGAATAGTCCTCTCTGACTAACACTATAGAAACGGGAACTCCATGTAGCCTCACAATCTCATTTATATAGAGCTGAGCCAGCTTTTCAATAGAGTATGTACTATAGACAGCTAAAAAGTGAGCGGATTTAGTCAACCGATCTACGATCACCCAAATTGTATCTTTTCCCCTTTGTGTCCGCGACAGTCCCAAAATAAAATCTATAGTTACATGCTCCCATTTTCACTCGGGAACAGGTAAAGACTGAAGTGTACCTGCTGGCCTCTGATGCTCCGCCTTAACTTGCTGATATACGAGACACTTTGCTACAAATTTTGCTACGTCTCGCTTCATACCTGGCCACCAATAATTCTCCCTGATAGTCCTACACATCTTGGTGCTTCCAAGATGTAATGCATAGGCAGATGAATGGGCTTCTTCCATGATCGCATGTCTTAGCTGGTTTCCCTCAGGAGCACAAACTCTGTCTCTAAACATCAAGACATTATCCTTTCTGAGTCTGAACTCACTAACTCCCAAATCGGTCAATTTTTGAATTTTTTTTCTTAACTCATCATCAAACCTCTGAATGTCCTTGATCTGATTAAGTAACGAAGGTCGCACAATGAAGTTTGCCAATAAGGATCCATCATCACCATTTCTCAACTGGACCCCAAGAGATTTCATCTCTAATAATGCTGAAAAATAACAACTCTAAAGTGTGGCTAAAGACGATGAAGACTTAGACTTAAGGCATCAGCTACAACGTTCGTCTTTCTCGGATGATAGTCTATCACCAAGTCATAATCTTTTATCAACTCCAACCATCGCCTTTGCCTCAAAGTAAGCTCCTTTTAAGTGAGCAAATATTTTAAACTCTTGTGATCTGTAAATATCCGACAATGCTCACCATACAAGTAATGCCTCCAGATTTTTAAAGCAAACACCATTGTTGCTAACTCTAAATCATGGGTAGGGTAATTTGCTTCATGCCTCTTTAGCTGTCTAGAGGCATAAGCCACAACGTTTTCATCCTACATCAATACGCACCCTAACCCCAACTTAGATGCATCACTGTACACCATAAATCCCTTACCACTCACAGGAAGTGTTAAAACGGGAGTGGAGGTTAACGGGTTCTTTAACTCTTGAAATCGATTCTCACAAACATCATCCCACTCAAACTTAACTCCCTTACGAGTTAGACGGGTCAAAGGAGCTGCTATTAAGGAAAACCCCTGAACAAACCTCCGATAATAACCGGCTAATTCGAGGAAATTACGAATCTCGGTCACTGTCTTAGGTTGCTCCCATTGTAAAATTGCCTCTATCTTCTTGGGATCAACATATATTGCAGCTCCCAATACTACGTGTCCCAAGAATACCACTTCCTGTAACCAAAACTCACACTTCAAAAATTTTGCATACAACTGTCTTTCTCGCAAAGTCTATAATACTATACGCAAGTGGGTAGTGTGCTCATCATTATCTCTCGAGTAAACCAGGATATCATCAATGAACACAATAACAAACTTGTCCAAGTAAGGGTGGAACACCCTATTCATGAGATCCATAAAAGCTGCCGGTGCGTTAGTTAACCCGAAAGGCATGACCAAGAACTCGTAATAACTGTACCGAGTCCTAAACGCTGTCTTGGGTACATCCTGTTCTTTAATCCTCAACTGATGATACCTAAACCTTAGATCAACCTTAGAAAACACTGTAGCTCCCTGTAATTGATCGAAAAGATCATCAATCCTCGGCAACGGATACTTGTTCTTAATGGTCATTCTGTTAAGTTGTCGGTAATCTATACATAACCGAAGTGTACCATCTTTCTTTTTCACAAATAAAACTGGTGCTCCCCACGGAGATATACTAGGGCGTATAAAACCCTTGTCCATCAACTCTTGCAATTGTACTTTCAACTCCTTCAACTCTGCCGGAGCCATTCTATATGGAGGAATAGAGATAGGGGCAGTACCCGAAATTAAGTCAATGATGAATTCAAACTCACGATCGGGAGGAAGTCCCTGTAATTCATCAGGAAATACATCAAGGAACTCACTTACTACGGGGACATTCTCTAACTTAGGTTCCTCCCTCGATATATCAATCACGTGAGCCAAGTATGCGGATATCCTTTTCGCACCAATTTCAAAGCTATGAGGGTCGAGATTACACAAAACGGTAATACTCGACGCTCCCCCATAAATACAACTTCTGCTCTCTCTAAACTCTGGAGAATCACTTCTTTCTTAAAGCAATCCACTTTTGCTCGATGAGTGGACAATCAATCTATACCCAAGATCAAATCAAAGTCTCGAATCCCCAAAGGGATTAAATCACCGATAAATTCTTCTTCCCCAACTTTAATACCACAGTCTTTATAATACGTATTTCTTACTAACCGCTCGCCTAGAGGAGTATGCACTATAATCTCTTCCTCTAATGGTGACAGGTTCCTATATGAGAATGATGCAAATGATATGCTCACGTATGATCTATCGGAGCCCGAATCTTTCAAAACATGTTCATCTTTATCAAACACAATCATAGTACCTGTCATTGTGCTAGGTCGAACCCGGGCTTCATCCTCAGTCACTGCAAAGACCTTGGTTGAAATCTAGGGTTACAGTTTGGAAGATGGTTGCTCTGGGGTATTAATCCCGTATAGGAGTCAAGCAAATTTATTTGTGTGAAGTGATTGAACAAGCAATGGAAGACATAAAAGAGTAGGGGGTCGGCCATTTAAAAGAGGAAAGGAAGAATTAAATAAGGAAAAGAAGAAACAAAGATGAAAAGAGAGAAGATAAGAATGGATGGCTGCATGTGACTTATTAAGAGTAAAAGTAATAGTAAAATAATAAAAACTATCTCCTTTTATGGTGAATGATGGTAGGGGCCGGCAAAGAGTAACAAAAAAAGAAAGAAAGATTGAATGAAAGGAGGGAGATAAGGACAAAAGTTGTCATGTCCATTCTTTTCTCCCTTCCACGTGAAAATCATTCTTTCTTGTTCTTTCTTAACAGCAGCAAATGGAGAGAAATAAAAAAGGAGAGAAGGCCGGCTAAAAAACGAGAGAAGCAGAGAAAGAAAGAAAGAAGAAAAAAGAGAGAAAGAGTGAGCTGGGAAAGAGATATTTGTGCTGCCACTTAGAGGAGTCAAAAGAGGAGATTTTTGCTACAAATTTTAAGGGTAAAGAAAGCTAAGTTGCTGCTGGATTTTGAGGAAAGAAAAAGAGAAAGAGTTGGGTTGTGGTGGTTGACGAAAAAAGAGAGAGAAAGCTTGGTTTTTAGTGACAAAATGCTTGAATAAAAAGAGAGAAAATTTGAGTTCTTTGGACTGATCTAGAGCTGACCAACGGTGGAAGTGGAGAGGAGGCTTCAAGCCGTCAGTAGTGAAGGTTGAGAGCTGCCGATGGTGAGAGAAAGAGAGGAAGAAAGTGCAGTCGATTGGTGCATGAAAGGAGGGAGAAGAAAGGAAGAGAAAAACGAGTAGAAGAGAGAGGAAGAAACGGGAAAGAAAGGTAAGAAAATAAAAAAAAATATAATAATGATGTTAGAATAAAAAATAGATATATTAATTAAGTGAGTTTTAATATTTAGGAGAAATAAATAAATGGTGCACTATGGTGAAAGGTTGAAGGAAATAACGAACTACTGGTAAGAAAGAGTAGCTCGATACATCTTTGAATTAATAGCGACGTAACATCCCGCTATTTTGAGATGAGTAGGGGGTGCCAATTTTAAAATTTTCGTAAATATATATACCTATACGTATAACTTATTTTAAATGCAAAAATTGTGGCTAGTATGTGCTGATAGCAATTTTAGAAAATTGTGGTTACAAATTATGTTTAGAAATCGGTTTGAATATATATATATGTATAAAGTATACGTAAAGTGTTTATGAAAACGAGAAACAAGCCATTTATACTGTTTTACATCAAAATCTGTGCCTTATATTTGTGCAGTGTGCATTCATGGTTATATTGTTATTCACCATGCGAATTATTATTTTGAAATTCCTGCATAAATATATTTTGAGAAAATGATAGATTTTATCAATTCTTATGTTGAATACTTTGAAAATAATTTTAAGACGAGATTTCAAGGACATAAAGCAATTCTAAAATGATTTTTTTTAAAATGACAAATTCGAGAGTAGGTAGGATGTCACATCGGTTAAGTGTGACCCTCGTGCACGAGTGAGCTCTAGCTAGAGAACCATTGGGTCATCGACGGGCGGTTAGGCGTGGTTGGGGTCACGGCTTGTGATATATGTATGCGTTGCTAGGCCACCAGATGATTACACAGTTACGACCGTTTGTTCTCAGATGTCGGCCAACATCGTGAGACTGCCATGGCACATGGGAATCCGGTGGAAGCGATGCTCCCGGATGTTATTACGTGGTAGCGGGACCACAGGTTTATTTTCATTCCCTACTTGAGAATGGCATCTCTGGGTTTTTAAACTCATATTCTTTGCATGGTGAAAACAGAATTTAACGGTTTTTCTGCAGCTCCCCTTATTTTTACAGTGAAATGAATTTTAACTCCTCCGGTGCGAGGTGATTTGTGATTTACATATGAGTTTGATTAACATTCGATTTCATGGGAGCTTGTCGAATATACTGATTTGATTTGAGTAAAATGTCAATTGATTTTGACAGCGGAATTTTCTTCATGTAAAATTATTTTAATTCAATATTTCATATGATTGACTTGAATAAGGTTATTGATCTGTTTTATAGTAAAGTTTTTATCTACCTTGGTTGATTTACCAATTGAAGTGTTTACAATGCATAAGAAATCCTCGGTTTTTCATATAAGGCACAAACTCCCGTTCGAAATAAATTATTTTTGTAATCCTGTATTTTTATATTCAACTGATCTGCTATTGCTTGTTTCCCATCTACGCCCTACTCACGGAGCCAATGATCACTGAGTCTGTGAGACTCACACCCCTCTTTTCCCTCTTTTGCAGACAAGGATCGACCTAACGAGCAATCATCAGTGCGTTCGTCTCACCGCAAATAGGTAAAGGCATCTCATGGCCTTTTATTTTGAGTTGCTTCGCTGTTAGAGATTGAGTTGTAGTACTTTGGTTTTACTATGTAAACAAATATTAGTTTTGATAAAAACATAAATTTAGATTTTTGAACTCAATGTATATAATTGTGATATTATGACTTAAAGTCAAAATTTAATGGCTATGCTTCTTGTGAAATTTTAAGTTATAAAAAAATATATATATGGTTCAAATATTAGTACGGATTAGTAAAGATGTATAATGAGTTATGGAGAAATTTTTTTTTTTAGGCTTGTTCGAGACTTGACGGGATCTCTTGGAGGTCTTAGACGCCGTAGCGACTAACGAGGGGTCGTTACAAAGGAATGCCAAACAAATGTTATGTCACATGAAGAAGCTGTACAACATGGTAATCAGCTCAATCAAAATGAGATTTACAATACTTCACATATACCATAGCATTCCATTATCCTTAGTAGCCAAAGTTCTTGCAGAGCCCACCACCTTGATTGTCCACCTGACCAAGTCGTTCTTCGCAACCACCCAATGCCCACCCACATTGCAAGGCACGAGGATGAAATTGACATCTTTCCAGTTTTTACAGTATGTCAGCCTCTCACCCTTCACATACCCTCGCAACTCATCTGGAATTTCCATAGTGGACTGTCCATCTTCAATTGGATATGTGGTGTAGAGTATACGGATGGTATCTTGTGAAACATGTATACATTAGCTTACACTTCATGCAATCCAAAACTTTAGTATTTTCATAATTGAAATATGTGTAAATAAACTTACAAAGAATATCGTATCAACCACGCATGCATGGGTGTTGTATAACTTGGACTTCGACCCTATCCTTCGCTTACACAGTACGCGGAGGCATGCGTCTATTTGTTCACTTGTCATTTCCTCTTTGGGATCCTCTAATGTTGTGAAAAAGTCAACCCCTTAATCCCCTAAGATCCTGACGTTACACCTACATATGTAATAGAATGAATTTCAAAAGGCTTGGTGGATTAATGTTTCATTCAAAAATAATATTTGCAATGCTATTTATGAGCTTACCTCGCACACTCATCTTTCTTGAAAGCTTCGTACGCTTCCACCATTGAGTTCTTCAAATCTCGACGACTTACTAATGGATCGACATATGAGTTTGCCATGTATTTGCTCGACATTTTGACACATGCCCGTTTAGTTGGGTTTAAATTGAGTGCTTCACGATAATGGACATCAGATAACTCTGGTGACGACACCCGTGACGCGCTGCTTTGAGGAGTGCTCTGAGAAATATGGTCCCCTTCAGCATGAACTGATGCAAGGTTCACATCCTTTCCTTCTACTACCTCGACTACTGCATCGGCCTAAGGAAGATGGTCTCTTTCAGCCTTAATTAAGTAAAGGTCCCTTTCCCCTACCGCAGATGCATTGAAAACCGCATCGACCTCAAGAACATGGTCTCCTTCAGCATCAACTGATTGAAGGGTCACATCCGTTGCCACAGCATCATTAAGAACATCATCGACATGAGGTACATTTTCTCCATCAGCACTAACAACGTCATGGTGAATGTGAGCCTCAGGTTCATCATGTTGCACATCATCAGCATCATCGTGGTGTTCACCATCATGGTGAGATGAAGCACCGCCCTACAAAACAAGACAAATGGAAAAATTCGTTAACTCATAAAATACCACAAACCATAAATTGAGAATAAACTAGAAGACTACACCTACTAAATGTAAACCACCAATATATAAGCGAAGATAGAACAACGTACTTGTGATTTCTGGCCATCTAGAATCTGACCAACAATATGGTCCTCAAACATCTGCATTGCGAGAGTCAATGACTCAATTAAAGCCTTCAGCTCCAACATGTCTTTTTTATGCTTGCGCATGATTTGTCGTAGTTGACGTTTGGTGACTACTCCGTCATTGACTCTTGTCGAATGGGTCAACTGTAATAACATATATTATTGTGTTATTCACTAATCATATATGAAATTTTTGAACTTAAACCGTTAGAACTTTAATATTCTTACTGGTGGCTCGTTACCACTTTGCGATTGAGCAAAACCGATTGGTGGTTGAAAAGGGCATTTTGTATCATCTCCAAATTATTCTTTGTTGTATTATTCTTTTTCAATATGTAAATAACATTTTTTGTATCATCTCCAAATTATTCTTTGTTGTATCATTTATAAATTATTCTTTGTTGTATCATTTACAAATTTTTCTTTTTGTATCATTTAACAAAGAGAAGGGCAATAAGAACAGTTCGGTATTCATTGATGTGATAAGCATACGGGTCCAATAACAACATTGGTTTTTTCTTATTCATATCTTAAATTCTGTTTTCGACTTAGGGTTTAAAGAGTTTGAGATAAGGGGTTTTCGTTTTGAAAAGAGCGATTTAAGAAGACACAAAAATATAAAGAGAAGGTGCGGAGTTAAGAGAGGTTATTAATCTCTCTCTTTAAACAAGGTTAGATATCCCTTTTTCAAAATTCAAAACTTTGGCTCCCATTCTTGGTTTTCAGTTAGACAGTTTTCTTTTCCCTTTCTCCCTGTTCTTTTTTTTTTATATTATATTATTTTTTATTTCAATTTCTTAACTGATTAAGTTTTACATTTAACCGACTAAGTCAAGCATTCTGAATAAAAGGATCAACACAAAATGTTTTTAATCAATTAAATGATTCTCTTGATTAACTAAGTTTCTACTGTCTTGTAAAAAAAGAACTCAAGAGATTTACCTAAAGCTCATTTACATTAAGCATTCTTAGATTTCTTTTAATTTCATAAAATCGTTTTTCGTTTAAGGGTTTCGTGAAGATGTCAGACAATTGATGCGCAGTGTTAACAAATTCAATCTTAATATCTCCTTTAAACACATGATCTTCAATAAAATGATGTCAAATTTTAATGTGTTTAGTTAAAGAGTGCTAAATTGGATTTTTGAGATATTTATAGCACTTGTGTTATCACAAAATATGAGTATATTATTCATGTTTACTCCAAAATCTTTTAACTATTGTTTAATCCATATAATTTGAGCACAAAAACTTCTTAAGGATCTGTATTCAGCTTCAGCTGTTGATAATGCAATAGAGTTTTACTTTGTACATGCGCAAGATACAAGCATATTTCCAAGAAACTGACAGGTGCCACTAGTAATTTTCTTATCTGTTTTACTTCAAGCAAAATCAGCATCAGAGTATCTAATAAGATTAAAAGATGATCCTCTTGGATACCATAATCCTAAACTTTATGTGTCCAAGAGGGGGGGTGAATAACATTTTTTGAATGACACTAAAATTCCTTCCAAGTAAGGAGCTGATTAAAGGAATTTGAAAATGGAAGTTTAAAACTTGTTGGAGGAATGATTTAAGTGCTAAGAGTAAGAAGAAAATAAAAGAAGGTAGACAAAACACAATGATTTATAGTGGTTCCATCCCTTTGACCTACATCCATTACCTTGATCTCCTAATTAAGGATTTTCAAACCAATTCACTAAAATCAATGGAATTCCTAAGCTTCCGCCAAGCTTTTACAATGGCTTTTCACAGGCTCAGCCACAACCTTTAACAATGATTTTTCCCGAGATCAACCAAAACCCAAAATTAACTTGTTTAAAGCTTAGTTAGAACCTACCACATCAACCAAGCTAACCCAAACTTGATCAACCCCTTAAAGTGTCTCTCACACTTTAAGTAAATAGAAAATAGAGAAAAAATGAAGTACAATTGATCACCTAGCTAATCTAAATGTACAAAGTTAAGCTTAAACACTTTGTCAAAAGATAGGAGTGAAATATAAGTGTAAAGAGAAAGTTTTTGGTCTTCTAAACTCAAAATCACTTTAGATAACTTCTCTCTCTACCTCGTAATTTGCTTTACTCTCTTAATCGGTTAAGTAAGATTTTAATCGATTAAGAGCTTACTGTCTTTGAAGCAGCTAATTTCACTTTTAGATCTTAATTGACTAACTTCCTTAGTTAACTGACTAAGATAGTTCTGTTTGTGGCTCATTTGTAACTCTTTGTTCTAATGAGTATTAATGTTTGCTTTCCAGTAATTTTGTCATTGACATACATTTTTATCTTGCACACTTATGAAGTACAGTTGACATAAATGAATGGAAATGTTTTGTTATCATTAAAAACCTATGGAGCCAGCACACTCTTACCACAACTAAGAATTATGAGAGGATGTACAGTGCATTGAATAATATGCCTTTACACACACACATTAGACAATTTCACATGCCATCCTAAGATCAATATTAGAAAATTTATAAGTATGGGCATATTCTCGTGTGTTAATCTTTTGAACATACCTCGTTTGCCACACTGCATCAACTCTTGCCAGTTTGGCAATCATGTCCATGTTCACAAAACATAGTGCTTAAGCAACTTATGGTACGCTTCAATTTGGTAATTCTCCTTGTGTTGATAACTATAAATAAACAATCACCAAAGACATTCTTGGTGATACATTAGAAGTATTAAAGGAATGTTGATTAGCACAAAACATCAACAAAGGTTCTTCAACTTAATGGCAAGAGCCTGCTTGTATCAAGTCATTAACAATTGCTCTAATACATGAATGCAGAGCCATAGCAACAAAGGAACAAGAAACAAATCCAAATGAGAGCAATTTACAAGGGTTGAAATGCACAATGAACGGAGAATAATGATAACAAAAAATGCCTAAAAATGTAAAATCACCATAATATCATGAAAACAATAACAAGTAAATATCAGAACTCACACAGAAAAAACATGATTGAAAATTGTAGCAAATATAACCATTAAAACAATAAAAGAGTTATTTTCTTATGATTTTCTCTGGGTATTTATTAAGGGTCTTTAAGCAAGCACAAATACATCAAGAACAATTTATACAACAAAAATTTAGTTCGACAGTACAGAACAAAACAGGTATGACAAAACAAAACCTTACAAACATTGGTTCAATCATAACACAAATGATTGACATATAAAGTGTTTATCAAAGTTTCTACAAGGATAGACAACTTACATTTACAAATCTTCCAAATTTAATGACTTCTCAAAAATTACTTCTTGTCTAAGTCAAAAAATTGAAAAATTGTTTGTTTAATAAGAATCAAAGCAAAAAATATCTTTATGACAATTACATAAAATATAAATTGCTTACTACGATTAGATATAACAAAAGACCTTCAGAATTTGAGATAACAGCTCTCAACTCTTTCTCAATTTCAACTCTTTCTAAAACTTGCACAATAAACAATTTAGTTAAAATAACAAAAAATAATCTAACATCTTCCATAAAAGAAAACACAATATCCAAAGTATATCTTAGTTTGCAACCTTTTATGTTATTGGTTATTATAGTAAACATTGGACGAAAGCTGTAAAACATCAACATCCAATTCATACATATTGATATATACCCAAAGCACCAGATGTGATGCAATGTATTTCACCCATTTGGCTTGTCAAAGTCAGATTGATTACACCATTTTCCAAATTTAATACATACCAATCAAGCACAGATTAATTGTTTTGACAAAGTTTTGAAAAAGAAAAATAAAAAAAATACTCAGCACAACAAGAAAATTACAAGTTTAAGGAGAAGAAAGACAAGAAGTGAATCATACCTCAAGGGAAGAAAGAGATAAATAAATCCAAAGGAAGGAGAAGAAGATCATTCGTTTTGCTCAACTAAAGTTTCTCCCTTTTTTTTTTTTCTTTCAGCAAAGTTACTTTTTTCTCCTTTTTAAATTCCATTAGTGACTAGGTGTAAACTCTCCTGGCATTTATGGGTGGCATCACCTTTTAGCTACAATATATCTTTTGAACCAAAATGGTGTTGATAAGTTTGAGAACATTCCTATTTCTGATGCACAGGATCCAATTAAAGTGGCAAGTGCAGAGCATACTTAGGACTGAACTCTCTGCATATCTATTCTTATTTCATTCATGAGAATATTGGAGAAGAAGGAAGAAACTTTAAAAAGACATCGTTACAAACATGTTATTCTTTATTTAGTTGAAGGCGTCTTCCTGCCCAAATATTACATACACTTCCCCTTTTCATGGAGGAAGGAACATGAGCAGACAAACTTTAAACAGTACAAGCATTATTATACATTTTGGATTGTTTGAGATAATGATGCTAATTGGATGTTGCTTTAATCAGTATCTGGATCAGAAGTAAGGCTAAGTTGTTTTTTCTTGTTTTGCCCTTTCATGCGATTAAAAAAGTCTTCTGAGTTTCCTGTGTAATTCTTGTGAGAGACATGACATGCCTTTTTTTTTTATTCATTGGGATTCTGTGGTGAGTTTGTTGAGAGATTTTTTCGTAGGGAGATCTTTTCTGCAAGATTTTCCTGGGTTGCCAAGGATTTTGTGACTATTCATAAGAGTAAGGGATACTTTTTTTACATTCTTTTAAAGCCTGGATGATTTTCTTAAGTTTCAGGTGATTGAGGAACATAATCCTGACACACCTCAACATTATGTGATGGCCAAATATGGTCTGAAATGACCCTGTTGAGCTGGTTGATTCTTTTTTGAAATGTTCTCTATTCTCCATCTAGTTCTCGAATATTGGAGTTAAAAGTTCTATAAACTATTGAGAGAAATGCTCCAAGCTATGTAGCAAATCCTTTTTTGACAGTGTAATGGGATTTATAGAAGATGATGATGGTTGTCCTGTGGGAAGTTCTGCTTCTTCCTGTGATGATGAGTTCTTTCCAGTGTGCTAAAAAGAAAAATCATTGTAGATCTTTAGCAAAACTGGCTCACCATGGTTCTATTAAGCCTTTAAGAGCTTTGTTAATGGAATATAAAAAAGTTAGCAATTTCAAACTAAATGCTAATATGATATTTATGGGTTAAATACCATAAAAGCCATTTAAGCTCATCAAGGAATTTTGTGAAATTATAATGTAAACGATGAATGAAGGGATATTTTAGATGAAGACTAAAGGGTCTTAGAATTAATCCATCATATCTGCTGAATATTTCTATTTGGTACTCAAAGATCATTTTGTTGTGTGTAATGCTTTCTGACTTTATACTTCTGTTGACTTTTAAAGTGTGGCTACTTATCTGTTTAACATGCAGATGTTATATCTAGTGGATGCTATTTTGTATGAGAGACTCTCAATCTCATGTACCACTTAGTTTATATAGTTTTAACAAGTAAAATCTCTTGTTGATGCTTTCAATGACTTATTATATATATTGAATGACTAGTAATGAAAAATCAAGGATGAGAGTTGAACTAAAAATAAAAGCACTCTATTTGCCCTTGTTTCTTGTACCAAAAATAGAACCTGGTTTTTGTCATTTAACAACACATTTGATCTGTTTGCTGGTGGAAAGTACCATTGTAGAGAAACAGAGGATTGATAGAGCAAGAAATACCAGAGAAACAGAGAACTGAGAAAATGAAAAAGAAAGATTTAAAATATTGAACTGTACTACTATTTTTCATTTTTAGCTTAATATTTATACAAGTTATTTTTGAATTCAAATCAAACTACCCTCAACTAAGATGTAGTCTCGAGAATTACACAAAATAAACTTTCAGTCGACCCTTAACAGATTCAACCGACCAACACAACGGTCAAAACAAACATTTAAAGAAGATGAATAAAACGACCAGCTTACAAGTCGTTTAGAACCAAGAAACTAAAACGACAGGAACACAAGTCGTACAGAAACTAAAGAATAGAAACATTAACACAAAACGACTCTTCTTTATGCGTTTCACACTTCTTGGTTAATAAATGTGAAACGATAACATTTTGGCCGTTCCAACTAGTTGTTGCTTCTTACTCAGCTCCTAGCTGTTTCCATCTACTTTGACTTCTTTCAACCAGTTTCTTTAACCAGTTTCAGATCACTTTTCAACACACCTCCTTGATCTGAAATCTGATGAACACCCAACTTGGCTCGAAGTAATTAAAACATTTTCTTGTTGAGGCCCTTAGTAAATATATCTGCTAACTGATCATTGGTTTGACAGTAAACAAGCTCGATTTCTTGATCCTTAACAGATTCTCTTACTGAATGAAACTTCACTCTAATGTGCTTAGTACGACCATGATGAACAGGGCTTTTAGCTATCGCAATAGCTGACTGATTATCCATATGTATAACAGTTCTTTTTTCTTGAACAAATCTCATATCCAACAACACCTTCCTTAACCATTTGACTTGATTAGCAGCTGCTGAAACTGCTATATACTCGGCCTCACTAGAGGACTGAGCTACAATATCTTGCTTCTTTGAAGCCCAGGTAAATATAGCACTTCTCAATGAAAAACATAATCCTCTTGTACTCTTAGAGTCATCCACAGATCCTGCCCAATCACTATCTGTGTATCCTTGAAGTCCACTACTTTCATTCCTCAAGTATACCAATCCAAAATTAGAAGTACCCTTTACATACCTTAAGATTCGTTTTGCAGCTTTGAAATGAATCACTGAAGGAGTTTGCATAAACGTGGAAAGTAAACAAGTGGCAAACATGATGTCTTGCCTTGTGGCTAACAAATATAATAAGGATCCAATGATACTTTTATACAGTGAACCATCTGCCTTGGATGAACCATCATCTTTGCTTAACTGAATTCCAATAGTTAATGGAGTGGCAACAGCTTTACAACCCTCCATATTGAACTTCTTCAACAAATCTCTAACATACTTTGACTGATGCAAACAAATTTGTCTTGGTTTCTGTAGAACTTCCATCCCCAGAAAATATGACATCTCTCCCAAATCTATCGTCTCGAATACCATCATCATCTGTGCTTTGAATTCATGTAAACACACTGCATCAGGTCTGTAATCAACAAATCATCCACATATAAGGCCACTATCAGTTGTAGTGAATCACTAGTGCCTTTAACATACAAAGTAGGCTTAGTAAGACTTCTATTAAATCCATGATTCTTGAAATACTCATATATTCTCTCATACCAGGCTCTAGAAGCCTGTTTGAGTCCATATAAAGCTTTGACCAGCTTGCAAACCTTATGTTCAGAACCTTGCACAACATAACCCTCAGGCTAAGAAATGTAGATATCCTCATTCAATATTCCATTTAGAAAGACTGACTTAACATCTAAATGAAATATTTTCTAGGCTTCCCTAGCTGACAAAGCAACTAGAAGTCTAATTGTATCAAGCTTGACCACTGGTGCAAATGTTTCAAAGAAATTTGTACCATAGGTTTGTGCATACCCCTTCACCACTAACCTTGCTTTATATTTGTTAATTGATCCATCAGGAATTACCTTAGTCCTGAAAACCCACCTTACACCAATTACATTTTGTCCACTTGGTTTGTCAACCAACTCCCAAGTTCCATTCTTCAAGATCATGTCCATTTCCAAATCCATGGCCTTTCTCCAATTCTCATCAAATTTAGCTTCTGCAAAACTAACAGGATTTATACAGGCTAAATTACATCTTTCATAGATGTTTGCAAGTGACTTAGTCCCTCTTACAACCAATCGTTCATCCTCCAGATCAAGTGACTCATCATTACCTCCTTGCTCCTACTGATTTTCATCAGCAACTATAACATCAGAATCCTGCACAGTTTTGCTTTCCCAATTTCACTTTTGCCCTTCATCAAACCTCACATCTTTGCTAATAAAAATCTTCTCTGACTTCACACCATACAACCTATTACCTTTTGACAATTCACTATAACCAATGAAAATAGCCAGAGTAGACTTAGGATCAAGTTTTGATTCCTTAATTTGGGATTTTGGCATAACATACAGAACCAAAAACCTTCATGTGTGAAACATTAGGCTTCTATTCTTACCAAAGCTCATATGCTGTGACATTAGGCAGTACTCTTGAATAAGTCAAGTTCAAGATGTAATTTGCTGTATTCACAGCTTCTGCCCTGAAAACTTTAGGCATATCCTTCTGAAACATCAAGCATCTAGCCATCTCCATTAGAGTTCTATTCTTCCTTTCTACAACTCCATTCTGATGGGGATTATAAGCTACAATCAGCTGATGCTTCACTCCCAACTTAGCTAGTAAATCTTCAAACTCAAAATGTGAGACCCCAACCTCTATAGGCTTGTAACCAAGCATAGATGTAATAATACAAGCCAAGTGTAGTTTCGTCATTTTCTCTAATAAGCTCCCAAAGTAAGTTTTAAACAATATTATGGCCTAAGTAGGCCTAAGGTATAAATGGATGGTGAAATTAGGGGTAAAATGGAAAGAAAACTAAAATTTTGATGATTTTCACAATAGGGGCAAAATGGTCATTTTTCACCTCCAGTTAAAATTTTAAGTTTTTATAAACCCGAACATGTCTAGATCATTATGGATATTGTTTCAGTGTTAAAAGAGCAAAAAGATTGCATAAAAGATTGGAAGAGAATAAGTAAATTGGTGGACGGGCAAATTGGTAATTTTAAGGGAATGGATAAAATTGGCCTATAAATATCTTGAAATTCCAGCAGCTTCTTGAAATTTTCAGCAGCTGTTTTCTTCTTCCCTTCTCCTCTCTCACATTTCTTCAATTCTTCCATGGGAGTTGTCTTCAAGCTTCCATAACTTTATCTCTCTAGCTCCAATTTTCATGCTTTTGGTGTACTCTTCCATAAACCCGTATGCTCTTTCATCCTCTCACTTTAAAACCCTTCAAAAATCTGATTTTCATACTTTCTCTCACTAGTTGGACATTTTAGAGAGAGAAAGAGAGAATTACACCATTTATTTGGAAGCTATTGGGAGAGAATTTGACTACAAATGAGCCATAAGTGATTAACTAAGCTCAATTTTTAGCTACAGAAAATGGCTAGCAATTGAGATTTATGAGCTGTTTTGTTGTTGACTATGTTCATTACTTTTTAGTGATTAAGATAATGAACATAGATAGCCATTTAATGTGGCAATTGGAAGCTAGTTAAGAGATAGCTTTTAAGGTTCATAGTGTGTAAATTAACCTATTACTTATGCTAATGTGATCCTAGGTTCTAAGGAAGCCTCATCATCTCATTTGGACAATTAGGGGAATTGGAGTCATCTAAAGGCTTTACAATCAATTGGTGAGTGGACTGCCTTCAAAACTTGTTTTGGGAAAAATAATGCATTTTCCACCCATTTGAATGAATTATCAAGTTTTTTATAAAGACAAGTGCCTTGGGAACAAGCTTTTGCAAAATGGTTTTATGTGGTGATATGTGATTGCTGTGGATTCATGCACTATTGTAGTATGATGATATATAAATGTGTGTATTGTGCATGATAAATGATATTGTGTATAATGACTGTAACCGTGTGTGTGCACGATGTGGGGGGATGCACATACCGGTGATGATGGTGGTGTGAGAGGTGGATGATGATAGTGCCCGTGTGCACGATGTGGGGGGATGTACATGAGTCGGGTGTGTTTATGATTATGTTGATGTTTATCTATGTAATTATGCATATCTAGACTTATGAAATGAAAGCTTATGAATGTGATATATGATTGACATATATGAGAAATTTGATACATTACATTTTGGGAATTTTCATGGGCTGTATGTTGATTTTGTTGGTTTAATAGAATGGCTTTTTTGTTGGGTGAGGGGAAACTTTTCTCTTGTTGCTTTGTTTTCGCTACAGCGAAATTCATTCTCGCTGCAGCGAGAAACTCTCGGGTTTGAGAACCTTCACCAGAACTGGTTCTCGCTACAGTGAGAATGTATTTCGCTATAGCGAGATAGTCACCGTAGCCTCTCACTGCAGCGAAAAAGGAATCTTGCTGCAACGTAAAACTCTCTGTTTCATTAGTTAAATTTCGCTGCAGCGAGAAAGAATTTTGCTGCAGTGAGAAACCTTCTGTTTCTGGGTTACAATTTCGCTGTAGCGAGAAAAAATCTCGCTGCAGTGAAAAACCTTCTGTTTTGGTCTCCTATCTTGTCCAATTGCTGCCTTATCTTTCACTTCTTTACTACCATATCAGAGCATGGACTTCCTACATTAAGGATTAAATGAGTTAAGTTTAAAGGGATGAGGTTTAGTGAGAAATCCTCGGTCAGTTGAGAAACCCTCGTTCGGCTAATAACTTAATCCCAACGTCGCTGCAACAAAAACTCATTCTCGCTGCGAGAATGCCTTTCCGCTGCAGCGAAGATTCGTTGTCATATTTGACTTGCTTACGTATCATTGAAGCTTTCATTCTTCAAATGGTTCGTTATGTATGGATTCATGATTTTCAAATGATCAATCAATTAAGGGCTTGATGAGGGGTTTTTAGTAAGAATAGAAACAAATTGCATTGTTTTGAAAAAGAATGCATCATGATTTCATTAAAGATTCCTTACGGTATGCTTGTTCCCTTTCTTGTTCACTCACTGGGTTTATACTCACCATTTTCAACTTCATGTTTTCAGATCACGAGGCAGCCAGTAACTAGGACGAGGTGTCCTTATAAACTTGTACACATCTTTTGGTAGGTGTCTCGGCATTCAGTAACTGTACATTCGTCCGAGTCTCTCCGCTGGAAATCGAGTCTTCTTTTTGAGATGTATGGACAAACTTGATGTAAATTATTAAAACACATGCTGTAGACGATGTATGTATATTTTAAATGAGTAATGCCAATACGAGTTGGAAATGTCTATTACTATTTTGATTTAAAGTTATAATTCGTGACTTAGCAATCTTTGATGGAATGAGGAGTAGAATAATTCGATAGGCTTGCTTGGGCTTAGTGGACTATGTCCATTGGGCCCATGAGCCGGTCATGGCCCGAAATTTGGGTCGTGACACAAAAGCCGTATACTTAGAGCCATTATCAGTTCTAAGTATCTTGATCCTTTTCTCAGAAAAATTTTCTACTTGAGCCTTAAACTTCAAAAACTTACTCAATGCTTCTGACTTCACTTTCAAAAAATAAACCCAACTAAACTTTGTCAAATCCTCTATGAATACTATATAGTATTTGCTGTGACTTAAAAAAGGCATTCTCATAGGACCACACAAGTCAGTATGCACCAGCTCAAGTTTTTGTTTTGCAAACCAGCTTCTGTGCTTAGGATAAGGTCTTCTACTTTACTTTTCAAGCTGACAAATTTGACATAGCTTTTCTACTTTGCCAAAACCAGGTAGGCCTTCAACTATTTTATCATCAGCCAACCTCATAAGTGAATTATAATTCACATGGCCTAACCTTTTATGCCATAATTCAGCCACATTATCCTCACTCACAAAAGCAGCATGTTCAACATTCTTCAGAGTTAAAGGATAACAATTATTTTTCATTTTGACAGTCAACAATTCATCACCAAAAGGATCAAAATAATGCATACATCATTCTTGAACAGCAATGCATAATGTTTCTTTGCTAACTGACCAACACTAAGCAAATTTTGATCTGACTCAGGAACCAAATATACATCATAAATATATTTTGTACCAGATAATGTCTCAATAGCAACAGTTCCTCTCCCAAGTATTTTCAAAAAGACTCCATTCCCGATCTTGATCTGAGCTACAAAACTCCGATCAATTTCTGAAAACAATTCCTCATTGCCAGTGAGATGATGTGAACATCCACTGTTTAATAACCAAACATTCTTCTTTATCGACTCAGCTTTTAAGTTAGCCATGAACAACACTTCATCAGCTTCCTTAGTCTGCTCAGCCACTATTGCTTTTTCTTCACTGCCTTTCTTGAATTTATAGACCTTTTGAACATGACCAAGCTGATCACATAGTCTGCACTTCACATTAGGCCTAAACCATCAGTACTTAGGAGTGTGATTAGTTTTCTTACAATGAGTACATGGAGAGAACTTCTCCTGCTTCTTCCCTTGCTTTCCTTCAATAGAATTATTTCCTTTGCCTTTGAGCTTCTTTACACTCTCCTCTTTCACCTTTAAGCCTTTGGCCTTTGCAACCAAAGCATTTTCAAGGCTTCATTCTTCCAGAGTGCTATTCTTTGCTCTAAAACAAGCAAAGCACTTAACAGCTCATTTACAATGATCTTTGTTAAATCCTTGGAGTCTTCCAAAGATGATATTTTAGCTTTAAATCTCTCTGGAATACTCACCAGGATCTTATTCACGATTCGTTTATCACTGACCTCCTCTCCTAACTGCTTAAACTTATTCACAAGATTAATTAACTCATCAGTATACTCCTAAATAGTCTCAAACTGTCTGGAAACATTCAATACTTTCATTGCTCTAGTTCTATCACTACCTTGATACTCCTCCTTCAGACTATCCCATACTAGCTTTGGATCTTCATAATTCATGATCTTCGCAAAAATTATCTCTGAAACTACTGATTGAAGGCAAATAAGAGCCTTATATCTCTTAGCCACCTACTCACTGTGCTGTTTAATCTGAGCTAGTGTAGGATTGACATGTCTTTGTGCTGGAACCTCTCCAGTCTCAACCACGTCCTAGAGATCAAATGCTTTAAGATACGATCTCATTTTAATCGCCTAGAAATGATAGTTTACTCCAGAGAAAATCGGTGGAGCTGTAGCATTGAAGCTTGCAATAGCCATCTTCAATGTTGACAAAGCAATCATAATAGCAAAAAACAAAATCACAGGTCCCACAAGAATTTAGCTTTGATACCATGTAGAGAAACGGAGGATTGATAGAGCAAGAAATACCAGAGAAATAGAAAACAGAGAAAATGAAGAAGAAAGATTTTTAATATTGAACCGTACTACTATTTTTCATTTTTAGCTCAATATTTATACAAGTAATTTTTGAATTCAAATCAAACCACCCTCAGCTAAGATGTAGCCTCGGGAATTACACAAAACAAACTTTTAATCTACCCTTAACAGATTCAGCCGACCAACACAACGGTCAAAGCAAACATTTAAAGAAGATGAATAAAACGGCAAGCTTACAAGTCGTTTAGAACCAAGAAACTAAAACGACAGGAAAACAAGTCGTACATAAACTAAAGAATAGAAACATTAACACAAAACGACTCCTTTTTATGCGTTTCACACTTCTTGGTTAATAAATGTGAAACGATAACGTTTTGGCCTCTCCAACTAACCGTTGCTTCCTACTCAGCTCCCAGCTACTTCCATCTGCTTTGACTTCTTTCAACCAGTTTCTTCAATTAGTTTCATATCACTTTTCAACAACCATTCATGAAAAGTTTAAGGACTTCAGAAGCATATCTTGGGTGAAGATTAGGGTTAATAGGAATGGATTTAGATGAAGAGGATGATTTTTGGAATTTGTGGAGGTCTGATAAGGAGATCAACAACGTAGTTCTTTTCACCTTTGATGTGTTTAGTATCAAATGAACATTTATTAAAGAGCAAAATCAAGAACAAGTGCTTTTATAGGTGGCCTTTTTTTTTCTTTCACCATTATCAAGTTTGATGTTAACTGTTGTGTAATTTATTAACGTTAACCATTATCAAATAATATATAAAGAAACAGATCTTATCTTATAAAAAAGCAACCCAGTAGACCGAACTAGACTCGGCCTATTGATCACTTGTTTAACAAATAAAAAGAAAGTGAACCGAGAAATGACTAGACAAGGTACTAAGGCTTATAGGATAGATTCCTTAATCTATAAATACTATCATAGTCTCAGCGACCGTAAGCTGAACTGTGAGTGAAAGATTGCAAGTCTTCAATGCAGTCAATGGGTCCAAAGAACAAGTTACAGGAGTACAGAGTCTGCCAAATTAAGGTACACTTCTGCATACCATCAATTAAAGTTGGAAGCCAACAAGCTTGGTCCTCTTAAGAATCAACTCTTTCTGAGCAAGATTCTTTGGCAGTCATTCACTTACTAGAAATAAAATAAATAAAAGTACAAGCTTCTTACTATGAACATACATGCATGTCACATTTCATATATGCATTTCTTTTTCGTGTATTTAAGGACATTTAATCCATTTTTTTCTAATAAAAAACGTTTGACATTGTCTTACACAATTAAGCTAATCAGATCATACTAAACCAGCTGGAATTCTTTTTTATTTTTCATTTTCATCAAAGAGGTAAGCTAGTAATTAAAGGAAGAGAAGGACAACCTTTAAGCTAATACACAGAAAGATCCACTTAACATGATCATGTTATGGCTTAATTGTGTGCTCAAACGAAGCTAATACATCCTCCAATCATTTGATGCCCGAGAGTAATATGCTGTACTTTTTTTTGGTTTCAAATTAAATGTTCATATTCACTTTTTTATCAAAAACTAAATTTTAAAAATTTTCTAATCTAAAATTTTTTTAATATTTTTCAATTTTTAAAATTTTAGTTAACATCGTTATCCCAGACAGTCCAAAACAATACAGCCTTCATTTATATAAGCGATAATGTCACATTTGGCTTATAGTTTAGGAAAATGTCTAATGTGATACCTCACTTGAACTAAAACAATATTGTGGTACTTGAACTATAATGAAAATAAATTCTAATTTTTAAAAAATTTTAATGTTATCACTTTTTTATCATAATTTTAAAAATATAAATATTCATCAATTATGTAAGATATTCAAAACCTATATTTATAAATATATATTCATTAAATGACAATCATTGAAATATTTTTTATTATAATTTTTAGTAAGATTTAAACCTATTATAAATGTATATTCATCAAATGATGATCTTTGAAATATTTTTTATTATAATTATTAGTAAAATTTATTCCATTTATAAATAAAAACTTTAATTGTATTGAATGGTTTCATTAAAAAAATATTTTTTAATTTTAATAGTGTTGTATAATTTAAATATTAATATTTTAAATTATTTTTAAAAAATTAAAAATAATAAAATGATTTTACATATCTTATTCAANTTAATATAAAAATATTTTTTTATTTTTTGAAATATGTCTTACTCCTTTTAAGGGCATAAAATATTTTTTGTGATTAATTTTATTGACTTGTAAAATAGTTTATATTTAAAATTAATTTTTTATTTTTTAAACAAGTATAAATTTTAAAAATATTTTTTACAAAATATTTTATTACAAAACAAATGAATCCTAACAATAACCCACGTTTTCTCATCTCTATATATTCAATATGCACAATTTATGGGGTTTTTTTTTTTTCATTCTTTAATAACATTGAAAATTTTAAATTGCCAATTTCGGGTGCTGTTTGTGCCGCCACTCTGGCAAGGAATGGAAATTCTGTGCTGCTTTTTCACTCTGCCAGAGGTGCGGGAGGCGGCATGTCTCAGATAAGGTTCCTTTTATTTTTTTATAAGATTTGACTACCCGTCTTTATAATTTTATTATTTGCTGCCGGTTTGAGAGCAAAAATGATTTCTTTTATATTTAATTGCAATACTTTGCAGGATTTTCCTATAAAAGAAGAAAAAGTTAGCAGTTAAGTGGATTTTTGTTACCATTATAATATTTACAACTGGCATTGGTTGGAAAACTTTGAAATTAGAGAGACAACTGCTTGCTCTCTATTTTTATCTGTTCCTCAGGAGTAGAAAGTAAGTTTAATGTGGGTGTCGGGAAGTTTGAATGGATACAACACGACAAGTTATGGTTGTTGAAGGGTTTGGATGGATGGACGGAATCTTGGTCATTTTAAGGGAGTGGTTGCATCAGGCAAAAACGTAGTTTCCCCAAGGTTTACAGAGATAACAGGACAATCACCCCCTCCTGGTATCAAAGTCTATCTTTAGATGTTTATTAATTCCTTCTTGCAAATCCACGTGTGCATACAATTCCACCATGTAGATATCCTGGATTTATATAACTAAGGACCATGTGTAATTTTTAATGCAACCATGGACTATATTTTAAGGAGACAGTCCGTCTAATCAATTGATACAAATAAAGAGTAAGGCTTTTAAGTGAAAATTTTATCATAGTTCTTGGGTTTATTTTGTTATTATGCCATTTTATTATCTATATAAGATAAATATGTTTTCATTAGTGTTGTATCTTAATTATTGCTTATTTTAATAAAATTTTAAAATCTTCTTTTATATAACAAATATTCAAAAGCTTACTGTTTTTTAATTTGATTTGATAAAGTAGGACTAGAACTCAAATTTTTTGAATAAAAAATATATCACCTACTACGAAATTAAATACTCGAGTGCCTTAATTATACCTTTAATATCTATAAAATGATGAAATTTTAGCTTGGTTCTTGAAGTAAAAATAGGAAACAATATGGGTTTGGTTGCAAAGTTAGACAATAGGGTAAGTGAAGTATGATTCAATTTGAAATAGTACTCATGATGTCAACGACACGATTAACAGAAATTGATTGATTAGGCGTCGGTCAACAAAGGAGAAACAGTATTTATATATTAGGGAAATTAGTTTCCCATAAATATAACAAACGAACAAAACTCCAAGGTCGAAAAGCAAGTTGATGGAGATGTTATAATAATTATTTAATTGCAATTTAAACATTGATTGTCTTGTATTTTACCAGTTAAAATTACAGCACATTTACGATAATTCTAAGTTAACATGTTGGTTTTTAATAGTTATATTTTTTTTTGAAAAGTATAATTTTTTAATAGTTATATTGACAGAAGGATTAGTTGTACTTTTATTTAAACATAGAGGCATCCAAAGGTTACGTCAGCTTTGGTTTTCTTTTTTCAAAACCAAGCTTGAGTTTGGTTGGATTAGTCTATTTAATTATTATTATTTTATTATTAAATTAATAAAATTTTATTTTATATTTTAGAATTAAAATTTAATGAAAATGTAAGTCATGAGCTTGAACAAATAGTTTGATTCGTGGATACCTTTCTTTTCACATGTAATGCATGCAGGGTTTCCCTTTCATAGTTTAATGAAATTTTAATTTTTATTTATAAAGAAAAGTTTTATACTTTAATTGTTATAGCAATAGTGTTAATTGTCATGTGTTAAAATTTAAGTTCAACCTCATGTGACCTAAAACTTTGAAAGTAAAATTTAAGTATGTTTTAAAATCTACGAAATAACAGAAACCAATGAAAAAAAAAAGAAAATTTTTGAGAAATAGAATGCTTTATATTTTTTTAAGACGTGCAACAAATGAGGAGAAGAAGCTTATTTATAGACTGATGGCTCCTCTTTATTAAGTAAAAATAGATTACAAGAAAAGGATAAGATAAGATAAGTGATTTAATTTGAAAAGATAATATTCAAATTAAATTCAAATTTTATTCAAATATAGTAAATCTATATCTAAACCTAGATATATATTAATAAATGTAAGAGTTCAAATCAAATTACACTACGTGAGTTAGATTTGTTGTCTGACCTATTTTGTTCAAATCCCCCGCTCAATCCAATAACGCCTTCATTATTGAAAGATGAATTGTTATGTCGCGATCGTCCTCTTCCACGTCTTTGCGTGGAACAACTTCATTTTGTACACTTTTGGCTTTTTCACACTTCTTTAGAATGCAGTGTCTCCTAGGCACTTGTTGTGGACCAATTCTCCTTTACCTTTACCTTTTGGTCACACGCAGAGGGAGCCTCCTTATGTGATGGATGGGGCCAAAACTTTTAAAATTTTTTTAATAACATATAAAAATTTTTAAAATTTTAAATTTTTTATATATTCTATTACTTGCTTCCTCAAAATAATGTTTTATTTAATGATTAATATAAATAAAAAATAATAAAATAATTTCACTTATCTCACTCAACTTTAAATTTTTTTTTAATTTATATATGTTTATTTTTTTATTTTTATTCTATTTGTTCATAAGTTATAAGTTTCTATAAATATTCTTTCTTAAATTTCTACAAACCATTAACCATGTTCTTTTTCTTTCTTTTTTGTTATATAATATGTGGTAGCTACCTTCTACTTGCCATGTTCTTCTTTTTTATGTTACATAAATTTTATTTTTTATGATTTTAATCTTTAAAAATTAATAAATTATTATATAGTTTTCAAATATAAGTTATAATATTACGTGTTACTTAAAATTTTATCAACGTATCATTTTTTTTATTAATCTTAATTATATAAAAAGAAATTAACTTGAGTATATTTTTTTATATGCTTTACATTTTATATTTAGTTAAAATAAAATTTTATTGAATATATAGTATTTAAATAATTTTGATTATATAAGAAAAAATTATTAATCTTATATATCGTTTTTAACTATTTATATTTTATAAATTATAATTTTATATTTAGTTTCATATTTCTATTATCAATATTTTTATTATTAATTGAATTTAACATATTAATTTTTTAAAATTTTTAATTTTTATTTAACTGTATTTAATTTTTTAATAAAATTTGATTAATTTCGCCCCTGATCACACACGAGTGCTTGTTTGGTCTAGACGATTCCATGCCAGGTTTCCTGACACTTGTTTGTGACAGTTCTGTCGCCAGATTTTGGTCTCTCTTAGACCATAAGACATTTCGTCATTATTTGTTGCTCTCCTAAGTGCAACACGACACTGCCCAATTTTAATGCGCTCCTTGGCTCCCCTGGCCACAGATGACGACACTTTCTGCCATTATATTGGTCTTTTTCCTTATCCATGTGTAACATTAAACTCCCCAAGTGTGACCACTCATTGAGTCTTTTTACGCACTGGTTATCACTCTCATAGCCTAGATCCTCCTCACCCATCCAGATGGCCATGAGCTTTTTACACATGAGGTAGTCCTTTGTTCAGTGTGGTTCCTCGCACAAAAAACATTTAATTAACTCTCATGCAAAAATGATATTATCTGCAATTAATCTACCACTAATAAACCTACTTCGATTATCTAATATTAATCCCTGTAGGAAGCGGAGCACCATGAAAAAAATCAATTACTGCATCCACTAAATCGATTGAGATGATTTTCCAATAATGTTGATAGAATAAAGAAGAGAACCCATCCGGATCGTAGCAAATTCTTCCATGGATCCATTTTTTGGGGCGCAATCATTTAGCTGCTCTTCATTGCTCACTACCTATTCTATTACAAAGTAAAAAGAACCCCCAAAAGAGCTTCTTCCTCTGGCCAAGTGGAGGTCATAGAAGAAAAGATAAAAGGTCTTGAAGAAAGCAAAAAGAGAGGCAGAAAGAGAAAGTAAAAAGGTAGAAAGAGGCCAGTGTGCAACGCATGGGGTCTAGTACATACTTTGGGCTTCCTCATTTTGCCAAGTTTCAATTTTCTTATTTTACCACGTGGCAGCTTACAAGTGATCATGTTTTCAAATTGGTAGCTTTAGATCTTTATCATATCAGACTTTTGCAAAAGAAAAGACAAATTGTCTACGAGTGAGTCAAACAAAAACAAATGGAGAATCCTTCACACCCAACCTTAAAGAAAGGGGTTTTAAATATGTGGCAAGACTTCTAAAAGAAAACCCAGATTGCAAGAGGAGACAATGGTGGTTAGGCATTTTTAGAAAGAGAGGAAACTGGCGGCAGAAGGAAAGGGAAGAGAAGAAAAGAGAAAAGCGAAAGAAAAAGGTAACCACTGTCATAAATGCTTAGGCCGACGAGGGTGACGGCTCCTGGGATCGAGTAAGGGAGAGAAGGTTTAGAGAAAGGGGTAGGATGCCGCTGCTAATGGAATAAAAAGAAGAGAGCAAAAATGAAGAAAAGAGAGAGGGGTTGGCAATTATGATTAGGTTAAAATTTTTATATAAAAATTAAAATAATGTTATTTTATGATGGATAAAAAAAATAAAGAAGAGGTGGGTCAGATTCATTCAAGTCTAACCCGATTCAGGTTTAGTCAATTATTTTTTTATTTGAATTTTTTTATGTATGAATTAAATTGATGAAATTAGGATAAGAATAAAAGTTAAATAATTTTTTTGGATAAATAATAAAAAATAAACAATTAATTGAATAAAGTTTATAATGACTTATCAAAATTATTGCACAATCCCAAAATTATTTTCACAAGGTGGATTAATTCTAAATAATTATAAAGACATAAGATAATAAAAGTAGTAATTAAAATTGAAGATAGTTTAGAAAATTTCATCATTAAAATTAAAAAATTTTAACAAGTGTAATGAATATTCATTTTATTTTGACTTTTAAAAATATTCATTTTATTTTAATAATTTTATTGTATAAATTATGTAACTTATCAATAATTACTTTTAAAATATTATACTTTCACAATATGAATTTTATTTGGTTATTAAAATAATGTAATTAACAAAATATGATTATATCAACATTAATATATATTAAGATATAAAAAATCAAATATTTTTTTAAAAATTATTTAAATAAAAAATTTAGCTTAATAAGACAGCAGAAAATATTTTAAAAATATTGATTTTTTAAAATATTTATCTTTAATTTATTATTATTACTACTATTTGTAATGTTTTTTAATTTAAAATTATGTGTCTTTTATTATTTTTATTTATAATATTATATAATTTAAAATTATTTTTAATAAAAAAATCCACACCCATGAGAAGCGAGACACCACTCTAGTAATATCAAAATCTCCACCAACAATCCACAGAGCCTTTAAATCTGTTGATATATTTTTTAAGCAGTCCCCTAGGTTTCTTCGTTCTGTCCTTCTGCATTTTGCATAAATGATTGAAGCAAGGAAGGGTCTTGATAGCCATGGGGTAGTCACCTCACATGAAGGCCCTGCACCTGATCTGTCAATACCTCCCAAGTAATATCACGAGTCTAGAAAATCCAGATCTTATTGGAACAATTATATATAGCTCCCTCAAACCCTAAACGCATCGAAAGAATTGGATTTTGAAAAATCAACCATTGGTTCAAGGATAACTACCATCTTAAGTTTATACATCAGCTGCAATTTTTCTGACTCTCTTGAGAACTACTTTGTCTGCCATGCCTTAGGCATTCCATATCAAACAATTAATCATTATATGCATTGAGAATTAAATTCTTGGAAGGTATACCTGCAATGTCTCACTCTTTGCTCAGTGTCACTGTGCTCTTCATCTGAATATGAACTAGAATTCTCAAGAACATATGGAATATCATTTGTAGATTTTCTACGCCTCAGGGTGGAAGGATGGAGTTCTAAATCCTCCTTTTCTGCTGTTAAGTTTTCTCCTGCATGTGACCTCGGCATTGAAGAAGGTTCTCCATGTACAGTAGGCGTATGAGATTAGTCTCCCTTTGTAGACTTTCTATTTTTTTCTGTGCGATGTACCATTATAAGAATTCTCCAAAGCCCACTGCAGCTGTCCTTCCTCCGACAATTGAGTAGTCAAGGCCAAATTACTTGAAGATATCTGAAGGTTATCATCTAAAAAATTAATCTGATTTTTTTGCCCATAAATCTGCACATCATCAGCCTCAAAACCTTGACTTTCCGCCTCATCATGCTGTCTGCCACCTTCCAAAAAATTCTGCACTTTCTGCCTTTCATTTTTTTTTCAATTTTTTAGTAGTAGCCGCATCTAAAGTAATCTGGAATTTTTCCTACTTATTGTTTTGCATTTTTTTCAAACTCAACCGTGCCCTTATTTCAACTCAGCAACGATTCTGTCAACATCTAAACAATTTTGAACAGTTGGGCATTCATTTTTCTTCAAGTTATCAACAGTAGCCATATTTCAATTTGCTTTTTGCTCTTTGTTTTTCAACTGTACAGCCACTACCACATCATCCTCTGTTTCATTCGCTACTTCTTGTTCCTCCATGGAAATCGCAGCAAACTGGTTCAGTGTTTCAAAAGGATTAATCTCGACACCTTGGGAGTGTTTGGCGCCGCTCTTCTCACTTCTTTCTTTCTCAATCCGCTGTAAATTCTTCTCCCTGTTTCGCAAATCCACTGTCTTTTTACCCTTGACTCCCGTACACTGCTGAACCGACGATTGTTCCTTTTTTTCCCAGATTGCTCTGTTTTTTGTTCCCTGGGGCAGAGTTCAACTTCTTAGGTGCTACGTTTGGGATTTTATTATCCCATGCATTCTAGGAGACTTTTGGGGCTATCTTAGGGATTTTGCCAAGCACTAAACAATGCATATCATCATCACCGCTTGAGTGAGGATGCAGCACTTTCGTTAGCTATCTTGGCCCATGACATATTTCTAAATCTTCTTTTTATTAAAAAAAAGAAAAAAAAAAACCTAAACGGAGTTAAAAGAATGCTACCCTAAACTAAAAGAATATCTCCTTGTAGATAGGGAGTACGGATGCTTACGCTTTGGTTTTTCCTCTTTCAATGCATACTGAAAATTCAGCATAACAACAAAAATGTAAAACATGAATTTTATATCACAAGACAAGCAGTTCAATACATATTACTATAAATTAATTAATTAAACAAAATATACATCACTAACATTTATGATCAGAATCTGCTTGCCTATAACTATATACCATCATGCTGGAAAAAGATTATTACAATACTTACAACACAATTTCCAAGCCTCTGTTTATTGATTTACAGCCGGAACTATACATTTATTTTTTGGTACACTTTTCCGACACGAGTAACAACTGTTAAGTCAAACTTGAATGGTTACTATACAATCGTAACACAAAGCATGCAGGAAAGAAAAATGTCTGCATCAACTAGCAAATATATTATCAAACTCCTAGGTTGTTTCCGAAGGACCATAATCTCCATTTTAGCTGTTCCATAGTAGGCAAGGAATTCTACATGAACAATTTCCTTCTTACAAAACTGCCTACACTATGAAGAAGAGCCAAGTACTCTGCATCCTTCCATACACTGCATTCTGTAAACCATTCCAAGCAGAAACTGTCCAAAAAAAGAAAAAACAACTTAAGCATCAATAATTAAACAACAGTTAACATCAAACTTGACAATGGTGAAAGAAAAAAGGGCCACCTATTAGAACAGTTGTTCTTGATTTTGCTCATTAATTGGTCAAGTTAATCAGTGTGCACACCAAAACCATATCAAGGCAAATCACAGACTTACTCCATCCTTAAACTACCCTAAGGGAGTTGCTAAATTGAAATTCAACATCAGCCAAGCACAATATGCATCACAAATACACATTTTAAAAGATACCACAACAAGTAAAAGGCATGTAGTAACTTTAAATAGGATCAAGGCCATTAAAGCTATGTTTCTTTGCATAGATTGGTAGACTTACTATGTCAGATTTTTTTTTCCCCAGAAATCAAAAACAAAAACAAGCATCTGAAGTATAACGATAATCACCAAACAAAAACAAGAGCTACACATCTCAACAAACTCATCAGCCAGAAAACAAAAACAGGGAAGAGCAGAGCACCAGCAAATAACATATCACCAAAACAAAAATAATTCACACTGATCAAATCAAATCATTATTGACATTCATTAAGTATAGAATGCATGTACAACCTTCATTTATATTAAGGATAATGTCACATTTGGCTCTTATAGTTTAGGAGAATGTCTAAATTGATTCCTCACCTGTACTAAAAAAATGTTTAATTGATACTTGAACTTTCATTCTGGCTACTAATCTGGTCTAACCTCTAACTCCATTAAAAAAATATGATCTGTCAAGGGGCAATCAGAATGCACCTTGCCAACTAAATGCCACATCACTCTTTGGGTAAATGATATGTGGCAGACAAATGGCGTAACTTGATTCTTTAACAAAATTATTAAAAAAATAAAAGTCAAAATTTTAAAAAATATATTTTTATTTCGAAAAATAAAAAATAAAAAGATTTTAAAAAAGAAAACTTTTATTTTTAGAAAAAAAAAAACCAATTATTTTTAGGACTTGTTCTAGTCTTTGATATTTTTTTTAAAAAAAGGTTGAATTGATGTTACATGTTTCATATGTTAATATGATAAACAGAGTATGGTGAAAGTATAATATATCTTTAATATAAGGCTGAAAAAGGGTGAAAAACAATAGGCTGAGAAAACAAATTTCAGGTCCCATTACAAAGGAAAGTGTTGATCACTACTTATTGGCACTGTTACCACAACTACGTATTGTGAAAGGATGTACAGAGCATGAAAACACACACACACACACATATATTTCATACATTGTTTGCATTTCATATGCAATGCTAAGGTCAATATTAAATTATTTATACTAAGAGTATAGGCATATTCTTGTTTCTTAATCTTTTGAACATGCCTCATCTGCCACTCTGTATCAACTCTTGACAGTTTGGCACTCATGTGCATATCCACAAAAGATAGCCCCTAAGCAACTTATGGTATGCTTCACTTTAGTAATTCTCCTTGTGTGGATAACTATAAATAAACAATCACCAAAGATATTCGGGATGACACACAGCGAGTATTAAAGGAATGTTCAGCAGAAGCACAAAATATCAATAAAGCTTCTTCAACTTAATGGCAAGAGTATGCTTGTCTCAAGTAATGTTTCCGGATCATTCGCAATTGCTCTAATACATGAAAGCAGAGCTATAGCAAAGAAGTGATGATAAACAAATCCAAATAAGAACAATTTACAAGGGTTGAAATGCATAATGAACAGAGAATAGTAATACAAAAAGTGCCTAAAAATGTAAAATTCCCATGCTATCATGAAAATATAGCAGGAAAAAATGAGAACATCTACAGAAGAAAAATGACTAAGATTTTTCAGAAAATGTGACCATTAGAACAATAAAAGAATTATTTTCTTGTGATTTTTTCTGGGTGTTGGTAAAGGTTCCTTGAAAGAATACAACATTTAACACATAACAGAAAGTAAGCAAAACCATAAAAGTTTAATATCAAAATACAACCTATAAGAAGTCAAACACAACTGATAGTATTACAATGACAACCACTAAGGTGCACTTGCATAAACAGATTGCCACTGACAAGCCATTCACGGAAGCAGAATATTATGAGGGTAAATACTTAATAAAACTAAAAAAGACTATGTTAAACCCTCTTCCTTAAGCAAGCACAAATACATCAATAATAATTTGTACAGGAAAAAATTTAGTTTGATATTACAAAACTGGTATGACAAAACAAAACCTTAAAAATATTGGTTCAATCATAACACGAATGGTTTACATATAAAGTGTTTACCAAAGTTTTTATAATGATAAGCAACTTACATTTACAAATATTCCGAACTTAATGCTTTCTCAAAAATTGCTTCTCGCCTACATAAAAAAAAAAGAAAAGAAAAGAAAAATTGTTTGTTTAATATGAATTGAACTAAAAAAAGAAACTTCATGATTATTATATAAATTATAAATTGCTTACTTGCCACGATTGGATTTTGCATACAACAAAAGGGCTTCAGAAAGGTTGACATACAAATTTGGGATAGCAGCTCTCAACTCATCCTCAATTTTAACTCTTTCTAAAGCCTACACAATATACAATTTAATTAAAACTGATTAGTTACAAGAAAAATCCAATATCTTCCTTAAAAAAAAACACAATGGCCAAAGTATACCTTAGTTCACAGCTTTTTATATTGCTCATCATTATAATGGCGGTAAACATTGGACGAAAACCGTACAACATCGATATCCAATTCATACTTTGCAGGAGCTACACCTGATGATCCAGCATATTTATATATCCCCCAAAGCACCGCATATTGTGCAATATTTTTTACCCATCTAGCTTCGTCATGCCTACATTTCAATTTGTCATTGAGAAGCTTCCTTTGAATCACATCTCTCTTCATGAGGTCATACAGATTTTCAATAAATCTGTACCTCTTGTTGCCACTCCAAAAGTATGGAGCATCAAGTAGAAACTTCAAACCCACATATTTCCTGATGTTGGGGACAGAGAAAAGTCATGAAATTTATTTAGGTTATTTATCGTATTACAAAATATGTTAAAACTTGATTTTCTTATTGGAGGTTAATAAAAAAGGGAAAACAGGATAACCAGCAAATCCTGTCTACTACACATGCTTTCAAAGATTAAGATTCAATTACTACAATAGTTAGTTAGCTAAAAAAACAAGCAGCAACTACTTCTTTTCTTTGTAGAGTAATAAAATCATTAATTATTACGGAGGTTAACCCTAATATGATGTCCCTTTTCAATGAAATCATAAGATAAAAGCACAAATGAAACCAAAAAAAAACAACCAAAAACAAGATATGCAAATACACAAACAAACCACAAGATGACATCCTTTAAAAATGGAAACCATGAATTATAACAAAGATACAATTAACTTACAAGTTATCGTTGGCAGATTATGAAGAAAAGAGACTAGCTCATTGGGCAATTTGAAATCACCATCTGCTGCAACATCATTCAACTCAAAGGGAAGCCCAATTATACTTGACATAAGTTGTTGCAGCTTGTCAATATTAATACCTCTACCCTTTTTTGCACCCCAATCTGGTAAAAGCTTCACACATTTATCAGCAACAGAAATCATTAAACATTTTTCTAAATTGTTAAAGTAAACGGGCCCTTGGTTCATGAACTTCTCTTCACAAATGACAGTACAACAAGCACTTATAACATTTCGGAATATATTAGTAAATAAATCTTTTATGTGATTCCACCATCTGGCTTTATCGGTAGCTGGGATTCCTGTACGAGACGTACGTATCCGATCCTCCATAATCCTTCGAAAGAGAGATTTAAGAGTTTCAACAGGCTCAACGACAACCAACCATTCCTTATCTTCATAACAAATTATATCATAGCACTGGACTACCATTGTATCATTGCAAGAACTCAAGCAATCATACAACTTCTTTGCTTCTTTTATGTCTTCACAAGGGATGAAAGAAGTAGGGATATTTTTAGAATCCACTGGGTGCATGCGAAGCCCTTGATATGGAATGATATCTTTTTGATTGATGATAAAACATCTACCTTTTCCCTATAATATAGACATGTATATGAGATAGTAAATAATGAACAACAAACCCAAAAGATAATTTAAATTGTAATAAAAGCATGTCAAAGATACAACTTTTAAAAAGAAAAAATAATATTGGAGGTACAAAATGAGTAGGTGAAATAGAGATGTTGGAATTGAAAAACTGAAACATGATAAATTCAAGGAAGTATACCTCTATAAATTTAGAGGAAGTATATTGAGCGTCATCAATTTCTTTAGGATTCAACGAGACATTGCTGGAATGCAAATCATATAACTTTAATAAAAATCTAATTGAAAAAAAAAAAAACTTGAAACAACAGAAATTTTAGCTTAATTCCACAATTACCAACTGATGGGATGCTGCGTATTAAGTTGATTTAGCTCATCGCGGTTTCCATTATCAGAAGTAATATAAACTACACAAACAAAGTAACAGTTTATCAGAGCAATTAAGTACAGGACAGGAAAGAGGGGAAAGAAGGAAACCTTTTCCTTGTTCCTATAGGAATATGAAATAATGGAAAGAAATCCATTTTTCCAAATCTTTCATGCTCGATTATATTCGTAAGGATAAAAATACATACCAGGATTTCTATCACTATAAACTCTCGATTTCTCGCCAGAGGAATCTTTGCTCTCACACTCGCGGTTTGGTCCGGAACCCATGATCTGGGAAAAAGAGGAAAAAAAAAATCCAAATGAGGATAACCCAATTCCTTAAAAATAAAACGAAAAGAATAAAAACCACCATAGCTGGTACATAGCTTCAATTATAACCTTAACAGCACGTTTGTTTCGCGGAATAGATAGAAATAAAATAAAATAATTATTATGTGAGAATATAATGAAATAAAAATAAAATAAAATAAGTATTATGTAGTTTGGTATGATGAATGGAATAGAGTAAGAATAATTATTATGACTTATTACAGTGTTTGGTTGGTAACAAAAGCTTTGGAATAAGAAAAGAATAAAAAATAAAAATACAAAAATACCCTTTATTATATATAATTATTTATTTTTATTTTATTTTTTAAATATTAATAATTTATAATTAATTAAAATATTAATAATTTAAATATCAATATTTTAATATAATTTAATTACTTATATTTTAATTAATAATATTTTAAGTATAATTTAATATTATTTTGATTAAAATATTAATAATTTTTATTTTTATTTTTATTAATACTCATTAAAAATTAAATATATTAATAATTTAATAAATAAAACATTAATAGTTTAAAATATTAATATTTAATATTTTAATCATATTAATATTAATAATGTTTCAATTATATATAAAATATTAATATTTTAAATTTTACAAATAATTTATTTTTTTTTATTCTATTTTTACCTTTTTTTTTTCATGGACCGGTCGCCGGAAAGGCAACCGATGTAACAAAACACCGATCTGGCGCACCATGTGGCCGGATCTGGCCACTATGGCGCCAGATCGGCGCTTCCCCACGGCTGGATCTGGTCGTGGAGTGCCAGATCCAACCGTGAGATCTGGTCGGGAAGCACCAGATCCGGTGCTTTTCGCGACGAGATCTGGCCGTTGAGTGCCAGATCTGGTTGGATCTCGGTTCAATATTGTCGAAAAGGATTAGATCGACGTTTTCCTATCATATTCGGTTGCTGCCGTTGCTGTCGTCGTCGTTGCCGCCGCCGTCGCCGGTGTTGAGTTCCAGTTAGAGAGAGAATGAGAGAGGGAGAAGATAGAGAAAAAAAAAGGAAAATGGGAGAAAAAAAGTATTTATAGGTATAAGGTTGTAATATTTTTAGGTTATAAGGGCTATTTTGGTCATTATATATTTGAAAGCTATTCCATGAGCCATGGAATAGCTATTATCAGGGGGAGGGGGGGGGGGAGAAGGGAATAGATAAAGATGACTTTTAACCTATTTGACAGAATTTTTATTCCTGTGGAATTGCTATTCCGTATTTCAATTTGGTACCAAACAAAGGAATAGGAAATGACCGGGAATAGAGGGGGAATAGCATAGCTATTCCCCGTACCAAACGTGCCATAAGACTTGGTTTTAGGGAAGTGAGATGACAGAAGAAGCCTACTTGAGCTATTTGCTACAGACAGAAGCGAGTGTTAGTGCCTCCCGAGAAAAAGAGTTCTATTTATAGTCTCAGAACCTTGTGGGGTTAGGAGCAAAGCATCTCTAGGTTGGCGCATCTCCTTGGGCGTGGAGAAGCATTGGGATTTGGGAACGTGGAGAGTTGACGAGGGTTGGTGAAGACAATTCTACAGTAAGGCTAACCTTTCCGTAAGGCAATGGAATAAAAAGAGCCTTTCGATTTTAGCCGTTGATCAATAAAAAAAAACTTACAGCCTGTTTATCTGTCAAACGCAGGTTAAGAAAAAAACTTAAATTATCCCTAACAAACAAAAATATAAAATATTAATTAAAAAAAACTACCAAAGAAAATAATAAACTTTTATAAAAATTAAACATTTACATTTATATTTTCAAATAAAAAATATTAACTATTCAGAAATTTTCAAAAAATATTATAATAAAAATTAAATTTAATAAATAATTAATTTAATTATAATTATTTTTATCTTTATTATTATTTATTTACAAATTAAAATTCATAAACCGTTAAATACTTTTAACTTTATAATATAAATTTAAATTTTTAATTTTAACAAATATTATATTTATTTTGACTTCAATGATTTGTTATATTAAATTTCATACATTTACATTAACAATTTAACAATATTTATTCCACTTTTATAATTTTTTATGATAATTCTTAAAAATTTACGTTAAACTTTTTTAACTACTAATTTTTACTATAATTACTTTTATCTTTACTATTATTCATTTATAAATTAAAATTTGTAAACCGTTAAATACTTTAAACTTGAGAATATAAATCTAAATATTTAATTTTTCGAAACATTATATTTATTTGATTTATTAACTTGTTACGTTAAATCTTACATATTTACGTCAATATTTTAATAATATGTGTTCCACTTTTATAATGTTTTACATTAACTAATTTTCATTATAATTATTTTTATCTTTACCATTATTTATTTATAAATTAAAATTTGTACATCGTTAAATACTTTAAACTCAAGAATATAAATTTTAATGTTTAATTTCTCAAAAAATTATGTTTATTTGACTTAATTAATTTGTTACATTAAATCTCACATATTTACATCAATATTTTAACAATACTTGTTATACCTAGAGGTGTCAATATAGGTTGGCCTAACCCAACCCAACCCAACCAAACCCAAACCCTTGTGGGCTGAGAAAAAATGGATTGGGCCTAGTCAGTTCATTTTTCATATAAGCCATTAAAACCCCAGCCCAACCCACCCTTTGTGTCATGAGCCAACCTTGTATCAAACTATGATAGAGTAGAGTTGTCTAAGAGATTGAATCTTTTATACTTATAAGGGAAATGTCTCTTTTTCAAACATTGTAATGATTCATTGTGACATATCTAAAAATACTTGTTAAGTCTTTAGAGGGAAAGACCCTTTAAGAAAAGAATATCGTCATTTCAAGCATTGTAATTGCTATTGGTAGAATATGTGTAAAATCTCATAAACTCTTTAGAGTTTATGAGATTTTACACATATTCTACCAATAGCAATTACAATGCTTGAAATGACGATATTCTTTTCTTAAAGAGTGAGCAATCGATGGATTATTAGGTTGCCTCACTAGTAAAGATATGTTTGTAGCGAATTATCCAGGATTGCTCTTATGGCCCGACAATGGCGTGTCTTGGTCCCTTTGTAATTATTTTCATATTAATAAAATATTTTTCTCATTAATGACGTAGTAGTTGCATATATGGTATTCAATATGTCTTATAATTTTAATGCCCATTCTCTTAGTCTGATTTGTTGTTATTATCGATATTTGATTAAATATAACTGAATATTGATTGACTTGCGTGGAAGCGTCCACTCAAGTACCGCACGGACTATCACATACTTAGGTGAAGGAGCGTAGTTCGTGACAGTTGGTATCAGAGCACGAGCGAGACGTGTTGATTTAAAGAGTAAAAATGGTAACCACAAGGAGTACACTAGAGGACCATTAGAGGATTGATGAGCTAGAGGTTACCGTGGTCGTAGTAAAAGTTCAGATGGTTCTACGCAAATGAATAGATAAAATTGAGACAATCTAGCAAAAACTGTCCAAGATGATTAATACCCTGAGTGATGAGACCAGGGATGCATTGAGCACTTTCTAAGGCAAGATTGGAGAATTGAAAGTTTAGGTAAATCTTTTGGTTATTGCTGCAAGTAATGCTAGTGGAAGTTCAAGAGATCGAGAGAAAAGGGCCAAAGTGCTGGAACCCAAGTAATACGAAAGGATCAGAGATGCTAAGGAGCTGAAGAACTTCCTTTTTGATATGGAGCAATATTTTTGAGTTGTGCACAAAGAGTCAAATGAGGACAACGTGACGATGACTTCAATGTATTTTGCTAAGGACGTGAAGTTATGGTGGCATTCCAAATTTATCGATGGTAAGTGCCACATTAACACTTAGGCTGATCTAAAATAAGAATTGAAGACTTAGTTTTTTCCTGAGAATATTGAGTATATGGCATGATGTAAGTTGCAGGACTTGTCACAAACGAAATCAGTAAAGGAGTTCGTGATGAAATTCTCTACTTTAATGTTAGATATTAGGGATATGATTGAAAAAGATGGACTGTTCTATTTTCTCAAGGGACTTAAACCACAGGTGAGGATGAAGTTACAGCGACAGAAGATATAAGATGTGACTTTGGCAATGACGGCTGTCGAGCACCTCACTGATTATAGTGAAAACTCCAACAAAAAGAAAAACCTTCCATTGAGGACCAGTAACTCTAGCTCAAAGAGTAAACAGACTCTCGAGTGGGGGAGGGAATAAAAGGCCACTTACTAGAGACTCACCCTAACTGAGAATAAATAAACCATGAAACTTCATGCCACGACCTCCGATATCTTATTTTCTATGCAAGGAACCTCATCGAATAGCTGACTGTTCTCACTAAGCAACTCTCAGTGCGATATACACTGCCAATGTTGAGACACCCCTACCTCATACCATAGTCGAAGAAGTCAAGGAAGAGCCAGTATGAATGGGTTTTATTCGTTTCCTCAGTGCCTTAGAAGTACAACTCAAAAAGATGGAGAAAGAGCCCCAATGAGGTTTAATGTATGTAGAGGTGTTATTAAATGAGAAAAGTACTAAAACCAAGCTCGACACGGGAGCCTCAAACACTATCATCACCCTGGGGGAGGCAAAGAGATGCGGTCTTAAAGTAGATAAGGACTTTGGATAGATGAAAGCAATTAACTCACCAACTTCAGCTATCATGGAAAAAGCCAAAGGTGAAAAGATTAAGATTGGCTCTTGGGAAACAAAGATAAACTTGACAGTAGCCACTATAAATGACTTTGACTTTATCTTGAGTTTGGATTTTATGACAAAAACACAAGTTATCCCTTTCCTTGCTGCAAGTTGTTTAATGTTTTTTAGATAATAACCATGTGTGGTACCGGTTTCAATTCTATCTAAAAGCAGGTAAAATATGATATCAGCTATATAGTTTAAGAAGGGGATCAAGAAGTGTGAGCCCTCCTACATGGTCATGCCCATCTACAAAGGCGAAGATAATATAAATCCAATACTTGAAAAAGTAAAACTAGTTTTGAAAGAATTTCAAAATATGATGCCAAAACAACTACCAAGGGTCTTATCGCCTTGACAAGCTATCGATCACGAAATAGAATTACTTTCAAGATTTAAACCGCTTACAAAAGGGCCATATAGGATGGCTCCCTTCAAGTTAGCGGAGCTAAAGAAACAATTAGACGAGCTGATACAAGTCGAATTTATCTGACCATCAAAAACACTTTTTGGAGCCCCAGTACATTTTCAAAAGAAGTAATATGAGAGTTTACGATTATGCATAGATTACCTAGCTTTGCATAAAGTCACAGTTAAGAATAAATATCATATCCTTCTTATACTAGATCTCTTTGACCAGCTAAGTAGTGTAAAGTACTTCTTCAAATTAGATTTAAGATTGGAATACCATCAAGTAAGAGTGGTTGAGGGAGATGAGCTGAAAACCACCTGTGTAATACGGTATGGAGCATTTGAATTTCTTGTTATACCTTTTGGACTAACCAATACTCCTGTTACCTTGTGTACACTGATGAATTAGGTGTTTCAAGATTATCTAAACAAGGTCGTGGTAATCAACTTAGACGATATTGTTGTGTATAATTTAACTTTAGAGGAACATCAATGGCACATGCGGCAGGTCTTCCAAAAGTTACGTACCACTTATTATATGTAAAAAGAGAGAAGTGTGCATTCATGCAAAATTGAATCTAGTTTCTAAGCCACATAATTGAATAAAGGCACATCCGGATGGACATGCAAAAGAGTTAGCCAATTACTATCGAAGATTTGTGGAATGATATTCAAGAAGGACAGTAGCATTGACATAATTGCTAAAAAAAGGATAAAAGTGAAGTTGGATGTCACAGTGCTAAGAAGCTTTCGAAAGTTTGAAGAACACGATGATGACGGATCTTGTTTTAACACTCCTCGATATTGCAAAGTTGTTCGAGGTATTGACGGATGCATCAGACTTTACCCTTTGAGTAATGTTGCTACAAGAATGACACTTGGTTGTGTTTGAAAGTTAGAAGTTAAATGAAGTTAAGAGAAGATACACGACACAGCAGAAAGAGCTACTTACAGTAATTCACTATTTATGGGCCTAGCGACACTACTTGTTAGGATCACAATTCGTGATTAAGACCTACAATACAACCACAAGTCACTTCTTCACACAGTCAAGACTTATAGCTAAACAAGTAAGATGGCAAAAGTTTCTAGCTGAGTTTGATTTCTCTTTCGAGCATAAAGTTGGAAAAGCTAACCATGTGGCATACGCCCTTAGTAGGAAGGCCGAACTTACAGTTCTAAGGGTGATCGCACCAATGATAACCAGCAGAGTGACCATAAATATCCGTAAACTGATTAGGAAAATTTTACATCGAGACCCCTAAGCAATTGCCATTAAGAAGTTGGTGAAGAGCAAAAAATCGAAATACTTTTGGGTAAAAAATAGACTCTTACTAATGAAGATACCACACATATTTGTTCCAAGAGTAGGAGATCTTAGGTAAAAATTAATGTACAAATGCCATGACACTCTTTCGGTAAGATATCCAACTTGGCATCAGATTATTGCACTATTGAAACAAGGTTACTATTGGCCTCATATGCAACTAGATGTGATGGATTATACGAAAACTTACATCATTTTCCAACAGGACAAAGTAGACAGACTGATGGAAATGCTCGAACCTCTACCAATGACGACCAAACCATAGGAAATTATTTCTTTAGACTTTATTGTAGGACTTCCTAAAGTGGGAGATATGACAGCGATCTTGGTAGTAGTGGATCGATTTTCGAAGTACACGACATTCCTTCCCATGCAGAAGTTGGCTCTGTAGAAGAAATAGCTCGCATGGTTTTTAAACACGTGGTAAAATATTGGGGTGTTCCTAAGAGCATTATCAGAGACAGAGATCCAAGGTTTACATGTTTTTTTTGGAAAAAGCTTTTCAAGCAATTGGGGTTAGAACTCAACATATCTTCCAATTATCACCCACAAATAAATGGCTAGATAGAATGTTTCAATGAGTTATTGAAAGAATACTTGCGACACTTTGTACAGGTGAACCAAAAGAATTGGCCTAACCTACTAGATGTGGCTCAATTATGTTTCAACTCACAGAAGAGCTCAACCACCAATAGAACCCCTTTCGAGGTCATCATCGGACAACAACTAAAACTTCCTTATATCTCAGTGGAATCGTATATCAGGAAGAGTCCCCGGGTGTTCAACTTTCCTAAGGAATGGAGACAAAACACTGAAATTGCCAAAGCTTTTTTAAAGAAAGCCTCAAGCTAGATGAAGAAATAGGCAAATAGAGGTCGAAAGGAGAACACTTAAAGGTGGGAAACCTAGTGCTTGTGAAGTTGGTACCCAATAACTTCAATTCCTAAAGAAGAGAGATCGAAGACTAGTACGAAAGTATGAAAGGTCCAATATTTTTTTATACCCTCGTATATTGATAATTGATTTCGTATTTTTGAACATCTATCTTTTGAAAATAAAAAATGACGAGAATGATTCCCTTGATATTTAGATGACCAAAAATGATTTTTTCATAATTTTTAATGTACGGTTGCTATGATAAAGAGAGCTGCAAATTTAATTTCAGTCGATTTTGTTGCTAAAACCAAAAATTAGATTTTGATTTTTTTGGAATTTGATTTTTTAGATATTTTTATTTAATTTAAATGAAGGGTGTGTGCTTATTTACATTAAATAACTTAAGTAAATGGAGAGTAAAAAGGAATAAATAAAAATGAGAACAGTTACTTAAATAAGCTTAAAGCTTGTTAAAGACACTTATAGTGCATTCTGAACAAATCTATTAATAGATGTTCATCATCTATCAATATATTAAACTTAAAAAGTTTTTAAAGAGACTTGAAGAACATCTATCGATAAATCAAACCTACTTATCGATAGATAGCAACCTGAGAGCTTTCTAAAAGAACATTTATCAATAAATCAGACCTACCTTAAGATGATGTTGTTTTCAGAAAAATAAAAAAAGTAAAAACATATTTTCACACCCTAAATTATAAATATATCACATTTTACGAAGTTTGTAACCCTCTGTCATTTTTGCAAGGTATTCTCTTAGCCCTAAACCCTCTTAAACGCATTTTCAACTCAAATCACCATTTTTGATGATTTGAAAGCTTGGTTTTGAGTTTTAAGAGTAAAGGTGACATTTTCCACCCTTTAACTCTTTAAATCTTGGATTTGGTTCTTGAAAATGTTGTTCGTTGTTCTAGATTTATTGATTCCTTCAAACCAAAGGATTTGATGGTTTTTCCGCTATGATTAGAGCTCATCTAAGGTAAGGATGATGAGTTTATGGATTTAAATACATGGGTATTTGAGGAGTAATAGATTTAATATTGAAAATTAGTTTTACGTGGACTCGAATAGTTTCGAAATAGCCTAAAATGATTATTATGTGATTCCTAGACTAAGTATTAATTGCAATGATTACTGGATGTTTAGGAACGGTTGGAACTCTAAGAAATTTGTTGGATTAGAGTTTCACTTGTCAATAGAAATCAACTTTTCGAAAGTGAGTGGGTGCACCTCTTAAAGTATTTCATACGGCAAAGTTAAGCATGACTTATCAAAGGAATTACCTTGCATAAAGTGGATGCTATTTTGGTTTCAAATAAATCACATTGTATGAGATATAGAGTTTTCAAGGATGTTTTCAATCTACTATTGTGAAACCTTATACCTAGATAAAGGTTAAAATTATAATCTAACTTGGTGAGCTAGCGATTTAATGTTTTTAAACGTAAATTCTAAGTTAATTTGAACTGAAATATCATGTTTTGATAACTAGATATGTTTGTAAAAGAGTTGAGATCTTTTTAGGTCCAAAGAGTTGATTTTAGACTTAAAAATTTCATTTTAAAGTGTAGTGTATATATTGATGCATGTTCATCATATATCAATAGATCAACCCACAAAATCCTAAAATTTGAAATCAGATGAACATGTATCGATAAATATGAATATCTATCGATAGATGACCAAATCTATCAATAGATATGCTCGATCTATCAATTGATGACATCTAAACTGGAAAAGAATAAGTATTTTGGTCTTTTCACCTTTATTTTAAAAGCCCTAAAACTCTCATACCCTTATCTATTTGGTAAAAACGAGGTTTTTAGCTAGGAACACAACCACCCTCTTGCTTTTATGCTCTCAACCCTATCTTTCATCAAATCAAAGGTTTCTAAAGATTTTAAGTTATCCTTAAGCTTGGTTTTTCATCTTAAATGCTTTGGAAGGTAAATAATCGATTTTTAACCGATTAATCTCGAGTTTAGATTTTCAAAAATTATTTGGATTCTCATAAATTTGTTTTTGTTCTTGGAAACCTAGGATTTGGTTTGGTTTTGGAACTCACAAGCTCACTAAGGTAAAGTTGCTTAACTTTAGCTACTAACTGATTAATTCCTTTAGTTAGAGGTTGGTTTAGCCATTGTTTTTAGATTCTAAGTTGATGAAAATTGTTTAGTTAAGGATTTGATGATTATTAGCTTAGAAGAACCAAGTATTAAAGTTGGTAACATTATGTTAGTTTTTGTGGAGAATGATTGAACTTTTGAAAGGCTAAGTGTTTAACAAAAATCCTTGAAAAACAAGGCATGCTTCATTGAGGTGGATGGATGCGGTGTTTTTGATTATTTGGATATAATTAAGCATGCCAATCCTTTGCCTTGCATATAAATGAGTTTTGATTACGTTTGTGTGGTAAACAAATGTTTTTAAAGATGTTTATGAAAAATTATAGACTAAATATATATAGTCTACTATATGGTATTTGAAAATAAGGAACAAGCCTTTCAATTGTGTTTATATCTCAACATCTTATTTGTGTATGACTAATGTATGATTACTAGATTTTAAATGTTGTATGAGAAATATTTTCTCCTTGATAATGCCATGGTAATTATGGTCATTTGTTTAGTAATGTGTTTGGTTGATTGACTATGGTTCTATGTTGTCTCAATCTTTATGCATGTGGCAAAACATATTTCATCTTTTGATTGATTATATATTGTATGCTGAATAATTGTATTGTAGTTGATGGAGCCTATAAGTATAAGGACCTGTAACTAGTGGCAAAGAACACTGGTCATTGTGCAAAATGAGAGGCAACTTGAGTCGGTTGAGAATTTCTCAAGACTCGCTGGATTTGGTAGCTAACAAAGTGCTAACTTTTTTTTTATAAATAGTTGTCGGTCGTAGAGTAACAAACTATTTAGTTCTAGTGTGACGACATTAGGTGATTAGCTGTCCTTGGTTTGAGCTCCATTTTTGATTGAATGAATGTCTAATGTGGTGAGTTAGACTAAGTTATCTTCTTTGAATAAATGTCTAATGTGGAAATTTAGACTAAGTGTTATGAAATTCATGATTGAATTGATGAATTATATCATATTTATTGCCTACATAGTGTTTACATGTCAATTATTTGTCTATGGTTGAATTAGATACTTGTTTAAGGTCCTAGTGGTTAGTTTTAGGCTGAATTTTTACTCTCTATAGCAAATCCATCGATACTTGTTCATCATGTATCGATATATTCAACACAGAACTTTCAGAATTGCATTTTATCTTTTATCTATCAATAGATTCAAGGAATTTATCGATAAATGTGACTAACATTGATACATAGGTCTCATGTATCAATAGATTAGGTATATTTTTGAAATTTAATGTTTTCAAAAGCTTTTCTAAAGTCTAAATGTGTTTGATTTTTACACTGAATCTTTAGAAACCTTGATTATTGTTCTAATGCTAGTGAAATGATGTTTTCTCCAAATTTCTTAAACTTAGATTTCAATATCTACATAATGTTTAAAAATTACAATCATTTTATAATCAATGTTTTATAAAAAGGTAAAGTTATACGTTTCTTAATGTCGTTTGAAAGATAATGATCTTGAAAACAAAGGAATTGGTCGGGGTATTGACCAAATGATTATTGACACACTTGGTAAGTAGGATTGTCAGGTGAAGACGTTTAGTTAGCGAGACTCGGTTTGTATTAATGCTTGAAAAATGGGAGCTTTGTAGATATTGATTAATTATCTATTTGCATATTTTTGATAGTGTATTTTCTAAATACTCTTCCCCCTACTTAATCCCCTTCCTCATATCTATTCACAGAATCTTTATGACCCACACGTTATTTTTCCCCACTATTTTTGTTTTTAGATCAATAGAGTAGATAGTTTGGCTCGCTGTCCATTTGGGAGGAGTAGTCTTCTATGGTTGGTCTGGTAGGTGATCGTCATGGCATCTAGTAGATGTCAGCCTTTTCTTTTGTGTCGTACTCCGTTGGTCAAGTCTGTCTTTATATTTCAGGTTGTTGTGATTATGGCTCGGTTAATGTCATGCAATAATTAATGCTTTATATTATTGACATGGGACAACTGATAGGTTGTTTCTACCACAAGACGACCGATATACCATATTATGTTTATTTTCTACCGCATGTTGAGCATTTGAGGCTGCAAACTCGTTTATATAATTTATATATATAGGACATGTTTATACTAGTTACATAGTTTATTTAATATTTAGGCTTACATGGATTACGAAGGTAATTCTCATTGATTCCCTTGCACTAGTCATGAACTCGAGATTGGGTCGTGACAACTATGTAGTAAATATCCATATTATGTATTAGTTTTCAATGAGGGGGACAAGCCCTTTAAATGATTTTGTTCAAAAGTTTCTTAATTACTTCGGCCTACGAGCTAGTGTGGGTAACGAGACACCTCTATTTCAAAAATGAATGTGGATGGTAAAATGCCCATAAATTGTAAGAAATGAGAATGTGGATGAGTAGGTCTCCACCATTTTAAGCTTCATGTGAATGTAATGACGCCATTGTTGAATCCAAAAGATGAATGTCATGATTGGATATTTGATGCTTGATCTTGGTAAGATTTCATATGAATTTTTTTAATTATGTGATATGTTGATTTTAGCCTAGTGTGAGGGTAACAATACCATAAGGTCGAGATTGGTGAATGTATCGTCTCTTCCCCTTATAAACTCCCGGTGTGGGGGTAAGAATACCACAAGGACAAGATTGGTGAACATCCTCTTATAAAATCTTGGTGTGAGGGTAAGAATACTACAGAGTCAAGATTGATGAATTTGTCATCTTTCCTCTTTATGAATCTTGGTGTAAGGGTAAGAATACTAAAAGGTCAAATTGTGCGAACATACCACTTTTCCCTCCTTAAGCCCCGATGCGGGGGTAAGAATACCATAAGGATGAATTAGGCAAAAACATCCATTCTCCCCTTTGACTTTGTTAATAGTATGCATTGACACCTTACTTGTATAATGGATATTGTGATGCCTATAATTAGTGACTTGACGATTGTTGTGCTTAAGTGGAAATGATGATATGAATCATTATTGGATGATACATTCATGTTATGAATGAATGATGTTGAATACGTGAGTCTAAAAACTTTTTTCTAATTTCTCCTTGCAAATGTTTTGTAAGTTAAGCTTTATGTGTTATTGCCTCTTTATACAAATTTGAGTTTTAAATGCATTTGTGGAAATGTTGAAATTAGATTATTGTCATTAAAAGGATTTGTAATTATCATGTGCTTTTGCAAAGAATGGTTTTTTGTAAAAACTCTCCCACTTGGCTTGTTCTCTTTCCTGTATCCACTCACAAAGTCTTTGTATGTGTGTGTGTGCACATTAATGTGAATGTGTTATACATTTAAACCTTTATAAATTAATACTCTTGAGACCATAAAAATTTATTAATATATGCACATGACTCAATGAGGAGGCCTTTGTAAAGATAACTTTTGAGAATCCCCCACAGCACTTTTGGTACATTCTCATAATTATCCGTCCTTAAGAAAATTTGAAAAAATTGTTACTTGCAATTTTTCTAAAAAATTTCCTTTTTGAGATTCATTATAAATAATTATGGTTATTTTTGTAATAAAAAAAATCATGCATACACAATTGGTTTATTAATTTGTACCTTGAAACTGAGTGAAGACTTCGGATTTTTTGAAAGGGGGAGACATAAATAGGACAGAAAGAAAAGAAGACAAAAAAAATCTTTTCATTATTTGTTTTTTTCCACTTTTACATTTCCTTTATTTTTTCTCCTCTATTTTTTGAGATTTTTCCTTAAAATTTTATAATTTATAATAATATTTTTAAAACTCATCGATTATAAAAACTTGATCAATTATTAATTTATATTAAAATAAAAGTTTAGGAGTACATCATGAAATTTGCAAGGAAATAGGAGATTTTATCTTTAAGAGTCTTTTGAATTAGCGAAACCCCCATTCCTCCCCGTGGAGCGATAACAAGCTTTATTTGTTAATTTTTTTTTTCCATTTTAAGATCCTTGTTTTTCAATTCATTTCAATAACAGTTGCATTTTTGTTCCTTCGCTCTCCTGGGCTTCTATCCTCATGCTTCCACTCATTTTGAATTTCTCTGCATCTAATTTTAAAATTAAAATTAGAATAATAAAATATGGTTTTCTTAATTTTTTTGCACATAATAATGTATTCATTTTGGGGCTACTAAAAAAATAATAACAAAGATAACTATATACTTCCATTCCCTATTTAAGAGCCAAAAAATAATAATAACAACAATAAAGAATCAGGGGATTGATGGAAATTGGAAAATGGAAAATATCCAGCTGCCGAGCAACCTTTTTTCTTCTATTTTTGTTTTGTTTTTTGCTCTCAAAATATAGCCAATCCTTTCACTCGATATCAAAATCCATTCCCAGAAACATTATCAACACTCCCATTTATCCAAGTCGAAAACCAGGCCCATTGAGCAGCTCCAGTGGCTCAACCTCACCACCAGGCACCAGCACACACATCTCAAAATCAATCTCCATATTTCTTTTTCAAATATATGCACCTTTCATCTTCAAACTCCCAAGTTTTTCTCCATCGATCCCTGTCAACCAAATACATCATAAGCATACATCCAGACCCATACCCATTTCCATAAACAAATTTCATACCCTCTTCAATACAAACATGGCTTTGATTCATACTCTATATTCTGAGAAATATTTACCATCTGAAAAGCAAAACAAAAAAAAAAAAAAATTGGAGTCTTTGTCTGAAGAAATGTATTGAGAAAGGGTAGACAATTTTACAATTTGATTTCTTGTGTGAAGGAAGAGAAAAAGGAAGAAGAGAAGAGGAAAGAACAAGAAAAAGAGAGAAAAGTTAGAGAGATCATTATCACTCCCAAACCTTATCATTTTCTTTAAGTTAACATGAGAATCCTATGATAAATAAAATTTATCTTGCTCTTTTCCATTGTAGGTTGTATTGCTGACTCGAGTATGATGATCCTACTCAGTTGGCAGCCACATTCCTAGGAATCCAAATGGTTATCTCACTTTCTAGTTTCCATAAATGTGCTATGTTTGAAGTTGCATTTTCCATAGGTAACTTAAATTGCCAGTATTGAATGCTCAGGCGAATGGCTCTGCAAAAATGCAAAGATGTATTCTTTTGATTGTAAGGTCTATGAGACAAGATTCCCCAAAGATTACAAATTTGCCATATAAATGATAGTGCATCCTTTGCTGATAAAAAAATAAAATAAAATTTATTTTGCTCTCTAAAACCTATAGTTGTTACCCATCTCCTCCAATTCCAATACCCTCAATAGGCTCCAAAAAATTCAAATTGCAACTAAATCTATAAGCAATCCCTTCATAGAAACTCTGACTTCTAATTCTCCAAAGGGAACTAGGAGCCTTAGACCTATAAACGAATTAAAAGTTAGCACTGCATGGTTGTAATAAAAGCAAATCCATCATTCATCTTGGAGACAATAGCAGTGATGTCTAGGGAATACTAACCTTCAATTCGAGCAGTGAGATCTGACAATAGCTGGTTTGAAATTCAACACAAGTGACAGAATCAGACTCTCCAGTAGCATGAACCTCCCCAGAATTCTTGCACACATTGAATTTTATGTAATAAAAATGCATTTCTAATTCGGAGTACCAGGCTAAACACAAATTGCCATTGCCCAGGTGAAACAGATCAGCATGGTTAGGTACACAAACTTGGAATTCAGGTAACCACTTAGCGGGCAAGCGTTTATTCTCAACCACATCGTACCCACGTAAAGAACATTCCGTTTCGGAAAAACAATACAAGTCTTCACGACTGTCAACGAGACCATAGAGCACATCATCCACAATTACCGCTGCAAAAGACCACTTACCAAAATTTTCATTGAGACAGTGCCATGATTTATCATTCACATTGTAGGCGTAAAGAGAATTGTTGCAAGCAAAATGCACCAAAATCCGAGAACGAGAAGAATCCAAGAGGACAGGGTAAGATACAGAAACAGGATCGATATTAGAAGCATAAGGGGGCCGCAGGAGAGCCCGACTATTCTGACCAATATCCAACACCTCGGCAAAACGACCCACAGCAGATCCTCCAAAGACGTAAATCTTTCCGTCAAGAGTAACAGCAGAGGGTTTCATCCGCTGCAGCAACATAGAAGAGGCTTCTCTCCACCCATTTTCGGGATGCTGATAATCAAAGTAGAAAACATAGTCATGCAAGTGGATTTCATGTATTTTTCCATCGGGACAAGTTGGGTCCCGCCCGCAAGCTCCGCCAAGGACGAAAATCTGGTTGCCACACGCAACGGCGGTTGAACCTCGACGAGCCTTCGGTGGCATCCTGCTCAAAGTCTGACTGATTACACCATTCTCCAAATTTAATACGTACCAATCAAACCCACTTGCTGTCCAAGCGAGCAAATGCAAAGCCTCCACCACTCCATCTTGCCCACCAAAGCGACTCGAGCTCGAGCTCGAGCTCGAGGGGTTATTAGTATTTCGGCTCATGTATGACATCTCCCGCTACACGCTAACCCTAATATATTATATATATGCATTTTACATAAATACCCTCCAAAACCTTGTAAACTTCCTTTAGCCCAGATATTACCTGTCCTTACCTTCTCTGACCTTTACGGTTGATTTCATTTGCATTGGATCCTCTTCAAAGCTTCACAATCAAATTTCTTCAGTAACGTACCGCCACCGCTAGCATCATCAACCATCGTCTTGTTCCGCCCAATTTGCCACTCGTACCGCGACGTGGCAACGCCAATTACATCGTCCTTGTGTCAGCTGAATCGGCCGAATTTGCATATCTCGGCCAGAAGAATCTATTTTCTTCTTAATTTCAAAAACCAACCACCAACTAACAAAGCAACGAGAGCGAATTCACACAGATTACTGATATTTTGTTTCGACAAAATTTTGAAAAAGAAAATTGCTCAGCACAAGAAGAAAACACCAGTTTAAGCTGAAGAAAGAAAAGAAGAGAATAATACCTCAAGGGAAGAAGGAGAGAAATAAATCCAAAGGAAGGAAGGAAGATCATTCGTTTCAGTGGAATAAAGCCGCCGAACAGTTTTGCCCTTTTGTTCTTTCCATGAAGTTACTCTTTTCTCGAGTTCCCGATAAAGTTTGGTACTTATATTTAAAAAAAAAGAATATATTGCTTTTTGTTCATTGAGAATTATTCTGTAGATTATAAGAATTGTTATTATGACTTTTAAAATAATTAAAAAATAATTAATAAAATGATAAAATTATTTTTTATTATAATAATAATTTTTAATTAAAAATCAAAATAAATTTTTTATTAAATATAAAAATTTATTATTAAATTATTAATGTAAATTTTTTATTTTTAATTTATTATTAAATTAATTATATGCTTTTTAATTATTTAATTTGTTTTCTATTTGTATTTGTATTTTTAATCTTTTTAATTTTTATTTGTATTAAATATTAATAATTTATTATTAAATTATTAATATAAATTTATATTTTTCTTTTTTTTTTCATTTTCTTCTTTTCTTTTCTCATATTTTTCATCAACCATTGGATACCTNAATTTATATTTTTCTTTTTTTTTTTCATTTTCTTCTTTTCTTTTCTCATATTTTTCATCAACCATTGGATACCTGGCTGGCACTGTTGAAGTGTCGATCTACTAGATCTGGTCGTTGGAACATCAATCTAACATTGGCTGCGATAAGATATGGTTGTTGAAACGTTGATATACCTAATGGTGTCACTAGATTTGGCACTTCTTGTGATCAAATTGTTACTCCAATAGCCAAATCTAATCGTAACCAGTGTTAGATCAATGCTCCAACGATCGGATCTGGTTGCAACTAGCGTTAGATCAGTGCTCTAATGGTCACATGTCATGACCCGGTACTCCTTTCGAGCTTGTGACAATCGTCGTGATGTCCCGATAGACATTCATCGCTTGAAATACCGACCGAAACCTCACAAGGCTTTTATATCAGTTTTTTCTCAGCTCCCCTGTGAGCAACAGTTGTTAAATATCATGCTTTGAGAGATTATAAACTATTTTCAAATCAAAACGATAGAAAAATAATTTTTGTCTCACAGGGGTATTCTTGTCATTTTTTCTCGAAAGTCTCGAAACCAGCCAAAAATGTAGTATGCGAGTGAAAAACACATATTTCATAATCAAAAATAAGTTTAGATGTTTAAAACATTCATTTAAAGTAAAATTAAAACTATTTGTATATAATAAAAACATTCAATAAAATATTCTATTTTTTTATAAAACAATATTTATAGAATTACCAGTAAATAATTTTTGTAGCATAAAAGCTAAATAAATTCATTGCTACAAAAGCTAAATAAATTCATACATACTGTAATACAGATAACCAAAGTATAAAATTTAATTTACAGTGACACGTGAACTCACGAATGACCAAAAGTATCAAAAGCGGTAAACCTACAGTTTTTGAGGATGCAAGTTCAACTGTAGCCCTCAACAAAGTGAGCTATCTACCGACTATCCTAAGCCTAAAATGGGTGGAAAGGAGGGTGATGAGATTATATAATCCCAGTGAGTAAACAAATACATCTAAAATATCTAAAGCTGAGTAAATGGAGACAGATAAAATAGTTTAACATATTGTAATTCATCACCTTTCAACTCATTTAAACCAAATAAAATCAATTCATATAAATCGAGTAGTCAACATGGCTTATAAATTTTTTAAAAGCTTTGGCTAGTGCCAAAATTATTCTTATACTCAGTTATCAGGGATACCTTAGCAGAGGGCTATCCCAACCGAGTCCGCCAAGGTAGTTAAAAATTTCGTTTACACATAAACATATTTTTATTTTGAAAACATAACCGTTCCTTGGCGTTGGCTGAGTTCACCCTCACGTGGTGGTTTGGCATGAAGTGAACTCTAAAAGTGTACTTCGAGAGTTACCCTACACGCCTATCCGACCGAGGTAATAATATAATAAGGGTACCGTGCCCCTTTAATATGCTGGTTCACGAAAACCCGTCCACTGCAGCGATTAATCAATAACCCACAAATTCAATAAAATTTAACTGCATGACATGGCAATTTTATCATTATCCAGCCTATCAAAGCAAACAACAGTTTATACATTTACAACACAAATACCAATTCAGTCATTCATGCCAATATTGCCATAAGCCAATCAATTAGAACCATAAATTCACAATACATCAAATGGTCTCCAATTACTCTATTTTCAAAGCCATCATTTAATTTCAAGACAATTTATAAAATCATTTCATTTAAACACATTTTGTTTATAAAACGTAAAAATCTACCATTTAAACTCATTTTCCATAAAATCACGAAATCAGATAAAAACCACTTTAGATAATTAAGACGATAGTAAGGTTACTCACTATTTTAAAAGTCGAATTTCAAGTACTCCGATTCTTGATCCTCGAGTACTATCTCTTTACTTTGGCCAGAATGCTCACCATCTAGACATAATGCACAATAAGCCATTTACTACATTTATGCTAAATTGTTATAAAACCAATTCAGGCTCTATACTAATGTATGAAATGGGATGCAAATTGTTCGGATTATCGTCTAAACACGGTGTTCTACACAAATTCAATTGTGTACCTAAATAAAACAGTATTAGCCTAATTCGATCTATCACCCGATTAATTGGCCAATATGTCCAATTTAACTCCATTTAATTCCATTTTTCTCCCAATACTTCAAATCATCAAACACAAATTAAATAACTTCAAATATGGCAAAATCATCCTCACATTTTCTCTTGGAAAAATTCGGCCATAGTGGGTGCATCAACACTATAATTTTTCAAGCTTGATTCTCACACCATAAATCACTAATTCCTAACAAAATCACTTGAAATAAAATCAAAATCATCATCAATATTTCACATGGAGAATTCAACCAATGATGGGTGATGGAAGAACATGAATTTTTTTACTTGATTTTCATGCTACACATCACTAACTAACTAAAAACACTAAAATTCATTGAAATCTAACCAAATCAAGCATCAAAACCTCCATCTAAGTGTTCGGTCAGCATGGGTATCCTCATGAAATCATGTGATTCAACCATGAAAAATAAAAAAAAATGCTTAAGAAAGGTAGATCACAAGCTAGAATTGAAAAATCTTACCTTTTTTCACTTGTTTCTTTGAATTTTCACACTTTTCCCTTGAATTTTGCACCTAGGGTTTTTGTTCTTCTTTTCTTCCTTTGTTCTTCCTTTGGCCGGCCATATGAATGAGAAATGGGCTGATTTTGTGCTAATTTATAAGAAAAATAATAAACGGATGAGAATTTGACACATATCAACATTCCATTGGTCCATGTGTCATTCTTACTCATTAAGTAATCTCTCCACCATTTAAATTTTCTCAATTATCCATGATAATATTGGGTAAAATCCATGTGCTGAACAAGTGTTTGGTGGTGTAAAATTACAATTTTACCCCTGATGTGCAAAATGACTATTTTGCCCTTATGCTCGAAAAAATACCGGAATTAAAATTTTTCAATTCTCAAACTCAAATTATGTTCTAAATAGTCAATCTTGATCAAAAACTTCTTCCAACACTCACATCTTAACCATGGATAGCAAAATGACCATTTTGCCCCTAAGTCATGAAAATTCAAATTTGACTCCAAATCGATCCTCGAACTCCGAATCACCATTTTAAGTCATTCTGGGGTTTTAAAATTTTCAATTTCATCTTAAAATCTCTATTTGGACTAGTTCGAAGCTTAATTCAACTTAATTGTACCATTTGGTACATTGTCGTCCTTTAACGATTTTCGAGGTACCTAAGTAAGCAAACATGTATTCTTATATAGGAATGGCATAATAAACATATTGTCGAGCTGGGCTTGACACCAGATCTCGTCGCAACTAAGGCTAGATCTCTACTTTAATGACCAAATCTAGTGGCAACCAAAGTCGGATTGGGGCTCCAATGGCTAGATCTAGTTGTTACCAATGACAAATTAGTGCTCCAAAGACTAGATCTAGCCACAACCAATGTCGAATTGGCGTTCCAACAGCTAGGTCAGGCTGCAACTAGTGCTAGATTGATCATCCAACGGCCAGATTTGGTCACAACTAGTGGTGGATTGGCATTCCAACAACCAAATCTAGTCACAACCAGTGCCCAATCGAGGCTCTAACGGTCAAATTTGATCGCAATCAATGTTGAATTAGCGCTCCAAAGGTCAGATTTGGTTACAACTAGTGCCAAATTAACATTCAAAAGGTCATATCTAAATACAACCAATGCTAAATTGGCACTCCAAAATCACCGTGGTTTCTCCAATGGTTGGTGATGGAGAACTTGGTGATGATATCTGTGAATGACGACGATGGCTATGGAGGAGGACGGTTGCTAACTTGCTTAAAAAAAGAAGAGGCGAAGGCAAATCAAGAAGAGAGAAAGAAAAAAAAGAAAATGAGAAAAAAAAAATCTTTTATAAGGTTATGGTAGTAATTATTTCTATTAAACAGGTACATATTCGTTCAATGATATTTTATCATATTTCATTAACATTGGAATGGCTAATAACCAGGTTTTAAGATAAAGCTAGCAAAACCTTTACTTTGTCACGTATTCCATATTAGTAAGAAATGAGGTGAGTTTTGGAAATATAAACATGGATCTTCTACCACCCATCAAACATGTCTTTTGAATTGAAAACGTAGGTTCATAATTTATAAGCTCACTTAAGTTTCGAGGTGTGACAAATGGTGTAAGAATAAACTTAAATCTTTACTAATGTGAGCTTTTATAAGAGATATGGGAGTCAAGATGGATCCGAACTAGTAAAAAAGTCTCTCTCTTCTACGGGTAAAGAGCTAGTGCAACGAGGACATTGCATAATTGGGGGATAAAATGTGAATCTCACATCCTTAAGAAGTAGGATGGGTCTTTGGAATATAAACATGGATCTTCAATAACTTATTAAACATGTTTTTTTGTTTGAGAACGAAGACCCATTATTTATAAGTTTACTTAAACTTCATTTTCAGAGTTTAAGGTCACTTAAGGTTGAGCTTAAGTTTTGACCCGTGACATATTTTATGTTTCAAATTTTTATAGATCCCATAAATTTACAATATATAATTAATTATATTAAAAATATACAAAATTAAAGTAATTAATAAAATATCTATCTCTCCTCCTATCTCTAATAAATATTTATTTTCTCTCACTTCTCACATCTTTATTAATTTCAATTATATATTTTATCTTTTATTAAAAATATATAAAAATTCAAATAATTAATAAAATAACATATTTTCTTATCTAAGTGATTATGTGCCTAATAACTCAATTATTTCCTTTATTCTCAATTAACTAACCATAATATGTATCTAATGATTTACAATCGTTATTTTTTTCCTCTATATAAAATTAATTATTTTTTTCTAATTTATAATATTTACTTATGAATTCTTTTTCTCTCATTTTCTATTTCTTTCTTAATTTTAGTAAAAAAAAATCTTATTTTCTTAATTAAATAAATCTTCTGCTAATAATTAGCATGACTTGTAAAAGAAAAAAAAACCCACACACAATTCAAGGAATGCGCAAATCATTACAACAGTGAGACGGAATGCAAGACGTTGTCACCAAGGTTGCTGTTGTGGGAAGCGGAAGTAAAATAACAATAACCCACTTTTTCTCATCTCTATTTATGCAATATTCACAATTTATGATTGTTTTTCCTCCCTTTTTTAACATTGAGAATTTTAATTTGACAGTTTCAGGAGCTGTTTGTGCGGCCACTCTGGCAAGGAATGGAATTTCTGTGACCCTTTTTGACTCTGCTAGAGGTCCTGGTGGCCGCATGTCTCAAAGAAGGTTCCTTTTATTATTCTTCTTTTTCATTTTCTTTTTTCAAATTCCTTGACAAAATTTGACTGCCCTTTTTTATATTTTTATTATTTGCTGGTTGTTGAGAGCAAAAATGATTTTTTAATACTTTAATTTTAATAGTTTAGAGGATTTACCAAGAAAAGAAGAAAAAGTTGATAGTTGAGTGGATTTTTGTTGCTATTATAATATTTACAATTGGTATTGGTTGGAAAAACTTTGAAATTAGAGAGATAACCGAAGATGGGAAAGAGCTGTTGTTCGACCATGGTGCTCCTTATTTTACAGTAACAAATCCTGATGTGCTGAGTGTTGTGGCTGCGTGGGAATCAAGTGGCCTTGTTGCTGAGTGGAAAATAAATTTGGGGTCTTTTGATTGTTTCTCCAACAAATTTGTCAACGTTGAACACCAGGTTCTTACAACTATTATTATAATAGATACACGTGCCCATAACTCTGTAGCTTAAAGTAGTATATTTTAAGTAGTTCTTTTAGTCCACTGCCTTTTACTGGTATTTGTTTATTTGCATGATTATATATCTTAACTTGTTTACGAGGGCAGTGATGTTTTGAATTTCTTGAAATAAAAGTTATAGCAGTCTGTTTGATTTGAAACAGCCTGAAACGTTTGTGTTCCTTTTTAAAGCTATATATGATGTTAATGATCGTTGATATAGCTGTTTCGGAAGCGCTTGCAGCCCCTGGAACAGAGATATTATATTTAGAAGCTGTGCTGCTTGCAATATTGTTTTTTCTTTTCTTTTTTTTTTTTGTGTGTGTGTGTTCTTCATCTAGATTTTCTGTCCTATCTACCTATTGGGTTGGTCTGGGTTTCTTTTATTTAACCATTCATCAGCTTAGGACATTACGATTGTCTTATTTTTTCAACTCAAAAGTCAGTACATCTATGTAAACTGTTGCACTGTTGGTTAGTGTCCGGCTCTGTTATTGTATTGTAGAAAATTTTTTCTGTACAGATTTCTAATTGGTTTGTTTTAAAAACTGGTGATAGTTTATTCATTTGCAAGGACTCTACTATTTTTCTATTATTTCTTAAGCTCGTTGGTCACTACAGACTCTTTTCCTTGTGGTGTATGTTCAAGTAAGAAAAAGGAGGGGGAACCATTCGATTCAGGCTTCTGTCTTTTGCTATATATGGCTATAATTTTATGCCAACTAAAAAGTGTTTGCATATTAAAACTAAATATTTATTTTAAGTCTTGTTGTAATAAAATTTGTTCATGAACATTTATTTCACTAGATGGAAAAGTTAAATGTGCGAGTTTCATTGCATTTATCACCAAGGAAATTGTACGCATCCATTAGGTTTTCTTTCTCAACTGGTACTAATTTTCCTGAACTAATTCTCCTTTAGGAAAGACAAAGCAAGAAATATGTCGGCGTGCCTAGAATGAATTCCATTTGCAAAGCATTATGCCATGAGCCTGGTGTGTAGCAAGATGACTGTTTTATTTTTGAACTACTCATCAAGGTTGGGTAGACATCTAAGTTTCCCTGCTTTCTACTTTATCTGTTCCTCAGGAGTAGAAAGTAAATTTAATGTGGGTGTCGGGAAGTTTGAATGGTTGGAGAACGAGAATTTATGGTTGTTGACAGGTTTGGATGGACAGAATCTTGGTCATTTTAAGGGAGTGGTTGCATCAGACAAAAACATTGTTTCCCCAAGGTTTACAGAGATAACAGGACAATCACCCCCTCTTGGTATGAAAGTTTATCTTTGGATGTTTGTTAGTTCCTTCTTGCAAATCTGCATGTGCATGCTACTTCATCGTTTAGATATCCTTTATGATTTATATGATTAAGGACTGTGCATAATTTTTGAAGCAACCATGGACTATATTTTAAGGAGACAGTCTGTCTGATGCTGCGGCATTATTGTGGCTATAGTCAATGCACTATGTGTCTTATTGCTTGGCAATTTTGATAAGCCTGTCTAGCTAACAGATTAGACAATTTTAATCTTCTATAAGGTAGAACTGTTACAAAGACATATGATATGCATATTATGCTTTATCTCCCATCTTTTGCTCTGGATCTTTTAGATGACACTGTTCTATTCACTTTCTATCTTCTTTTAATTCTTGGTAGTTTTTGGAAAATATTAGCAAATCATCATTATTAGAGTTTAGATGCCAGCCATCAATTTTGGTTTAAATGAACAATGCTGCAATAAATGTTTTTTTGTAGGTGAGTTATTTCATAGTTACTCTCACCCATCAAAGGTCCATGTGCATGCTTTGCTTTTATGTTTTTTTAATCAGTGTTTATATGGGTTGCTTGGGTTTGTGGTTTATCTTTGGTAAGCTTAATTATTTGTTCTCCCCTATTCTATATTTGATTTTCTCTCTCTAGTTTTAGCTTTCACATTTTTTGTTCCTTTTCATTTCTTTCCCTCTATCACTTTAGTTATTTTCCACAGTTTCTCCCCCCTTGTCATAACCAAATTGGCAAAAGCTTTAGTTATTTTCCACAGTTTCTCCCCCCTTGTCATAACCAAATTTGCAAAAGCATGATACAAACCAGAGTAGAGTTTACATATACTCATACTCATTGGCAGAATTGCATACAGAAAAAAAGTGATGACCCTCCTAAGCATCCTAAAACCCATGCCCAAGTGGCTGAAATGTAAACAACTGTTTCTCATATCAAGCATTGGAGCGCATTTGCTAGATTGAAATCTGAGAACAGTTAGATCTAGAGAATCAATCTCAGCCACTGGATTTATCTAAAACTAATGTGTGACGTGAGTATGATCTCTGTACTTGGCTTGTGGTGGGTTTTGCTGCTGATGATTAGTTGGTTACAAATAAAGTGGTTGAAGATTAATAGTTGTATTACTGTGAAATGATTAGAGTTTGATGTAATATAGTTGCTGGAACCTGGCAATTGAGTTGTTTGAAATTCAGGGCAGAAACATACTTTCATTCAAATAAAATAACTGGAGGGTCTAAGTGGCAGAAATAGATCATACGGATGGGATTTTAGGGCTTCAACTCTAAGAAAGCAGATTTTACTTGAATTACATAAGAGAGGAAGAAATTAGGTTAAACTCAAATGACTTGTTTATTGTTCTATTAACTGTATACTGTGGATGCAACTCAAAAATTCTCCAAAAACTCAGCAAGTAAACTCTACCAATATGTTGGTACAAAAATATATAGGCATGTACCTACTGGTCCGAATTAGACCTAGTAATCTAGGAGGGAAATGTGAAGTGAATTCATTGCATCTATGTGATAAGGAAGTTTATCCTTTACATTAAGTAGCCTTCAAAGTTCATTTAATATATTCTCATAACTATGTAAACGTCCTATCTATTTTCTTCAAACCAACAGTTTGGGCATCTTCTTTTATTATTTTTTAAGGAAAATAGAAAGCAAAGAAAATGGCATATGTTATTGACAAGTTGTTTTCCTCACTATCAGTCTGCTGTATTCCATGCAGACTTGAGTTTGGCTCCGGAGTTGGTGAAACTGCAAAAGATTCCTGTTAATCCTTGTTTTGCTCTAATGCTAGCATTCACTGATCCTTTGCCTATGGTGAGATATCATCCAACTCGAAGATAAGAGTTTTTATTCTGCAAAATTAATGTGGTTGGTTGATCCAAACTGCTTATTTGTATAAATCCCCTCCCCCCTTGTTTTGTTTCTTCTTCCTTTTGCTTCTAGATACATTTTCTTATTAATTTCTTATTTATTTATATTTTTTCCTGTGCCCATATATTTTGTGATTGACCAATGTGCTCTTGACATCTTATTGAAGTTTGATAATTCAGGTACCTGCACAGGGCTTCTCGTTCACCAATTCTAAGGTTTTAAGCTGGGCTTACTGTGAAAGCAGCAAGCCAGGGCGTTCTTCCACAAGGTACATTGTTGTATATTGCATAATGACCCAATTTCTGAGCCAAGCAATTGAAGTCCCTTTTTTTGGGGCATTCTTACCTTGCTTGCTTTTTAATTGCACAGTGAACGATGGGTATTGCATTCAACAATGGAGTATGCAAAGGATGTGATTGCTCAAACTGGCCTTCAGAAACCTTCAAGAGAAACATTATCAAAAGTGGGCAATGAAATGCTCCAAGAATTTCTAGGCACAGGTCTCAGTATTCCGCAACCATTTTTCAAGAAAGCTCATAGATGGTGAGTCTATAAATTAAAGTCATTAATTCAAACACAGAAGCAGCAGTTTGTTATCATTTTGTTTAGTGAGTCAAGCTATAAATCTTCTTTTCTCTTCTGTGTGAAAACAAGATTGAACCTTGCAATGTGTTTAGTCCCTGACAGATGCAGTGGTAACTGATTGAGATTACTTTGCATTCGTATAGAATGTGGCCTGGTGTTTCTCTTCTAGCTGATACTCAGGACAATTTTTGGCTTAATATTACAACTGATTAAGAACATTTTAAATGGCAAAAAAAAAAAATTGAAGAAACTAGAAGGGGAAATGATGGAGAATGGAAAGGAGATGTTTGAAATAAGGATCTTAGCTTGTAATGTTGTTTTACTTTATGAGTTAAATTGTCATCTTTATATAGATTTAGGTAATTGTTTGAGTTGAATTCTGATCTTTATATAGATTTATATTTTTTTGTTCTATGTTATGAGTTAAATTGTCATGTTTGAAATAAAGACTAATCTAATAATAATCCTGCTGGATTCAGCAGATCAGTTTGTTTTTAGTGTATTTAAATGCTAAATATTGTAGTTGTGACTGTCTTAATGAATAAATGACCCTTGTTCTTAAATAAGTTGTATTGGCATTCAAGCTCAGATAAATTTTTGTTGTCCTCTGTTGGCTGACTGATGGAGGATGCTGGCAGCAACTATCAAAGGTGTTTGAAAGGCATGCTAAGCTGGTTTTAAAGTCCAAGCCTTAGTTTGGATGATGTCCTATGATGGGAAGCTTAGTTGTGAGCTGGAATAGGCTTTCATTAGTTGACATTGAGTTTTACTTGTATGCATATTTGAGTTAAGAAGTAGGATTTATTTGAGTCTTTTTTTTATGTCCTATGAGTAGTTCAGAAATTAATCTTGCTAGTTTCCTATAAAGTGTCTGAGTCATCAATAAAGACTCAGTTTTGTCCAAGTGGTTAACAAGCGGTTGTACTCCTTGTGTTTGTGTAAAGTAAAGCAAGCTATCAACCTTAAATGTGACACTTGGAGAACCTAGAGAAAAGCTTAGAATTCTATGTCTGTTTTCTTTCTTCTCCAATTTCTGGAACTTAACTTAAAATTTCTTATCTGTAAGCAATTATTTTACTTCCATAATACCCTAAATACCTCTTTTCCAAGGACGAATCATAACTAAATCAATTGGCTATTGAAATTCAACTCTAGGATCCAAAACACATTCCTTGGGTGCTGTTCACAAAACTGGATAGCATTCAAGGAATCAGCTAAACACCTGGTTTGTCTGTACAGTCTAAACCCTGTACTAGTCCTTTGCACACCCGAAGTATTATTTATATTAATCTCCATTCGTTTTTCCCTCGAATAACCCTAGGAAATAACTTTCAAAATACTTAACAGCTTTCTGTCCTGCATCACTGGTTCAGCTTTGGATAGCATTTTCATCTTTCATGTTAAAATCATTGTTCAACAACAAAATTCATACTCTCTCTGGGATGCATATTACAGCTGCTCTGCATCATCACACTCTGTCAGAATTGGGGTCTATAAATTCTCTTACCTGCTTGATATTTCTATTGTATTCCTTTCTTTGTTTGTTGTCTGTTTTGTTAGTTACTTCAGACTTGGTTGCTGTTTTTCACCCTGTTTCTTTTTCTTTTTCTTCTCATCGTCAAACCAACCTGCTTTGATTTGGTTACCAATTTACTTGTATTAAATGCTTTGAAAGTCATCGTTTTCTTTTAATATGCTTAAATGCAACAAACCACAAGTGTAGCACTCATCCTGACCACGGTCTCTCTTTGTCTGTCTCTTCCTAAGTACTTCTCATATGATATGGAAACAAGTTACAGAATTAAGAACGTTTTTCTTTCATTTACGACGAGGATGTTTTTATCTCATCATGTCATGTTCCACAAAATTTATAAACAAAAGTATGAGCTCATCATGTCATGTTGTCTTGCATTCTCCTGGTGACTGATGTACAACATTTTAATTGCCTTGTGGTCTATTTTCTAGGGGAAGTGCCTTCCCAGCTGCAAGCATAGCAAAAGAAGAGAAATGCCTGTGGGATGAGAAGAAAAGACTGGCCATCTGTGGAGACTTCTGCGTTAGTCCAAATGTTGAAGGTGCAATCCTCAGCGGCTTGGCTGCAGCTTCAAAGCTGAAAGGCATGCTTAGGAGCCTATTCTGATTGTGCGGACTGCTTTCCATTCATGTTGGCTGCAACTACAAGTCCAAGTTATAATAATGATTGAGCAAACCGGATTTGGTTCTTCCAAAGAAAAATAAGTTTCAATTGCAATAAAGCTCAACTCAATGTTGAGCATGCGGGTTGGAATTATTACTATTTTATAATTTTACCTTAAATGTCAATCTTTTTTTTTATGATTATTATAGCATATTAAATTGTTGAATTTTGTAAAGGTTGATATCACTTTCTAAGTTGCATTCTGTTTTACTTGGTTTGATCCAACTCTCAAACTTTTTATTTTCATATTGATTTATTAAAAATTAAAGTATTTATTAGAGAAGATTTTGAGATACTAACAAATGTCAATGAGGATAGTGGGTTTTTATTAAAGTGGAGAAGATGTCACAATCTCAACGAAGAGTCATGTGAATTTCACATTGAAGAGATTTGCTCTTAGTGAGTAAAGATTTAAAGGAAAGTTATAAATCTTATACCGATTAAGTAGAGGGGTGATATTGAATATTTAAAAGTTTATATCATTTTTAACTTATGCGGTGATTTTTGTGGAGATTCAATGAATATTTAAAATTTTTAAATATTTGATTAAATTGTTATTTTAAAAGTTATTCGTTAAATAGTCGTATTTTTTAAATATTTGATTAAAGGAAATTTAAAATTACACATAGGATAATCTATACCCATTGACGAATAGATTTGCAAAGACAAATATGCAAACAATACAAGCAAGTCCAGGTGGCAACAAATGAAGATGGTATGAGGCTGTGAAGATTGTGTTGGAGAGCAGAAGGAGCTGGGATTCCTGATAACGTATTGTCAGTTTGCAAACATAATATCCAGACATGAGCCACATATGCATCTCCACGTGTCAAAATGACAGTCACTGCCTTGAGAATTTCCACGCTATTATCTTTTATTTACGCAGGCAAACGCAGAAACAAATCCCACATTTGGTGAGGTGAGTGTGAGAAGCAGAAGCATTTGCAAATAGTAATACTCAGAAATGGTAGCCTTAGTTATGGCTTCTTCAGTTAGCCTCAAACCTTGTTTCAGTGTTGAGAAATCAGGTGTGAGAGGCGTCCCTTCCCTTGCCAGGGCTCCTTCTTCTTTCAAGGTTGAAGCCAAGGGTGGCAAGATCAAGACTGACAAGCCTTATGGTCAGTATCAATCTCTAATTTCTTCTAATTACCCTTTTTACCTCAACTATATTTGAAATTTTATAAACTTTAACGATGAATTTGCTTGGTTTCACAGGAATCAATGGTGGCATGAGCTTGAGGGGTGGTCTTGATGCCTCTGGAAGGAAGGGCAAGGTTGGTATGCTGTTGCTTTTTTGTCTCTTCTTCTAATTGGATCTTTTCCTTCTTGTTCAACAGCCAAACTCCTTACCATTTTCTCTCTTTGACTCCTTTTAACTTGATGTAATACAAATTGACAATATTCTTCTCGTTCATACATTTGTGCCCAAAAAGAAGAGGAAAAACCCATGAATAAGTTTTGATTCTTGTAAAAAAACAAAAAAGGGTTGAATCTCTTTTTAAATTTCCTTTATAGTAATTATTTAAATGGTCTCTTAATTGTTATAATTAGGCAAAAATCAACAACTAATCCCCTTCAACTTTAGTATAAAAAGGTTGTAGAGTCTTGTTTGATTTGCACTTTTGATACAATTCAGTCTTGAAATTGGATGTAGGGAAAGGGTGTTTACCAATTTGTTGACAAGTATGGTGCTAACGTGGATGGGTACAGGTATGATCTGCTCTTTTTAATTCAATAATAATGCTTATGCTTGTCATAATTCAAACATATAAATTTTAGTATATATGGGATCTGAATATATAGGGTAGAAGATGTAGGCTCCTTCTTTCAGATGAAGGAGAGGCCAATCTCAAGTGTTTGTATAAGCTATAAGACTTGAACTAGTATTAAATCGGCCTAACTATTCTCAGATACAATTCACTAACTCAAGTTTTGAAGTGAAATGTGTGCAACTCTTTGCTTAAACAAAACATTTATGTCTCCTACCAACATTGCTAAACTCTAACCATTTAAATGGTTGCAACAATAACATTAATTTGGTCTGTTGCTTGATTTGTATTGCTACTTAACAGTTGACATATTCCTTTCCAGAGTTTCCAAAGTCTGGGTTCAACCATTGCATATGAATTGTTTAAAGATATGCTTAACTACTGCAATGTTGTTGCCATGGAAGTCCTAATATCTTTTTCTGATGATTGTAACGCAGCCCTATCTTTGACACCAGGGACTGGTCTCCCTCCGGTGATGTTTATGTTGGCGGTATGTAGCTTTAGACACCATAAATTCAGTTGCAAGGCTGTAATCCCATTATTCAAAGTATCGCCATACTTTTAAAAACCAATATTGGAACTAATTATGTGATTTAAACACCGTTGCAGGGAGTACCGGTCTGGCAATCTGGGCAGTCACCCTTGCCGGTATTCTGGCCGGTGGTGCTCTTCTAGTTTACAACACAAGTGCTTTGGTACAGTAGATTTCTCTATTGTAATCGGTGTTGTATTATAGCCTGTCCAATGTAATTGTTCTAATCAAAACACCTTGAAGGACTACTTTGCATTATCTATATGTATAAAGTTTTGCCTTGGATTGAATTGAGGTCTACTATTAGCTGTTACTGTGCTTTGTGCTGCATTTGTCAGTTATTTTCCTTACCAAAAAATAAATAAATAAATAAAAGATAAAAGATCATCGAGAAACCATAGATATTATCGTTGCAGAAGGTAATGGTGAAAACCTGGAGTAGATAAGTTGCTCATCCTTCCAGGCCATGGAAGAAGGAAATTATGACCAACGATAATCAAAGGGTCTTGCCAATGATTGGTGATGGTTTCAGAAAGATGGCAAAGTCATAAGCTCCCACTGTAAAGTGGAAAAACTATGCAGCAACAAATAAGATTGCAACACAACCATTAGAGCAAGAAATTTTCCACACTATAGATTACAGTGTAACCAAACCCCCCAAAATAATATGAAAGCAAACTTCAAGAAGAGTTGTTTTTCACTACCAAACAAAGGTAATTGTAACATTTGATTCAAGGGGCTAATTTGGGATCCAATTGAAGGTAATTGAAGGTTTTATTGTTTGATTCGGAGGGCTTAATTTAAGATCCAACCTAAAATCAACAATGGCAGATACTTGACGCTGAATTCCAATTTAATTTTAACTCCCATTTTGGTATCACAATGAGAAGGTTCTTTACTTTAATTTCCTAGTGAAAAACAGAAGAAGGGTCAGGGGGATGGGGGAAGTAAAACTAAGAAGGTTGAAATGCAAAACAAACAACAATTTAAAGTTGTACAATAGAAGTTCTCTCCTGCAAATCATGGTTGATGTTTTTTCGCCCATCCTCAAACAGAATACGCACCTTCGTCTGAAGAATAACACCAATTAGTGAAAACTCTCTGCCTCAGATCTAATGCGTGAAGGCAAAACTAAAATATGGCCACCTCTGCATTCAACTTCCACATTCATGTCCCTGCTTTGCTATTGAATGTTAACCTTGATAGCAAGGATGGTTCGATCTTATTAAATCTCCTCATAATTATTTTCATCTTGAGGAGGCAGTGACAAGCTCTTGACAGGAGCTGAGCTCATATGTAAAGTTCCATCAGCCATCATTGACCGTACTATCTGCAGATATGAAGAAAAAGAACAAGGGCAATTGTGATAATTGCAGCTGAAAAAACTGCTTCTAGTTAGTAGTCAGTCACAACTGACAGAAGAATGGTCCATCAAAAGAGCAAAACTACAAGATAAGTGGGGTAGAATTGAATAAACCAACAACCAAAGAAATCTCCATTCCATCATACATAGGGAATCACCTTATTTTGACTGGGCTGTAGAAAGCATTTGTCCCCATCAATTTTGAATTAGCAGTGTGGTTCAAAATTCCACTTGTTAAAAGCAATTATTCTTACAATTTGGTTCGATAAAGGGGAGTGGAGAAAAAAAAAGTGAAGCGGAGCAATGTTGCTGAAATTCTTTGTTTCAATGAAAAAATCAGGAGACAAGTCAGGCGAAGAGAAGAAAATGCAGTGCGGTTCAAAATTCCACTTGTTAAAAGCAATTATTCTTACAATTTGTTTGGATAAAGGGGAGTGGAGAAAAAGGGAAAGTGAAGCAGAGCAATGTTGCTGAAATTCCTTGTTTCAATAACAAAATCAGGAGAAAAGTCAAGTGAAGAGAAGAAAATGCAAACCACTTATCACTAACAGGGCAATGGAGTAGAGAAAACATAAAGAGAAGAGATGCAAAGAAGCGAACTCAGATCTAAGAGAGGACAGGAAATTGAGGGGGAGAGGGGGGTTGGGGAGTCTGGAGAAAATGAAACCAGAAGAGCAAAAATTAAGAACAGGGGTTATTACTTCTGTTTTACTAGCTTTTGAATATTGATAAAGGGGTTAGCATGTTCCTCCTCAACTAGTCATATAACAAAAGAAAAAGCAGTTTGGAGCTTCATTTCCCATGAGTAGATTAAAGTGGACCAAGTTTCAATTAATAGCATAATAGAACACATATGTGCAGGGTGGAAGTAACCAAACCTTCTCTATTTCACCATGAAGAACAGGGTTGTCTCTCAAGTATTGTAGTGCTTTATCTCTCCCTTGCCCCAACCTTTACAAATATGTAGAAAAGAGGACCACAGTAAGTCCAACATCTGTAACTCTGAGACAACTCAGAACATTAAGGGTGCTAGTTCAAGCAAACAAGTAAAGTCTTTGCAAAACTGTGAAAATAATTGAAAATATATAATCGCTGAGAGAATAGAAGACCGTACATAACACACCTATGCCACTAACGCAACCCAAGAAATTACCTCATACAATAGCTGAATCTACCAGCCTGATATTTCCAATTAAAGTCCCTAGAATCAACAATTTTGGCTGGTACATGCTGAGCGAAAAAAAAAATTTTTGGCTGGTAGACAAAGTTTCATGTGTATGGGTACAAGTTTAACATATTGCATCAACTGAGAAAATATGTACTAGCCAGAATAAAGCATATACTTAGCATTTAGTAACATAGGTTTTCTCGATGAGTGTCACTGTCAGCAATCACTTAATTAGCATATGTGCCACATGCTACCATGAACTCAAAATTAACTATTGCCAAGCCTTGTTAAAATGGATCTGGCCCAAACATCTTTAGCAGAGTCCACAAGATGTAAGCAGTGAAAAACATATAAGATACATTATTGAAAGACATTTTGATCAATATGGTTTTGACTATTCCTGAATTTTAAAATTATTCACCTCAATTATGAATATTTGCTTTTAAATGTTTGAGGAGCACAGTGCAAAAGTTACTATTTCTTTTTCACAACAGCAGGTCAGACTCTAGAAGGCTCCTGGTAGAACCAGTCAACACACTCTTTTTCAAGGTCCCAGCTTGGGGGCTCCAAAAATTTCTCGTTCTCCGATTTTCAGACACACATTCCATTTCCACCATTGCCTTTCTTGACAGAAGATATTGTTTTTTGTACAACATATAACCTTTAGCATAGGGTAGGGGGGGAAGGGATTGGGGAGAATGGTCAAACTAAAGATTTTCAATCACCAAGGCTACATGTTTTTAAATCCCAATTCCCTCCTTAAATGAAATTCCCAAAGTGTAGTGTACTGACATATTTCCTAATAGTCTTGGTGAACAAAACTTTTGACAGCACTAATTTTTTTGCAAGGCAACTAATAGTAATCATACTCTGGAAAAATAAGGTTAAAGGCAAAATGCATCAATTTAAAGCAATGAAGAGAACTCCACAGCTATTGTGTTGGCAATTTGCTTATGTATGAGGCCTAGAAACATGCCTTGCCGACAACAGCTCCATGGGCTTAATTTCTAACAAACTTGCAAATACTTAACAGTAGTTCAAATAATTTGAGACAGTAAGACTTAAAAACTTCAGAGCATGAAGAAGAACAAAAAAGAAAAAAAACCAAGTTAGTACTTTATGAGTAAATGTACTCAAATAGTAAATTACCTACTGCCACCCAGTATTACTAAATACCCGACTGCCACCCAGTATTGCTAAGTTATAACAAAGTTAAAATCAAACATATATTACTAAGTTTAACTCTTAGGGATCAGCTTTTGAAATAATAAACAACAGAAAACAGATAAAAAGATCTAAATTGCTCTTAACAGGTGAGGTAGTAATGACAAGCTTGAAAGCAAACCTATGCTCCCCATAGCTGTACCAAGAGCCCTTCTTTACAACAACATCCATCATTTCAGCACAATCCAGAATGCATCCCTGTGGGTTCTTTCAATGTCAAAATAAAGAGGAACTTTGCAATTTTGGATGAATGTAAAACTTTGTATTGCATTACTAACCAGTTTGCTCACTCCCTCTCCAAATATGATTTCAAACTCTGCTTGCTTGTATGGCCTTGAGACCTACACCAACAGCTAATTTGGGTAGGGACACACATGTTAACCAGAAAAATAAAGTGCTATCATGTCATTATGGCCATGGATATGATTTGACTACTATGAAGGTTTATGAAAAATATAAAGCAGCTTGAAACATACTCAAGTCATTTCATTCATAAACAAATATTTTATTGAAAGTTTACCACAACATTGAATAATGAGGATAGTTTAGAGAATATTAGTTAATTGTTATAAATTTAGAATTTTCTTTTTCAGAAAGCTTGATTCCAGCATAATATTGTAATTAACACAAAAGAGCATCAGATTTGATTTTTTACGTTCCTTTCTTTTTCCTGCTTTTGGGGCTATCCCTCATCTCTTCCCATTTTGGGATCATAGGACTTAGAGTCTCCCTTGAATTTCTGATGAGAGTGATACCATAAGGCCACAAGGGCCAAGCCTAGGCTACCTGAAACCAATATAACAATTTCTAATGGTCTTTTGGCACCCATGATCAATATTTTTTTTTAAGCCTAACAAGTAGAATCAAGTGTAATACAACTTGCTAATAACTTCAAATTCGCTGATATAATTATCATTTACCTTACTCTTCTGCACTCTTACACGAACCCGAAGCCCGATATCCTCATCACCTTTAACCTAGAATAATATGAATTATGTTATGATGATGATTATATATTGAGTAATAAAACAGAAATCTGTAGTGGACGATCAAGTAGCTACTGTGCTTACAGACTTTATCTTCCCAGAAGTACGTATTTCAAGACGAACTGAAGCAAAGAACTTTAATGCAATTCCTCCACTTGTCACTTCCGGGTTCCCATAATATACTCCAATCTTCAGCAAAAGCAATACTATCAATTGGTAGAAAGGGAGAAAAAAAGAAAGAAAAGTAAACAGAAAAAGAAAATTGAAAAACACCATGTTATTCTAGTGTAGAAACATAGAGAGATGCAACAAAATCAAAATGCATATAAAGATGTTCCAAACAAAAAATTTGGATTAGACACATCAATGGCCTCTCTATTACAACTGCAATTGCTTCTATTTCATCTATCAACAAGGAGACAATTAATAATCAATCCAAAGTACCTTATATCTTATTTGATTCAGAAAAATTAGTGTACAACCAGCTTTAGAGGCATTTCCTGACATCTTACGTAGAGCCTGGCTCATAAGACGTGCTTGCAATCCCATTTGCTGCATCCCAATCTCACCCTATGCAATAAAATGCAACAAGAAAGAACTTAGATATGGGAGAGCTCATAGATCTGATAAAAATACATACAATAAGACAAAGAAAAAAGAGGTGTACAAAAAGAAAAGAGAAGAAAAGAACAAGGTATATTAAATACTGATTTCTTACAGCTTTTACCCAAAATTACAGTTTAGGATAATGTATTTGAAAATGGAATGTAGCCCTTACCTATTACATCAAACTCAACAATCTGGTCCATATTGTTAATGTCCAGTAAAGTCTCTAATAGAGATGGCGGTGTGCCATGAAATAGGAGTCTATTATTCCTAAAATATTGCAAAGATGGTTTTCTTCTAGGAGTTAAAAGTTAGAAAATAAAAGAAAGAGATATCAGTCAGCTAAAAAGATATGCAGAAGCATAACACCTATTAAACTCTATTCTGCACTCACTCTTTCTTCACCTCTTGCTATCTATCTAGACTATTTGTCTTTTTTTCTCACCGTTACAGCATTGCTGGAAAATCTCTATGCCAGCAACGCTCTCGCTCTCTTTTTTCCATCCTTCCTCTCTTTCTCTCTTCCTGATTCCTACCCTTTCTTACTCACCATCTTCTTCGAATTACTAATTTGAGTTGACAAACTCTTTATCAACTGAAAGAAATAACTAGAAACTCCAAAGAATTAAGGAACCAATTTCCAAAGGGAGAATTTTTTTTTCCCACTTTTATCCTCTTTCAAAGCTATCCCATATTGATCATTCCTTACAAACCCAAGAATTCAAGATTGGTCCTTACACAAATTTAGACAAATCATAAACCTCGTCTTCAGAATTGCAATGCTTTTTTGACATGTTTAATCATCCTCAAATCAAGGTCTCTTTGATGGATTCTGTTTCAGCTTATTCGAATGTTGTATTTTTCACGATAGTTTTGTTGGTAGCTGTTGTTATGATTTATGGACTTGATCGAATGTTGTATTTTTCATAATAGTTTTGTTGGTAGCTGTTGTTATGATTTATGGACTTGTTCTAATAATTTTGAGGTTATAGTTTTCATCTTCAAAAAGTTGCATGGTAGCTGCTCAATTGCACATGTTCTTGAGGTCCTTTTAAGGTGCTCTGCTTGTTAGCTAGATGTTAGCCTCCCTTCCAGGTCTGTACTGTCCATTCATTACACTACTTGATCTGTTTGACTCATTATTGTTGAATCAAATACAGAATCATTCAGAGCAAAAAATATCAAAAGAAAATAAAGAGTATCCGCATCCTTCTGGGAAGGGTGCCTTTTGACTTGAAACTGATGGATAATAAGGATTATGTGGGGGATTGTAGTTTTGTGAGTACAAAGTTATTCAGGAAACCGCAATGATAAAAATGTAATTTATTTTCAAAGTAGAAATAAAAAGATGGAAAAAGTGAGCATACTTCAATCTCTGCTCGTGGAGTGAGAGCTGACACTGAATCAACGCAAATTAAATCAATGGCACCAGATCTGCACATACGATCTGCAACTGAAACATAATATTTAAATTAGTCTTATTTGTTGAGCTTATATGTATAGCAAAAATCTTAAAGCATCGTGAAGGTGCTGTATCAGTTACAGGCTTGCTCAATCATGACCACTTTCCACACAATGGCATAAAAAAGGAACCAAATAGATTACTTTCTAGTGCCATTTCCCCATTATCTGGCTGGCAGACAATCAAATTTTCAACATCCACTCCCAATGCTTTTGAATATGCAGGATCAAAAGCATGCTCTGCATCAACAAGCATTGCATTGCCACCCAGTTTCTGCATAATTAACATAAAAACACAGCATATAGTATTTCATTTCATTGACCTTTTTGTTAAATAATAAATCAGAAACAAACGGCTTAAGAAAGGCCAGAAAACTATCAACCTGCACTTCAGCAATGGCATGGAGTGCTAGGGTGGTTTTTCCACTACTTTCTGGTCCATATACCTGCCAGGTTATACAGCAGATATTATGATGCCATTCAAAGCAGATTTTAATATGACATTGAAATTAAAACATGATGTGCTGTCATGAAACACCAAGCAAAAAGACATTGGGAAGCAAAGGAATGTTAAAGGAAATAAAAAGTTAGAACCATGGTTCACTACAACATTGTCATTTTTGTAAGTTCTCTGATTCCATAAGGGAATAGAAATGGATTTTCTCTCATAAAAAATTTGTTTCAAATGTTTTATCTTCATGATAATATGTTTCTTGTTTTATAGACATCATATTCATGGTTGAGTCACCACTTTTCTACATATGACATTGAGGTCAAATCATCAATTCTAGCTGATGAAGGGCTCCAAAAGGACCAAAACGTCCAAATCTACTGCATGAATCCATGATTACTTCGTGCTGGTTCTAGGTCTGTAAAATACTTGAGAAGAAGCACCAAAACGATCTAATCATGCAGGCATTGGAAGAAAATCTATCTTTTTTTTAGTATTCTTAATTCAGTCAGAAATTTAAGCTACCAAAGTGTGGGGCACACCAATTAAATCAAGTAAAATCCAGGGTCACTTGTCATCAAAGGTTGCATCATAATGGTGCTTCGCCAGATAGTTAGACCTTTTGTTTCAGTGTAATATGCTGTAGCAGAACAGCAATCTCATAAAATATTGCACAAACTTTCTATAGAGGTACATTCTTTAGTGTCAAGTCTCAACTTTGAAGACTGGTTTGCAACCTTGCTTAAAAGTTTTACATTTATTCTTTTAAGCTTTTACTCTCTGCACTAATTCCCTAATTTGTGCACTGAATTCGCTCTTTTGCTGCTTAAACCACAATCCCTAATTTCAAATGTCCAAATCACTGAATCTTTTCTGAGAGCAATTACTCAATTTAAGCACCAACGCACATTGTTAAACAATATCAAAAGAAGAGGGAAAAGGGAGGACATGTTTTAATATCTATTTCCACTTCTATATGTGTCCAATATGGAGTCAATAGAAAAGTTGAAAGTTTCAGAGACATATTTATGGCCTAAGGGCCTTTGCTGTCATGAAATAAGATGATGGACAGAAAATTTTAGGAGTAATGTTGAACCAGTTTGTCAATTATCAATCTATTTATTATTTTCTTATCAAATGAATGATGCTTTTACAATATTTTTACTTTATATTGTTTAGTTAGTTCAATTAACGACACCATGAATGGCACTTTAAGTCAGTTTTTCAGTTTCTCATAATAAAAAATGTAAGTTCGAGAAACTTATTGACAGATACTGGGAGTTAGAAAGCTGAAATTGTAAGAGCAGGAAAGACATCATTAAGTAAATTCTGTGAATCATCCTTAAGACAAATAAGTATGTCACAGCTTACTATTTATGGTTTAAAGTGTTCCTGTATTCCCTCCTTGTCAGTTAAAGTGTTTCCCAATCCTAATCCACAATTTCTACTTTGCATATAGTGTTCAATCTAAAATCCAGAATCAGTTATAAGTTCATTTTTTTCCTCTTTACCATCTTCAAAAGGGACATCAAACTGTTAAAAACTACCAAATGAACATCCAAAAAGCCAAACAGCAAAAACCAAATAATGTTCATGAAATAATAAAGTAAAATTATAACAGAATAGAAGAAGCATGATAAAAATGGAGGACATTGATACCTCCACAATTCTTCCTTTGGGAAGACCGCCACCTAAGGCTAAATCTAGGGTCAAACAACCACTAGGAAAAGTTTCACTGCAATGGACAAATTGTTACCAAATGAAGTCAGAATAAGTATAATTCTAATTCAAACTCTATAAAAATGTGGAATTACAGAATTTTGAAATATTACTTAAACTCACAAGAAGCAGGAAAAATAAATTTTCCCCATCTTAACAAGAATTAAATAAGGAACAAAAATCTGAACTCAACATACTGAAGCAAATGAATATGAGAGTTTGTTAACAACAAATACAATGTTATTGGAAATTAGAAAACATACACAAGTGCTCCACCCGCGCTCCCCAATCTTGTAACACTTCCTTTTCCAAATGAACTATTTATATCATTCATTGCAGCCTCCAATGCTTTTTGCTGGCATTAAAACATATATGATACTAAGCATGCAAAACATGATAAATAATGACCAATATATACAACAAAATAAAACAAAATGGGTGGACAATTTAGCCAAAAGTCTATCATTAAGGCACTTTTGCTCTTGCATTCTGCTTGCTAAAAGTTGCTATAAAGCAAAGGCAGATGATAGAAACCAAAACCATGATCGATTAATAATGAACAAATGAATAAAATAAAATACTAATTCCAATTTAACTCTTCTATATAAAAGAAAAACAATATAGTTTAACATCCAAAGCAAAGAAAAAAAAAACATTTTTAACTTCCAACTCTCCAGAAATGCTTATCTACTTTTATACCCAAATGCAGTCTTCACTTTGGCTACCAAAAGCAACAAACCAAACAGCAGACAAAGAAATTACAGCCAAGTTTTAAGATGGGCAATTCATACTTGCTGAGCCAAGAAAGCAACAAAAAAGACCAGCTCTAAATAGTTAAACTAGCCTAGCAATGAAAAGAAGACTTTCAAACAATAAATAGAAGTAAAAGAAGAAAGCATAAGAAAAAAAAAAATACCCGGTCGAGGAAACGGGAGTCAGAGTTCGGAGAGAGAGCGCCATTAACTCTGGGTTCGAATTCACAGTGAACTTTTCTGAGTCGTTTCTTGACGGCTGCCAACGGCAAGTGGGAGGAAGTGAGAGGTGGGCGTTGTCGAAAATGGTTTTGGAGGGGAAGATAGCGGTGGTGAAGTTTCAGTTTGAAGGGGAAAAATAAAGAAGAATCCATTCTAATGCAATTCATTGCTAACAAAAGTTGAAAGATTGAAGAAGCAGTCTTCAGCTCCTGTTGGGCGCGGGGGTTTATGAATGTATATGCTTGTTTCTAGTTTCACCCCAAAGTCTCTATAGAGTTTTTTTGGACTTATTGGTATAAGCAAGTTGAAGTAGCTTAAGGGGTATGAATTTTTGTAAAATGAAAAATAAATTTTTCATCTTTTAATTTATTTTGATGAAATTTCTTAATTATAATTAATTAGGGATTCATAGTATTAGTAGTACTATCCAATAATATGAGTCTTTTAAAGGAATTTTAAATTGAGATTTTTTTTTTGAATTGAGAGAAGAGAGATTGAAAGTTTGCTCTCTGAGCAGGAGATCATACACCAATCAAGAAATTTTAAATTGAGACTTCATCATGAAAATCTAAAATTTAAAATTTAAAACATGCAAAATGAAATTTATTAAAAAAAATTTCATATTTGTTTGTTTATTTTATTATAATTAAATTTATACTATATCATATTTGGATCATCCTAAACTTGAGTATAAAAAAGAAATCATATGCAGCTATAAAAAAAATACATGATTAAAAGAAATTTGACTTGTTATATATTTCACCACTTTCTATTGCATATACACAAAATAGAAGTGAAAAAATTATTTCTATTAATTCCAGCACAAGTAATTTTAATTTTAAAAATGTTGAAAAATCTACTCATCAAAAAAATAATCTTCTCAAAAGTTGTAAATATGAACAATACAACACCCAATATTGTTTCTTGATATTGTTTCTTTGAGTTTTAGGAGATGCAATTATCACCAAAGAATGCGCAATATCCTGTTGTGGATCTTTTGATTAATAGACAACTACCAAATTTGCATCCATTACAATACCTCTACAAATGAGGAAGAAAGGGACAAAGAAAAACTGAAGAAGAAATCCATCCATTACAATATCTCTAAAAATCTAAGTTGAGAAAAAAAAAAAAGATAGAAGAAAAAAGTCAAGAAAAGTGAGGAAAAACCAAGTCAAAATTTCTAGAAACACAACTTAAGCAAAACCTTCAAAAACACTATCATTTTAGATTATATTTATGATCAATGTTATCATTATACCCTGTGTAAAAAAGTCATGACTGACAGTAGGTACATAGGAAAAGAGAAAATCGCTTGCATGAGAGAAGTATTATACTTTAACTTAATTAGTTAGATTATAGTTAGCAATATCAACTATAGTTTGAGACTTTTGTTATTTTGTTCGTTAGATAACCATTGTGGTTATGAACAAATATAAATACAAGAATTTTGTAATAAACTGGTGTGTAGAAAGAATACATGATTTAGTTGCAAACTTAGATTTTTTTTCTCATTTTTCCTCTTATATATTTTCTTCTCGGCTTCTCTAGAATTTTTTCAGTTTCACAAATCAAGTTGATTGTTGATATCTACCATGGTATCAGAGCAGGTCCAACTATCATCGATCCAAATTTCAAGTATCACTACAATTGTAATCAAAGTATGCCGAAGAGGTGATCAGAAGATGTTGGAATTTCGAGAAATCCCTAGAAATTCTTCAATTGTCAAGTTCTTTTATTTATTTCTTTAATTTACTAGAATTCTTTAGTGATAAGGGTTGATTCTTCTTTCAAATCTTCAATTTCTCTTTTGGAAGATAACTTTTCACCTTATTTTGTTCATCACACCGAACATCATGGTTCGATGGTGATAAATCCCAAATTATCGATCGAGAATTATAATTCTTGAAGTCATTCATATCTTTTGGCACTTCCCATTCGTAACAAAACTAGTTTTTTTTATGGCACTAGTACACAACCAAAGCCTAACAACGAGATTTTTGTGGCTTGGAGTTGGTGTAAAAACTTAATTGTTTCCTAGTTGATAGAGTTTTTGACTCCATAATCAATCTTCATAGTATTATACATGAATACAACACATCAAATTTAGGAAGCTTTTGAAGAAAATGTTTAGCCAACCAGATGATACTCGTATTTGCAATCTGCAATAGCCATTATGTAATGTCACTTAAGGAACTAGATCAATCAATTCTTACTTTTCAAACTAAGCTTTTTGTGGGAAGAATTACGCAACCACAGACCTTTGTCTTATTATGAATGTGAAGGATGTAAGCAAAATTGTTGTAAGAAGTTTACTGATTTGTATCATAAGGATTGTGTTTTCCGTTTTCTTAATGGATTGAATAGCTCGTATGCAACACTAAGGTCTCAACTTTTATTGTTTAAGACATTTCCCACCTTGAATAAAGCTTATAATTTAGTACTTCGTGACGACTCTCAGAGGTCTTTGTTAATGCAATCTCAACCATTAATAGAAGCTTTTGCTATAGTTGCTCTTTCAGACAATAAAAAGAAAGCTACTGGTAATCTGGTTTGTGGACATTGTGGAAAGAAAGGTCACACCAAGGATAAGTGTTACATGCTTGTGGGTTTTCTTGAAAACTTCAAGTTCTCTAAGTCCAAGGGTAATTTCAGGAAAAATGTAGTAGCAGTTAACAATGTTGTTATTAATGCTTTAGAGGATCAAGATGATGAAAATGTTGCTGGTCCTGTTTCACAAATTTCTCTTACAAAAGGTCAATTTCAAACTTTAATGGCAATGATTATTGCACATGAAGGACAAGCAAGTGAGAATGAGCCACCTACATTCAGTCAACACAACAATAAGCCCTTTCTTGTGAACTCTACTCTTATAGGTATGGTTTCCAATCTAACTTGTTTGTCTGCTATTAATTCTATTTTACATTTACATAAATTGTTACTTAAAAATGACACTTGGATAGTAGATGCAGGAGTCACTAATCATATAACTTTTTCTTTGCATCTGTTCAAGTCTTATAAACCAGTTAAGAATTTGTTTATTCATATGTCTAACAAAACTAAGTGTCATAACGTGCGGGTCCGGGAACTCGACCGCCAGACGTGGTGTGAAAACTCACTAAAAATTAGGAGTCGCCACCAATCTTTTTAACTAGGTGCGATTGGTCACCTATTGACTCGATTCTAATCGATGAAGCCTTAAATTAATTTTAAGCCCACCGAAAAGAACCTTAAACTAGTTTACGATTTTTTAGATCTAGGCTCGGGAGTACGGTTATACCCATGGAAGGATTAGCACCCCCGAAATGCCCGGTTCCATGAACGGTACCATTTTTAGATTATCCTATTAGGCTTTAATTTTTAATTTCACTATATTTCCTTAGTTATTATTCTTTTATTTTATCTTTTATTTGATCTAAAATGAAATGCAAATGGGAGGCAAGATAAGATGCATGGCGTGAGATAAAAATGTCGGACGAATAACCTTTTATTGAGGACGTTTTCTCGAATCCGCCCATCGTACTGGTAAGATCCGGGGTGTTCTCTCACTTAGAAAATTATTCGGAAAATTCGCCTTCGCAAACTCGACGAATAAATCCCGTTATCGGGGTCATCGTACGTTTTTTTTTTAAAATAATATTTTCGTGCATAATGAACCTAATTCGGGCAAAAGCCTTTTATTAAAGATGTTTCTCGAGCCCTCCCATCATACTGGTGGGACCCGAGGACATCTTTTCACCTAGAAAATTTTTCAAGAACCCGCCTTCGCAAGATCCTCAGAAGGTCCCATCATCGGGGCTTAAACTCGAAAACAGAAATATTTATATGCAATGATATGCATGATGCATCATATATATGCTGGGCTAATGCAATTATCTATTTTGTTATTATTATTTTTTATTTTTATTTTTATTTTGTCATTTTTATTATTTAATTATTATTTTTATTTTATTTTATTCTTTATTATCATATTTTCTTTTTTATTTTTAATTATTATTTTTTATACCTTACATTTTTTTATTCTAAATTACTCTTATATTTTACTTTTATAATTAGATAAATTGTTTATGATTCCATTAGTTGTTGTCTTAGATTTTATTTATTTATTTTTTATTTATTTAATGTCATGTATATTGCATTTTCACAAATTAATTATTTACTATATACTCGAATTATTATTATTATTTTTGTCATGATTTTTTATTATTATTTATTTATTATTTTTATTGAGTAATTTTTGTATAGTCAAATTCTTTATTTATTAAAAACTTCAGAATCTTGAAATTGAGGCCCTCTTATCGTACTAGTGGAGCCTTGATTCGGATTTTGAGTCTAGGGAACATAAGCCAGGGATTGCAACTTCTCGCGTCCCGACCGATTATCCCATCATCGACATTGATTATTCATTATTCCTATGGTTAATATTATGGCATCTTAAAATTCACTTTTTATAAGGCCAATTCTAATACATATTCAATTATAATCATTTAATTATCTCAACTATACATATATTTTTTTTATATTTAACATAAAATGTTTCTTTTATATTTTATATTCGCTAAATATATTTTTATAATCTAATGTATAAGCATATTTTACAAACTCTTCTCTTTTTTATACATATATTCCTTTTTATCCAAGAATACTCCACCAATATTCCAAAAATTCCCTACTTACCTTAATTTAATCTAAATATTTTTTTAACCTATCATCTATTCCATTAATTTTATTTTTTTTATATTTTCCTATCTATCCCAATCCCTTTTTTAGATTCTTTAGTCATTGTTATTTTTATTTTTTTTATACCTATACATTTTCATATTTTCTATTTCCAATAATTTCCCTTCCTAATATGTTTTAAAATTCGTACTACAACATTAATATACTTTATTTCTACTATTTTACCATCATTAACACAAAGCTACATTAAAAATATTTTCTAATTATAAAAAAACAATCAATACAAATACCACATAATAAACCAATAAATTAAGAATTTAAATCTTACCCAAGGTTTAGGCCCAATCCAGTCCAAGATGCCTCAAACTGGCGGAAAGCCCATGAGCTTGCCCCAAATACTCAGCTTTTCTGAGTCAAAACGGTGCCGTTTCGAAAGCCTCTGAGCCACCAAATCCTACCTCCTCAAAACGACGCCGTTTTACCCCTACCTGCCCTAGTATATAATCCTTCTTTTTTTGCTTTTCCCCATTTTCCTTCACTTGTTTCTCTCTCTAACGTCGGATTCTCTCTTCTCACTCTAAAAATTTCACTTCTTTTCTCTCCTCTCTCCCTCACCAGCGCCGGGTTCCTCAACTCTCTCTCTCTCTTTCTCTCTTTTTCCTTTGTCGGCCTTCATGCTCTTTCACCGATCTCTTCGTCGTTCGACGTCGCCCCCAGCAGCTCTTTCTTGATGTCGGCTCACAAGACCCCTTACTCTAAACTCCTCTAACCGACGGTAGGGAACTCCTACCCTTACCGATCGACGTCGATTCTAAAGCTCCCTCTTTACCAGCAGCAAAACCCCAAAATCTCTCTTTCAACCGACGGTAAAAAAAAGGTCTCCCTTACCAGATTTGAAACACTCAAAACTAAGATCCGACTCCCCCAGCCGGCAGTACTAAAACCCCATCCAAAGTTTCCCTTAAAACGAGCTATCAATCCTCCTTTCTCATTGTATTTTTTTTATTTGATTTTTTTTATCTGGATTGTGGTATTTTTTCGGTTGCTAGAAGGTTGCTAGGGATTTTTGGTTGCTGGTTGCTAGGATTTTCTAGGTTTGCAGGTTGCTTAGGGATTTTTCTAGGGTTTTTTGGTTTGCAGGTCGTGGCTTGTTGCTGGTTGTTTGATTGTCGATTTTCTCTTTTGCTTGTAGGTTTTGGGCCTCCTCTGGATGGGTGCTACAGTGCCCCCTTTATACTAGGTTAAAGGGGGCATGCTCCCATTACCCTGCCAGACTCGAATTTTTCTCGTCGGGCAAGGTGAAGGTGGCGCCTAGCAGGGTGCAGACGCACCCTGCCAGTCGTACCTCTCATTTCCCTCTCCTCTCCTTTTTTTAATTATTTATATATTTTTTATATTTTATATTTATATATTTATTTTTTATTTTATTATTATTATTTTTTTTTTAGTGTCTACACTAAGGCCATTGTTACTCATGTTGTAACAATACAACTATCCAATAATTTGATTCTTGATGTTGTGCTTTTGGTACCTTCCTTCAATTTCAATTTGCTCTCAGTGAATCAATTTACAAAGCAAAAGAAACATATCCTTATTTTTATTGATATTCATTGCTTTATCCGAGAAACCAGTTCATGGATAGTGACTTGGTCATGCTAAAGCCATAGCTGGCTTGTATATCTTGCAGAAAGAATTGAATGTCCAATTATCAGCATAGTTCACTGAAGTTTTACTTTCCGTTTTACCAAATAAGTTTTCCAATGTTTCTTCACATTCACAAAATGTTTGTTCAATGCCTTTGAAGTTTGTAAATACTTGTACAACTTTGAATAATTATTTTAATATATGGCACTTTAGGTCGTATATCTACACAAATGATGAAGATGGTTCATGATACTTGTATTGATGTGAATTTCAAGGAAAGTTTTCAATGCAATATTTGTTCTTAGGCAAAACAAAAGAGATTTTCTTTTCCTTTACATGTTATAAATACAACATTACCTTTTGAATTAATTCTTGTTGATATTTAGGAGCGTTATTCAACTTTTACTTTAAGAGGACATCATTATTTTTTAACCATAGTTGATGACTTTACTAGATATGCATAGATATATCTAATGAGAGTAAAGTCCGATGTTGGTACCATTTTACCTACTTTTTGCAAAATGGTAATTAATCATTTTGATAAACATGTCAAATGCATAAAGGCTAAAAATGGATATGAATTTAATTTGACATATTTTTTTCAAAAAATGGCATTGTGCATCATTTTACATGTGTAGATACACTCCAGTAAAATGGTATGATAAAAGGAAAAATCAACATCTTATTAACATAGCTAAAGCACTTCTTTTTCAAGCTTCATTACCTATTTCTTTTTAGGGAGATGTTATCCTTACTGCTACTTATATTGTGAATAGGATTCCTTCTCCCATTCTAAAAAATAAAACACCATTTCAAATTTTGTTTCAAGAACCACCTTATTCTCATTTTCAAGTATTTCGATCCTTGTGTTTTGCTTATATCTTGTCTCATAACGAGAAGAAATTTGAACCTCGAGCTAAATGTTGTATTTTTCTTGGTTATCCTATGAGTGTCAAAGGTTATACGCTTTTTTATCTTACAACTCATAAGTGTTTTATTTCCAAGGATGTTATTTTTCATGAGAATAGTTTTCCCTTTCACAAATCGAATACTATACATGCTTCTTTTGATTTTCATCATTTTGTTTTACCACAACCCTCTTATTTTATACTCGATTTAAATGCTCTTTCTTCTCATTTACATACTAATTCAACTACTGCACCAACACCTTCAATTCAAATTGATTAAGAACCTATTTTACCTATTGTTGAACTTGTTTCACCTGAATCAAACTTTAATATCACAAATCAAGACACTGATTCACTAGGGCAGAACTAGAGCATTTTTAAAAGGGGAGTTAAACAGAAAGAGACATTAAACAGTTAAAAAGAACTTTATATATAATTCAATTATCACTCATCTAAAAAATTAAATAAAATTCAAAGACGTTAGACATACAAAAAAAATACACATTAACAGTAACGATGATATCAGTTATATATATATATGACTGAATGGAACTATAAAAGAAGTCTCTATCACTCTTTGTGCGCAAGAATGGTAGAAAAAAATAATTTTTAAATTCAAATGAATTGCCTCGTTATTTTGTATATTCTAGCTCTTCTCTTATTTTCTATTTGCCTTCTAAATTGCTAATTAACATATTGGATTATTGAGATGAACTATTTAGATATAATATATTATGATAGGATGTTAGGTTAGACTTTTAAAATATAATATGTTATGATAAACTTAGATTTATATTAAAACTTAATGGGTTTGGATTAATAGACTCACTTTTTTTTAAAAAAAAATTTGATAGGCTAAACATATTAGTTTAGAACTTATTTGCTCAGCTTAACTAGCAATATGCTAACCATAATGACTCTAATTTTATAAAACAGTTTGAAGATTAAAACTAATTATTAAATAAAAACTTATTTTGAGAGCCATTAAAAATATATATAATAAATAAAATTGTATTAAAAATACAATTATTTCATTCTATCAATTTGTATGTATATCCTTGTTACTTAAAGTTTGCAACATACATGTTAGAATACATTGGTTTTTCTAAATAAAAAAATGATATATTGATAAAATTCTAAGTAACAGTATAACATTACAACTTATATTTGAAAATTACATAGTAATATATTTATTTTTAAAGATTAAAATCATAGAAAATAAAATTCACATAACAGAAAAAGGAAAAATATAACAAATAGAAGATAGAATCCACATATGACATAATAAAAAAGAAAGAAAAAGAATATGATTGATGGTTTGTAAATATTTGTGAAAGAAAATTTATAGAGATTTAAAACATATGAGTAAATAGAATAGCAAGAAATAAATAAATAAATACAAATAATAATATAAATTAAAAGAAAAAATAAAAAAAATAAAATTGAGTTAAGCATATGAAACTATTTTGTTATTCTTTATTTGTATTAATTATTAAATAAAAAATTATTTTGGGGGCATTAAGAAAATTTACAAAAGAATTAAAAAAATTTATATAGTATGTAATTTTTTTTTAAAAATTTTGGTCCCTCCCATCCCATAAGGAGGCTCTGCCCCTGCTGATTCATTTCATTCACAATCTAACCCTAGTGCTTCACATATATCTCCTAGGAGAAGTACTAGATTAAAGAAACCACCAAAATATCTTGAATCTTATCGATGTCCATCATTAAAATCATTAGTTACCGTTTATCCTATTCATCATTACTTGTTTGCTAACCAATTATCTTCTAGTCATAAAGCTTTTACAATAGCCTTAAACCACATCTCAAAACCATAGTTTTTCTCACAAGCTATTTAGTATGATAAGTGGATCATTGCTATGAATGATGAATTAGATGCTTTAAAGGAGAATAATACTTAGATAGTAGAAACAGTGTCTTTTGACTTTAAGGCCATAGGCTGGAAATGGGTTTATAAAGTCAAGGGCAAAGCTGATAGAAGTTTTGACAGATTTAATGCTAGATTGGTGGCGGAGGGGTACAACCAGAGAGCAGGTTTTGATTATCAAGACACATTTAGTCCTGTGCCCAAACAAGCTGCCGTAATAGTTTTGCCCAAACAAGCTGCCGTAATAGTTTTCTTTGCGTTAGTTGTTGCAAACGGTTGGTTGTTATCCCAATTGGATATTAACAATGCATTTCTTAATAGTGACTTATTCTTACTTGAAGATGTTTACATGGAAATTCCTTAAGGTTATGACCTTAAGAGGGAGTATCCACCATCAGGTTTTAAGTTTGTTTGCAAGTTACAGAAGTCGTTGTATGGCCTTAAAAAGGCTTCTCAACAGTGGAATGCCAAGTTCACAGAGACATTGGTGCAATTTAATTTCATACAATCGAAATCAGATTATTTTCTTTTTACAAAAAGAACCAAAGAAGGAGAATTTGTAACATTACTTGTATACGTTGATGATATTATGGTGGCCAGCTCTTTTGCTGCTGTTGAAACTGAAACAAAGCAGTTTTTGAGATCAAAGTTTAAGTTGATAGAACTTGGAAAGCCAAAGTATTTTCTTGGGGATAGAAATAGCTAGATCAAACAAAGGGATTCTATTGTGTCATAGAAAAAATGCTTTGGATTTGATTGAAGAACATGGACTATTGGGAGCCAAACTTACATCCACACCGATTTACTACAATCACAAAATAACCAGTGCAGAAGATTCTGACTTGCTGGAAAATAGTTCAATGAATAGACAATTGGTGGGAAAACTAATGTATTTGACATTTAATGGGCTCGACATTGTATATGCAATACAAATTTTATCTCAGTTCATGTTAAGGCCCAGAAATGTACATCTACAAGCTACTTATAGAGTTTTGAAGTATTTAAAGCGGACATTAGGACAAGGTATACTTCTCTCATCTGCACTTAATATGCAGTTAAATGTATATTGTGGCAGTGATTGGGTAGGATGCCCTATGACAAGGAAGTCAATAACATGGTTTGTGATTTTTCTTGGTAACTCTTTAATGAGTTGGAAATCCTAGAAGCAGACTATTGTGGCTAAGAGTTCAACAGAGGCTAAATACATAGCTATGTCTACTACTAGTAGAGAAATCATTTGGCTTTTATTCTTGTTAAAAGACTTTGGCTTTGAACATACAGATACTGTGGGGATGATTTGTGTGATAATCAGTCAGCATTAAGTATATGTAAAAACCCTGTTTTCCATGAAAGAACTAAGCATATTGATGGAGACTGTCACTTAGTTAGAGAAAAGGTTATTGCTAGTTTGATTAAACCAAGGTATGTGTAGACTATAATGCAGATAGCAGATCTCTTCACAATGGCATTATTGCTTGGGCAATTTCAATTTTTGCTTAACAAGATGTGTATTCTGAACATACATACACATCTTGAGGGGGGTGTAAAGAAGTCATGCAAGAAAGGAATTACAAAGGAAAAGAAAAGATAGATTTCAAGTGAGAAGTATTGTACTTTAACTTAATTAGTTAGATTATAGTTAGCAATATCAACTATAGTTGGATACTTTTGTTATTTCTGTTAGTTAGATAACCATTGTGGTTAGGAACACATATAAATATATACAAGAATTCTGTAATAAAATGATGTGTAAAAAGATTACATGATTCAATTACAAACTCAGATTCTTTTTCTGATTTTTCCTCTTATATATTTTCTTCTCAGCTTCTCTAAAGTCTTTTTCAGTTCCACAAATCAAGTTGAATGTTGATATCTATCATCCTGTTCAGAGATAATTTTAATACATTGATGCAGATATTTCCAATTTGGAAAACCCACCACCTCAGGACAAGGAACAGGGCTCCCCAACCTTTTCCCTTCCTTTCTTTTAACATTTTATCCAAACCCTCTCCCCACATTTCTCCAAATCTAAACGTATTGTAAAGGAAATTCCCTGTTCATGCAACCTTATACAACAATATGAACTTTTCACAATTATACATTTCATCCACTTGAATCAATTACAAATGTTTTCACTTTAGGAGCGACCCTATTGTTGGAAAAAAGTGCAAGATGCTAGGAAGGGGAAATCAATGTACCCCTAAGTTTGTATATTCTTTAGAAAAATCATTTTCTAAAGCCTAAGTAGCAAGTCCAAGTTTTAGATTTGAATTCCTAAGTATTATTAATGATTCCAAATGTCGGGCATGCCCACTTCAGATAAGTAGCTCTCCGAACATCCTTCTCCAAAGCTTGGTGATTCCTTCACGTTAAGATAGCTATCCAGCTTGGTAAGATGATTCAGCACAGCTTTTATCACCTTTTGGTCACAAGGGAAAGAGTCTAAACAAGCATTCATCGGTATTTGTCCAAGTGCTGGTTGGGTTTTGGCAGGTAAGCTTGGTTCCATGTAGGTGGTGTTTGTGAAAAACGGGTTGGTTTGGCTTTGGGAGAAAGTGGAGAAGCAGGGCACCTGTTTATACTCATCTAAATTTGGTTCACTTTGGTCAAAAGTGATGTAAGAATCCATCAATGGTGGAAGGGGTGAAGAGCCCGTGTCATCATAACAGCTTCCCATGCTCCTAGGCTTGGCGGTGATTTCTGTGTTTTTGTGGAACACTCGACATAAAACCCAGTCTTCCTGTATCATCAAGTAGACATAAAATAAAATAAAAGATTTAGTTGATTTTATATACACAATATAAAAACTGCCGAAAGGACAAGTATCAAATTAAAGAAATGAGTCGGCTTGTGGCATATTTAAAAAATTCTTAATACGTAGGGGATAGATGACAAATGTGGTTTTGGCTATGGATAACAGAAAATCATACAGAGATCTGACTTTGACATATTTTTATGATCAATGGTTTTATACTACAACATGCCCCAAGATCCAGGCAGAATCTTCGGGACTTGAAAATGATTGTTTCATTGAAAGTATTTTTTACTCAGAAAAATTAGATTCGTATCCCTCTGAAGGAGATATATATATGTTAATACCTTGAGAGTAGAAAGCTTGGGAGGGGCAAGGGGTCCTTCAAGCCTGAATTCATGCATGACCCAATCAGTTTTTCTTCCTTTGGGAGCCCTACCTTGGTAAAACACCAAGGTTTTCCTCATCCCAACAAGGGTACCTTTGCTAAGGACAGCCCTATCTTTCCCTGTGGCCTTCCAATACCCAGATGCTGTTGCCCTATTTGTTCTCAATCCAGTAGCATACTTCCGATCCCTTTGACTGTAGAAGTACCATTCTTTGCCTCCCACTCGAGCTGTTTCTGCCATTAACATTTTCCACAATAAATATATTGTTAGGTATATATCAATACGAATGATTAACAATCCTTAAGAAGCAAAGTCAATATCCAAAGTTTTAGTCTTATTTGAAACAGTAGACTTTGATTTTCATGTTTCACATGGTTAGGAAATATATGTATCAAATTCTTGAATGACTTCATGCTTTGATTTTCATTTGCAAAAACAATATAATATGCTTGGTCATCAATTCTTAATAGTTTAATTATTGTTATAGGGTTTGAATAATTTCACTGAAATGGATAATTTTGAAGTTGAATTATAAAAGATATCAAGTCTGAATTATAGTTGGTTGCACCTAAAAAAGAAAAAGAAAAGGTCATTATCCCTTTTGGTTAAGTTGGAATATACCCAAATAAGAAGTGAATATGTATCCAAACCCTAGTAATTCCAACTCCTATTATTCATTTTTCTAGTAATTAATTTTTCAATTGGATTGCTGGAAACAATTTTCCTGGTATGTGATTTTTTGGGTTATATTTGAAAAATTGGAATAAATAATTATAATATATTCGTGTATAAAATCCAAAACAAAATTTAAAAAAAAAAAATTGATGGTGATGTGGAAAAATTGTCAAGGCCAATTAGGGTCAGATCAAATACGTGGCAGTCCAAATTTATGAGCAGCAAAAATGGGGTTTGTTTACTTAGCAAGGCTTAAAATAGGTGACCCAATCAAATAATTTTGCAGTTGAGAGGTCAATTTCTGTCTCTTGATGGAGAATTATTGAAGATGATAATGGTAGTTTGCCCAAAGGACAAAAAAGGGTTGCTTTGCTTACACGTGTCCTATGTGTAAAAATGCAGAAATAATATTAGTTTTTTTTTTTAAAAAAAAAAAGGAAGGAGAGTTTGAGCTTGCATAGTTGATGAGATGGAGACAAGGGTGAAGGGCCTATTGGGATTTGGTGAGAACAAATGAAGTAATCCAATTCCTTGAAAAACCTAATTAGTAATAAGGGAGATGAATAACTTTTGAGGCCTTTTCATTGTTATTATCTCAATCACTGTCACAGCTTTTGGTTGGGACAATGCCAAGACTGTCAATTTCATTCAAAAGCTATAGAATATGAAATTCTTGGATAAACATATTCCAAAAAAAATAAAATAATAATAATTTCAAGATATTAATTAATTTAGAACTAATTATTCATGACCTTTCAAAACAGCTCATTATGAATTGGATATATATATATATATATACACACACCGATTATAAGTTAATTTGTCTCCATATTAATTGGATATTACAAGATAATTTAATTAGTATCTAAATTAAAACAATAAATAAGAACCCTCCTTTTTAATTTGGTTTTTCACTTTTTTGGATAGGAAGTCTCTCTTTGCTATAAGATCATATTATAAAGATAATAATTATTAGTTATAAGATATATATAGATTTTAGTTTGTATTATTGGAAAAACATTATAATTACTATAGTATATATAAGAAACTACACCAACAAAATACTAGTCCTAACTACAGGCTAGTTTTTGTAAGTGATGGTAATTCTAGCAAGTCACTAATATGCTTTGACTAACTAACATAAATGCAGTAAATATAGAAAATGCCAATAATAATAATAATAATAAATATCTTTCAATAATATCTACTTCATTACTATAACTAACATGACCTTTTATTTCTTTTTTTCTAGAGAATTATGGTCCAAATTAAACATTTTCCTACCACAAAAATGGAGAAGAAGTACATCATCTTCAGCACATATACATATATATATATATATATATATATCCATTTATAGCCGGTCCAGTTGCTATCACCTCAGCCCCCCCCCCCCCCCCCCCCCCTAACTTAATTAAGCAAAGAAACTAAGCTGAAAATAGCATCCCCTCTCTCTTCTCTGTCTCCTTCCTTAGGAGACATAGCTAATGCAGGTAAAGCCACCAAGCTTAAACGTCATCTAAAAACTCCATGAACAAATTAAAATTTGTATAATAAACTCACCAGGAATATCCCATGGCTCGCACTTGTTAAGGTCAACTTCGATCATGAGTTGCAAGGCATCAGTTGAAGTAGCCACCTTCCTCATCAAATAATCACAAACAAGCTCTTCATCTCGAGGATGGAACCTGAAACCTGGTGGCAGCTTGGCCTCTACCAAGCTTATGTTACTCATTTTTTGGGTTCAGGAGAGGGAACTCAGAAAGAAAGGACCTTGGAGGGTGGCAAAAGTGAGGTATTGAAAAGAAAAAGTCTCTTCCAGTTAAGGAGAAGGCAAGGGTGTGGGAGAATAAATAAAGGGAAGGACGGATGGGATGATTAATCAGAGAGAGAGAGAGGAGGGTACTTTAAAGTCAACTTGGTAAAATGGCTCCTAATGCATAGCTGTTATTTAGGTGATTAAGACCTTTGCACCAATTGTATTTGTTGGCAACCTGCTGATGTGTGCGTGGTTGTAACCCCACATAGGCATATACACTTCCCTCCCTCATTTCTCTTTAAAATTCTAAATATTCTCAAGACAAAGTTGGCCCTAACCAATACTAAAGGGAAATCTATAAAACAGTTAAGAGAGTTTCGTAGATAAAGAGATATGACTGTAGAGTAAGAGTCAAGAGCAACAGTTTCAAAAAATCCTCAGAACATTCAAATAAATCTTTCTTTTTTCAAAAGTTGTAATTCATTAAAGGGCCATTGGCCAATAAAATAACAGAGGAGGTTTTGTTGTCTTTATGCAGCACTGGCGGCATAATGAATTCAAACCCCTACGTAATACTCTACAGAAAAATACTCTGTTTGTATTTTTATTTTAAGTCAAATAATTTTTATAATTAATAGTTGATTAGTTATAATTAGTCAAAATGACATTTGTTATTTTGTATCACATGATATTGATGTAACATACTGACATGTCATGATGGATGATGACGTGATACAATGACATGGTCATATGACATTTTTCACTTCTCCATATCAGATTACGTGAATATCAAATAACAAATGATATTTTTATTTATTATAATTAATCAACTGTTAATTAATAAGGATTTATTTTATCCAAAATAAAAATATAAAATTAAATTAAATGTAATGAAATGTAATAACTTTTTTGAATAGTTTAGAGATTTTTTCAAATATTACATCTATTTGTATAGCTACGTCATATATATATATATATACTATTTCTCCTTTGGAATTTGACTATTAAAAGGGTATTTCAAATCATATCATCTCCATTTTTTTGCAACTAACATGATTAATTAAAAGAATCAAGGTTTCTCTTATATCCTTTTCTTTCGTTAAGTTTTCAACTACTAATTATTTTTCAAGTTTCATCCCCTTTATAAGATTTAAAGATATTTTCTAATGAAAAAAGCATTTATATTAGAAATTTGTATTTAGAATTCAACGACTCCCTCCGTTCTGTTTTCTTTGTCTCTTACTAACTTTTTGGGTCAAATATATTCAATTTGCAATAAAGAGACAAACAATATGGGATTGGAGGGAATAATAGCTTTAATATGCTCAAGTGGAACCATAAAAATTGGAACAACTTCTAGTGTACACACACCCCTGTAATCCCTTAATACTTGCACTATAAGTTGTGCTTTACCTAATTTCCAATAACCTATGATTTTCAATGATATTTTATTCTTAATTTGTTGCTAAATTTTGTTCTCCCAAATTCAATGGAGGCTGCTAGATTTATGTTTTTATTTGGTCAAATTTTGAATTTCGTTCTTCTAGTTTTTTTTATATAGAGATGGATATTAGAATTCTACTCTTAAACAGGGAAATCATACATCAACCAATAAGCAAAATGTTCGAGTGTAGATTCCTCTATTATTTCAATACGATAAATTTAATTTCTTTACCTCAATTTAAATAAATTTAATCCTTATATTTTTTTTTTTATTGAAATAGACTTAAGTGCAATTGATAGTAATATTAGCATTTTGTTATTAATTTGGATGACTTGATATTTTGATGATAATATAGTATGACTTGATGGATTAATTTTTATATCATATAGCACATATCAATTTTAAAAAAAAGCATATTTTATTTTTATTTAATAATGATTAATATTTTTTAAATTCTAAGAAAATTTTTATATTTTATATTAAAAAAGGATTTTTGTTGCTAATATGTGCCGCGTCGTCAAAACAAATCAGGATGGCATCCAAAGTCATTAACAAAATGGCAAGTGGCAGAAATTAATAATAAATTGTTATAGAATATTCTTAAATTAACTTTTTTTAAAAAAGTAGAGAATTAAATTTATTAAAATTAGAGTAGAAAGACTAAAACTATGAAATTAATAGTAAAAATATAAAATTCAAATTTCAACCTTTTTGTAGTTTTTTTTTCTTTAATTTTAATTTTAATGTGTTAATATTAAAATATTTTAAATAATTTAATAAAAATATAATTTAAACAAATCAAGTTTGAACACACTTAATAACTTTTCCCATATTAATCGTGTATGACTTCATCGGCTTAACACTACCTCAACTCAAAGGGACATCAAATCAAAAGATTTTTGTAATAAATTCAATAGCTACCATTTCAACAATTTTTGGTACCAAAAAGTCACTCATCAGCAAACGTGTCCAATTTTCACATTTGGACCTAAGATTTGGTCCGCGACTTTTGCAGTGAGATAATGATTGGTTTTTTGTTAACAATCTCTTCTTAATGTCACGGATCTCAAATCAGTAATAAATAAAATAATTTTTGAATTTACATTAAAAACGTAAACTCGTGACATTAACATCAAGTTTGCGACGCGACGCAATGCTAATGCAACTTTAATTTCTTAATTGCACAAACACGACACTAGGTTTCAACATGCGACTTGGTCCATCAACCCTAGTCATGACTCATGAGAGATGCTACCTCCCTTGTCAAGAAATTGTACACTCTAGATTCGTTTGAAAGGCTCAAAATAATGTATGATATGAAAAAGAGTTTATCAGTCTTTTATGCAAATTGCAATTTCGTTTAGCTTTTCATTCATAAAAGAGGCAGAATCCATGAATACGAATGACTCAGGGTAGGAATAAAAACCAAATCATTGAGATTTTTAACAACTATGCATTCTCTCGAAGTTTAATTAAAAGCCCAAGATTAAGGATTTTTCTCTGAACAAAATTTCAAGTGTTAATTGGAATGTCCCCGTCGGGACACAAATAAACAAATATAACTATTCAACAATTAAAAACAAAAACGTGAACAATTTACATACGTAATTATACCCTCCATTAAAACCACAAAATTTCACTTGATATAATTAATGCAAACAAGAAAGGTTTCCACAAAATATCGTTTTAACTTTAGCTTTGGGCTATAGCGAAAGAAGTTGATGTATGAATGGTCAAAGATTGAAGAAGCAGAAGGAAGGAGGTAAATGACGCAATGGAAGTTCAGAAGATCGTAAATACTGTGAAAGGAACAGCTCCCCTCTCCCATTCCCCAAAGTGAATATCCAAGGATAAGTTAAGCAATCCTTATCCGCAACCTCAGTCAAAATTCAAGTCCTTAACGACCTCTTCCTTCCACCAATAATTCTGATGATGATTACTAGACAAAACCCATCAATCTGAAAGAGAAAGCACTGCGAAATACATCCATCTCTTGGCTTGTATTTCCCTCAACAAATCAAGTAAATTTTCCTAACACCAAGTTTGACTCTAGTTTTACAAAGTGTTTTTTCATTACGGTGTACTATGCATTTGGATAAAAAGTTAGAATGAAAATCTGTGTCTGGAGATGGTGAGTCCTCCTGTCGTCATGCAGGAAAAGACATAGGAATATTATCCAAAAATTTCATGGTGGAAGGAAGAGAGAAGAAGAGAAACAGACAAGACAGAGAGACAGGTGTTCAAAACGACAAAAATTGTTCAAACCATGGCACGTGTCATGAGGCCTACAGGTCAATTCTTTATAAAGCAACGAATAGCTGCAGTGACCGTTTATGCCTGCTTGCTTCTTTCATAACCAATCCTAACTGGAAGAAATTCTTATATGACAGATCTTTTCTACAAAGTAATTTAAGTTGTAAACCCAATCAATACGATGCATTCTTAAAATATTATCACATCAAAGAAAAAAATGTAAACCCGAAATATACTAACATGAGAATATTTCCAAAATATTCTTTGGGAAGGCTCCATGGATTCAAAAGCATTAATAGATTTTGTATTTTTCTGTAACATGGATAGAATTTCAATTGTTTTTGGTTGAACTTTGAACTTTGGATAACCTAAAAGGCAAGCAGGTAAGTTCAAGCTAGAGGTGTTTTAAGGTCAAGTCATCCGTCCATCCAAGTCCATACTCCACAAGCTCTTAGTACAACTTTTGGATGGATATGGGCATCTCTGTTAGCAATTTTGGATGGATTTGTATAAAAGAATTAAAAATTGACCCAAATGAATTTTCAACTAAGCCAGTACTTGGTTCATCCTTATCAATGAATTACTCTACGTTCATGAAGTGAAATGAGAACAAGACATTGTGTCTTATACCCCAGGAGCAAGCTCTTAATACGAAGAATAGCATGCAACAATTTTAAGCATAACCTCGAAATACAGTTCTAAACAACAGTAAACTTTGATTTCATAGAAGAGAAATTTAGGGAATTGTATAAAGTAAATCACAGTCAATCAAGAAAAAAGAAAGCTGAATCAGAAAGCAAATGAAGCCAAAACAAGTCAGATACAACCTATAACACAACTTTGGCATGCAACCATTACCTTATCTTATATTATGATGCCACACTTGTATCCAGCTTTTTAGCAATTATGGCAACATTTCTAGGGGATAATGCTGGATCAAAAATAGGTAACATTACTGCTTCCAAGTTACCAGCTTGCTCCTGGAGGAACAATAATCGATCCAGAAGAATAAAAGTTTCCAAGAGAGGCCCAAAAGCAGCACGAAGAGACCAGTAAACTTCGATAAGATCCTGCGTGTAATAAACAAATTAGGCAGTATTCCACTAGCTTATATATATACAATTAATGAATGCTTGTATTCTTGCTTTCCTAACAGAGATTAGAGGTTGTAATACATGCAAGTAATTACACGAGCTATATTCCACATTTTTTTAATATTTGAAAGCATCCCAACTGATATCAGTTTACATGAAAAATTCACAAACTACAAATAACTGAAGATAAACAGAAAATAGTAAGTTATGATGCAAGATTTTGGGTTCTAGACAATACTCCACATTCAGGTTTTTATTCCTCTTCTTGAATGTGGAAATATGAATTATGGTTAGTTTAGATAGCTTGAGTTTTCTTCAATCCACTAACAAATTCACTCTTTTTTGGTCCAATGGATTTCTCTTGTTCTTCTCTGACCAGGACCAAATATTTTCTCCTGCACTTGACATTTTGTGTGTAAATCAGGCAATAACAGTATATGTTTTAAGAGGATTAACTCTTCAAACACCAAGATGGAAATCTAGGAGAATTCTTATGGGAAAGAAAAACCACAAGTGTCATCTTTGTCCTAGACAAGCCTAATTTACAAGAAACTACAATACTATAAAGTCCATATCAAAATATATTTAATGAATCTGCTTTCTTGCTGCCAGTTAAAAGCTCAAAAATTTTCACCATTTTTTAAATTTCAGCTGTCATACTTTGATTTAATGATGATTATCCTCATTATCAAATTTTATGGGCATTAAAGGATCCCTAGAAGTTCCAAGTGAAGAATGATGCCTTGATTTGCCATGCAGCTCCAAGTGAAGATGAGCATTACCACCAAATACAGTTTCATCATATTTTTTCTTTATGGTCCTAAATCCTACTCAGATATAAAATGCAAGAAATATGTATTATCAAAGCAATTCCGAAGTATCGATGGTGATAATCACAAGGCAATAGAGGAAATAGACACAACAATCAGTAAATCTTGAAGACATAACATTAACAAAGAATCTACTAAAAACTTGCAACCCATTTCTGATGATAAATTAAATTTTAGACATATTCTCAACGCAGCAGTGAAAATGTAGTTGGAGAGACATACAACATAGGGCTCAACTTCCTTCCAAATGCCACGAAAATTTATATCATCCGAAGGTTTAAGCCCAAGACGACATAATCCAGACTGGCAAAGTTTCTCAAAAAGTGAATACTTATCATCAGGAATTGTCTCTTCACATCTGCTACTGGTATGTAAGGACATTTTATTGAATAAGGCATCCACATCCAACCTTATGCCTGAACTGTCAACTGCAGCACAAGGAAAAGTTGCAGTATCTTATAAGTAATTCAGATTTCCCCACCAATATATTGCATATAAATTGGTCAGCAAGAAGAAACTTGTTCTGTGTTCTTTCCATGCAGAAGCTTCACTAGGCAATTACCATAACTAAGCAACAAACACAAAAAGGGATGGAGTGGAAGGTTATCAAAAGAGCCATGAGCTAGTAGACCTAAAATTGCATTTACCATTATGTACCTGCTCCAGATTCTCCACTCTGTTTGACAGAGCAAGCCTCACCCATATTTGAAGGCCTCTGAGGTGGAGACGAATAAGTACTTTCTTCATCGTGCAGTTCAGACTCCATCCTCCTCCTTTGCTGCTTGCGGCGTAGAGCCTTCCCTTGGCGGCCAATTGAAGGACTTGCTATTACAACTTCAGGGTAATATTTATGAAGAACCTTTACAAGATACTGAATGTTAGTTATGGTAGATCTGAGGACTCAAATGAAACCAATGAGAGATAAACAACCATAAGAACTGATCAACCAACTATAAGAACATCAGAAAATAGATTTATTGTAACTTTCTATGCTCTGTTTAGTAGATGCTTTTGCTTCTAGCTTTGTGTGTGTGTGTGTTTTTGCAAAAAATGAAAAGAAAGGAAAATTAAAAAATAAAAAATGTATTAAAAACTAACATATAGCAAAAAGCAAAAAAGTAAAGGCAAAACAATATTTGTAAATCGATAAAAAAGCTGATGGAGAATGTCTTAATTTAAATCTCATCTTCGTAATCAAATAAATATTCTGGGAATTCGCTGTTCCCCAGTAAGACTTGGGAACTTTCTGTAATTTCAGTGTCGAGTTGTTAGATTTATCCATTCAGGCCTATAATATTGTGGTTTCATTACGTGTTTTCACACTAAAAGTTATCTTCTACTAAAGAAAAAAAGGAGAAAGGGGAAGAGGAAGGCAGAAAAGGGTGTGCTGGATGTGATTATTTTTCTTCGGGGCCTCAATACAGTCATCTGTTTGGTAACTTCTAGCAGAAGTTGTTGAGTCCTTTCAAAAGAAGCTGCCACCCTAGAGAGAGACTCTTTCTTCTCTTAAATCTATAAAAGCGTTTCAAGTTTATAAGTTATAGGTTTAGGGAATCAACCCATGCCACCCTGAATCCCTTCAGCATGGCATTACTGAGCATGAGCTTCAACTTTCTGCTGCTGTTTCTCTGGCAGACAAGATATGGCTCAAATTTCAGGTACATTCTTTGGTTTGCAAAAGGTATATAGTGTTTGAGCTTTTAATAGCCTCTACTGTTGATTTGGTGATTCAAACCTGTTAACAGTTGTTGCTATTTGATTTTCATCTGATTATCATGTTTATTTACTACTTCTAATCTGTTGGCTCAGCTGCCAGTACCATTGGTTTACTGCTGGCCACACTTGGCACACAGGTTATAAATCTATATGAAACATACTAGTAATTTCGAAAATCTTCAATGTCATGTTTTGTCACGCTAGAGCAGTCAGGCAGAAGCGGGACAAAAATTCTTGAAGCCCGCAGGTAAGCTTTTGCTTTTATTGATTTTTAACACATAACAAATGTACACCAAGTGGCCACTTACATGTATATCTTTGCCACATCACATGGGGTTGCTAAGGAGAATGTGGTCTGATAGGCCAAAGAGAGCAAGTTTTGATGGGAAAGCAATATAGGCCCAATAGAGAAATCAAATTAACAGCACTTATCCTCAAAAATAAGATTTAGGATACATTTCTATTATCATTGGCTATAATATGAGTTGATGCACAAAGCTGAAAAAAGTGATCAGATTTTGAATTAGGCTTTTTAATGGTATATGCATCATCCAAGTGAAACAGGAAGAATTCCAGATAATGCAGATTTAGCAACAAGAAATAAAGAACAAAAGAAAGTATATATAATATTATAAATAATGTGAGTTATGGTTTCTGTTATTTTGGGTTTAGTTATGAGAATTGGGCCTTTGCTTGTGTTTCTAATCTTTCACAAATTGGTGTGGACGAACTGTCTCAAATAATGGAAGGATGGCCCACTTCACAATCACCATGTCTTTCACAGCATAAACATGTTAACCTTGAACATAAGCACATGATGTTGGAGCACTTCACAAACCACCATGGCTAACACTATTAAGCAATATAGACACGAAGGCTGGAAAGTGCATAAGACATCCTCATAACTTCATGACATCTCAAATTAGTTATACCTTCTCTTTTCTTTCAAAAAGAGAAAAAAAAAAGCGTTTAATGGTCAAATATGTGTGCGTCTGCTTACCTGTATCACAATTTTGGATCCTTTTCACCAAGTTCTGAGTCAAAATTTTAAAAATGAGAGTCAGACACCTAGATCACTATCATGTCAGATTCTTGTACCACGTAAAAGCAACACTGACCCTAGTCTTTAGCAGTCAACTAAGGAATTATAATTTGAATGCAGAAACAATAGAACTAGAGGATTGCTCTATGCTTGACACTTCTGCTTGTAAAGGTAAGTGATGTAGGATAGATTTGGGAGAGTCTGCTTGCTCAGGTTGAATGGTAAGCTATGGTAAGCAAGGGCTGGAAAATTAGTGATTTTAGGATTTATGGCTAAGGTAGGAAATCAGGGTTAGGATTTAGGTAGAAATTAGGGTCAGGTCAATTGAGATTAGATGCCAGAGAGGGTTGAAACTAAAGGGTAAACTTGGGTAGCAGCCAAACACAAACAAAACAAGTTTATGAGTTCTGTTTTCATGCTGAAACAGTAACCCAAGAAGTCTGTAGTGGGTTACAAGTTGTCCAAGAACTATCAATAACTAATTGGATTAGGATTTCTAAATCATTTAAAACTAGGAATAAGACTTTAGCATATTTGAGCTCAAGACTCTGTAAAAGCTCAGAAAAAACTTAACTACACTGTATAAGACCCAATGGGCAACGACAAAGGCCATTCCAGCAAACAGAGTTCTGAATGTTGTGTTGAGTTCTTTGGTAAAAGACCTTTCCCCCAAAGAAAGAAAATTTTCTATGCCTTTGTTCCAATTGTTTGTCTTTGTTAACAATGTGGACAACATACGTGCATACAGCCAGCAAGACACGTAGACAAAGTCTGCTTCATGCATAAATACAGTTTTTTTTTTCTGAAACTCATGCATAAATACTCTTAAACACACTTTCACATGGAAATATTTTTGGTGAAAAAAGAAATCAAACTTTGAGGATACTTCATCACAACCTTAGATTAACAGGTATCGTAAATACTAAGATGAGAAGACTACTAAAAGAACAGTCAGGCAGCAGATACCTGATTTACTCAAAGTTTCAATGCAGAGACATGGAGAGAAGCAACATGAATGCAAAGCAACAAAAAAAAAGCAATTTCAAGGTATTTAGCATTCATATTAAGGTGGAGGTTTGAATAACTAGTTGACATCATGCATGCTAAATTATGCAAACCCAACAAGAAAATCAAGTTCATATACCATTTGGAAAGCAGCACGGAAAGCATGCAGCTCAAAATTGTGGAGACCAGCATCCTTTCCTAAACCTTTCCATCTTTCTGCACTCTAAACAAAAAAGGCATGATCAATGATTTCATCTCTAAAAGATGAAAAAAATTAACCAAAAGCAATATAGTAGACAGTATTCGACTTTCAACCCCATTCTTTGTAAGCATACATTGTAAATCTGTAACCCACCACAGTTCTAATCAGGCAGACTGTTACACTTCTTTCTTCTGTAGTCAAAGTAGAAATCCACAATCAAAGGACTGCTTAGTATCTAACTGTTATTTGTTTCGCCACTTTTATAAGTAGCATGTTCCTTATAGTTACCTACATTTCAGCTTATACTGTTTTAAGGTGATCTTAGCTTAATGAAAAAAAAAAGAAAGAAGAAGAAGAATAGCCCTCATGCATTTGGCATTCACATCATATTGCTTTGAAAGACAACGAAGGCAAGATGCACACAAACCTGACAAGCAAGATCACGAGAACTTTTTCCAAGTGAGAAACTAACAGTTTTAACACCACAACTCATTGGAAAACCATACTGAATGCCAGCATTTTCAAACCCTTCTTCAGATAGTAAGTTGTAGCAACAGCCAATGCTAATAACTGCTCTAACTTCTTCACACTCTAAAAGGGTCCTGATCAATTACATACACATTCTATTAGAATAAGTACTAATTAAACAATGACATAATACTATAATATTGAGAAAGCATAATCTAGCATTGCATCATTGTTACATGAAACAAAACTCAATAACATCAAATTACTAAAGTGTAACACTCGAGTATAACAACTAGTACAAGAACACAACACGTGACAAATATGACTCAAATAAAATCATCCTCGATTCTTTCCGCTATATTAAAACTTCTCTCTAGAGCTCCTAGCGCACTCTTATGTTTATTCTGTAGGACAACTCTAACTCAGCAGGAAGGTTGACATATGCTGATGTTGTTCTTGCTTTCAACATTGCTTGATATGTTTTCCGCTCAACTTCACCATGCTCTCTTTTGATGCATCATCAAAAAGAGCCTTACATCCTTCCACCCCTTGATTAGGACTCTGACAAATATGCTTTCACCTTAGGATATGAACCAGAAACCTGGCTTATCGCAGTAATTACAAGACCAAATTCTATTTCCACCTCCACCATAAAGCATAGCAATCACAGTAACATTGTTTTACAATGGCTTCTTATTAGTTTTAGCTTCTACACTGCCCGGTGGAGGCAGTATACCCTTTCCTTTTCTTGTTTCTTTGTAGAAAGAGTAGAGGAAGACATTATACCTTCTAGAATGTCTACTGGAGCTTTATCTTTCAATTTCACCAAAAATGCTTACTTCAAGAGGTATTCCCAAAGGTTGGGCAACAACTTGTTTGGTTACTCTCCCTCCACATATAACAGACTTTAGCAACATTGCTAGTAAAAGAAAAAGCCCATATGCAGAGGCTACTTCACCCAATAATGGACACTTGGAAAAAAGAAAAAGGAGTTTTCATTTATTCTGATGAATGATCTAGGTAAAAAGGCCTGTTATCTATATTATGATAGCTTTTATAGGAGGACAAATAATTGCGAAAGCAATTGATGCAAACAGTAATATTAAGAGTGTGGAATATATTGTTAATATTTATGTAGAATCTATTGAGGAAATTGAAAAAGCAAATTTGGTTCAAATTGCAACAGAACATGCAACAAGCTTTAAAATAGCTAGATAAATCATGGAAGCAAAATATCCCATATATTTTGGACACCTTGGCTCCATTTGGTTAATGCATTTGCTATTTGCCTTTTGTTTTCTATTATCTTTTGTTTTGCTTTTTACTTTCTATTCATTTTTTGCATAAAAATAAAAAAACAAATAGCTAAAGCATCAACCAAATGGAGCCCTTGTGTAGTGAATAGCTTGTCGTTTGCTTTGAAGAGTATGTTTAAAGCATCCCAGAACTCAAATAATTTTCTTGAAAGCGAATGGATAAGTAAATTGGTGAATGATGTGCAACAGTTTCAAAACTTTATTGCTAATTATAATGTGCAATTATCCATATCTATAAGGCATTCGAAGTTGAATTTGTTGAATGTGGCTGAAACAAATAAAAATCTCATGTCCCCACATTGTGCCTCATTTGGTGCCCCTTTTATAGTATTGCACCACTTGTTCAATATATATATATACATATATATATATATATATATATATATATATAGAGAGAGAGAGAGAGAGAATGTACGTATGCATGTATGTATGTATGTATGTATGTATTGTCCAGGATGAATGAGATTGTCAAAAAGAAAATTTTCTTGACTAGGGATGGTCTTAGAGCTGGAATTTCTACACGGAAAGGGCACTAAGCCTGGTTGTTAAGGGTGTGGCCGAGTTTTTTCATGTGGAAATTCGAAGAAAATAGACAATTTGCCTTTAAAATAATGTTGTATTTGTGTAATCAAACGTGGTCAAAAACTAACTACTAGAACTATTTTTTTAGCCAAAATGCCAAGAGAATTATTACCATCTTTACTACTATTTATCTACTACATGGTCCATTTGAATATGATCATCTTTATAGATTTTTGGCACCATTTTGATACACGGGGCATGCACTTTTGGGTCCTTGCCTAGATTTTTCCAATACCATTATTACTAATATAATTTATTTTTTTTGCTTTTTTTCAATTTTATATATATATTGTCTAGGATGAATGGGTGAAGGTTTGGTATTTTATATATATATGGCCTTGTTTATATAATGCTTAAAAAATTTAGAAAATCCAACAAAACAGCCTTCCTCAGACATAGAAACAGAACAGCAAATATCACAAGAATAGATGATGATCCTTACAGAAGTATCCATACAAAGATACCTAATCAAAACACATCTCTTAATCAATTATGAATTTCAAATAGAAACAATAGCACTTTTCGACACAGGAGCAGACCAAAATTGCATCAAAGAATGATTTAGTCATTTCTAAATCAAAAGTTAGTTTGTTCCAAACAAAAATCAGATTCTTAGGTCATTATGTGACGCAAAGAACCATAATTCCAATAGAAAGGTCCATAAAATTTGCTGAAAACTTTCTTGATAAAATCTTAGATAAAAGACAACTCCAAAGGTTTCTGGGAAGCCTTAATTATGTTATTGACTTCTACTCAGGACTTAGCAAAATCTACAAGCCTCTGCACGAAAGACTTAGGAAGAATCCTATCCCCTAGACCGCCACTCATACTGAGATAGTTAAACAAATAAAGAAATACGTTAAAGAACTTTCCTGTTAACATCTAGCGGATCCTAGTGCTCCAAAAATAGGAGAAATGAATGCCTCAGAAATAGGATATGGTGGGATTCTCAAACAAGTCAAACCAAAAAGAGTAAATAGTCCAATTCACTTCCAGATATTGGACCCCCACTCAACAAAATTATAGTACTATTAAAAAAGAAATTTTATGAATAGCTTTATATATTTCAAAATTCCAAAGTGGTTTACTAAATCAAAAATTTCTTTTAAGAATTGATTGCAAATCCGCCAAAAAAATTTTACAAAAAGATGTCCAAAACATTGCATCAAAACAAATTTTTACCAGATGGCAAGCGATTTTAAACATATTCGACTTTGACATAGAATATATCAAAGGAGAATCTAATTTTTTACCTGATTTCCTCACTAGAGAATTTTTATAGGGAAAATTATATCTCCAAAATTGAGAGAGCAAAAAAAGAAAGGAAAATAAAAAGAAGAAAAGAGAGACAATTCTCCCAAAAATATTACCCAAAAACCAATTAAATCATGATACGAGATATGTACTCAAGAAGAGCCAAAGAGTTCCTCCAAAACCCAAAACCTATACCCAAATGCTCAAGATCCAAGTGAGTTGGATTCACAGATCAAAAAATGGATAGAATTCCTTTCCCAATCACCAGAGATAGCCCTAGCATTGGCCTCCCAATCAGAAAAGGACACCCCTTTAAAATAAATTACCATTTCAGCACTCAAAGCATCCAAAAGGAAAAAAAATTATCCTACATAAACCAAAATCTCTTTAGACAATTTTTCCAACAATTCAAACAATTTTCCAAATAAAGTCATCCTCTCAAAAAAGTTCAACCCAATATTACCGAAAAAAGTTTATCCAAAATGTCTTGCTAATAGAAGAAGGATTTTATGAAAAATCTTCTAATATTTCAATAAAAAAAGCTTTTCAAGGGTGGCATTTTAAACCATGTGATTTACAAAAACCCCAGCAGTATTATGAAAATATCTTAATCTAGACAGGATCTATATATTTTCAACATTATACAGATAAACATGACCCTAGTCTAATCACCCACTCTACAGCTCAAATTTTAAAAGTGCTTAAACCTATTGATTAGAGAGAAAATTTAAATCAATTCGAAAAATTCCCAAGTAATTTCACAATGACAACAAATCATTGCCTTGTTTTTAACTATTGGGATTATCAACATGCTTGGTTTGTAACACCTTGTACCCTCGTATAAGAATCAATATGACTTTATCGACGAGACGAAGGGTCAATTAACATCAATTTAAGTGCCAAAGAGCAGCGACAAGTAAAAAAAATATTTTGAAATAAAATAATATTAAAATATTAATATTTTATCTATTATCGAAATTAATCATGAAAGAGGATTATATGACTGATTTAGTGGAGGAGAAGAAATAAGAAAGAATTTCAAAGAAAAATGACGATAATTGTGCCCACATTTTTATTAAATAGAGCTAGAACGAGTAAGTGAATATTTAAATATTATGGTAATATCATGTTGAAGTGCAACTTTGATATTTTTATTGTACACATGTAAAGAAAGAAAAATAGAAAAAAATTGAAATTAAAAAGTTATTAGGAGGACTTAATTAAAAAGGGTGAAAACCTTAGAGGGCTAAATAGTAATTTTATCATTTGCTTGGTCAAAGCTTCCAAAAGAAGCTTTGACTTCCTTTAATTTCCTCTATGGCCGGCCATCCTGTGTGGGGTTATTGGGAATGTAAGTTTATTAAAAAAATAATAATAATAAAAATATATGAAAGGAAAGAAAAAGTATGTGGGTGGCCGTGGAGGAAGTAAAAATTGCTTTGTGTTGAAAGGAAAAATCAACAAAATAGTAGAAAAATGAGTGGATAGGAACCAGCTGGTCATGAGAAGAAAAAACATAGATAAGAATGGCCTGGAGAAAGGAAAGAAAGAAAGAAAGAAAAAGAAAGAGAGAAAGGAAGAAAGAAAGAGAAAAAGAGAGAGGATCGGCTAAGGAAAGAAAGGAAAGGAAAGTGGAAGGCTTGGGTAATGAGTGATTCAAGAGCAATTGAAGGAATGTCAAGTGGGTTTCAAGATTCAAGAGACATAAGGTAAGGATTTTGATATTAGCTTTGAGTATTTTTTCGAAAGGAGTTGGTAATTGTGTAAGTATATTTGTGGTAGCTATGGTGGCCATGGGTGTGAGGAAATGGTGAATTTTGTGAGTAAAATCCACGCTAAAACTAAGTGGTAAGCTTAATGCTACAATTTGAACCTTATATTTAGTTTAATATTGTGAGAATGATTTTGTGCAATATGTAGTGTTATTGTGATGTCATTGGTATGGTTGGAAAGCAATTATATTAATTGGAAGCTTGGAAAAAAAAATGAAATGTGTGGATATGTGTTGTTAAGAAAGGCTTAAAAGGTTATGGATGTTGGTGCGTATGAATGAATATTGACGTTATACTTTGTGGCAACATGTAAATGAGAATGGTAGTACATGTAGACTTAGAAAATGTTTGATAGAAGTAAATTTATAGTTGCTGTCATATGCTAGGTTATTGTTATAGAAATGATGGTTGAACTTGATAAATATCCTTAGAAAGATTAATACATGTATTAGAGTATCCAGGAATCTTGCATTTTCTTGTGACATTTGAGCGATTTTACAGAGTCTTGGATTATTGAACCAAGTATCCAGGAACTGATTGTCATATTTTCTTTCATCAAATTTGTCCCACCACTTAGTCTTGAATGTTCGAATGACTATTAGTGCTCCAGAGTGGGGATCAATGTCATAGGCATAATCCCATGATGCAATCCAAGAAATAATTAATTTTGAAAAAAAATGTATTGATACATGCAATTTATCTTGATCTGGTTCAGGTTGAAAATTTTGAGAAAATTTTTTGTATAATTCATCAAATTTTGGGGAAAGTATTTCCCTTAAGGAACCAAACCAATTCCGCCAGTGTGAAAACCATAGTGAAAATTTATATTGGTTTTCAAATTTAAAAAACATTAACCAGGAATGCCTGGTATGTTTGTTATTAAAGAGAAAAGTGTTGAACCAAACCTGTTGATAATCCCAATAGTTAAAAACAAGACAATAGTCTACAGTCATTATGAAATTACTTGAAAATTTTTTAAATTGATTTAAATTTTTTTCCCCACTCAATGGGTCTAACTACTTTTAAAATTTGAGCTGTAGAGTGGGTGATTAGACTAGGATCATGCTTATCTGTTTAATGTTTAAAACAAACAGACCCTACCTGGATTAAAATATTTTGATAATACTACTAGAGTTTTTGTAAATCTCATGGTTTAAAATGCCACCCTTGAAAAGATTTTCTTATTGAAATATTGGAAGATTTTTCATAAAAGCCTTCTTCTATTAGCAAGACATTTTGGGTCGACTTTTTTCGAGAATATTGGGTTGAACTTTTTTGAGAGGATGACTGTATTTGGGAAACTGTTTGAATTGTTGAAAAAATTGTATGAAGAGATTTTGGTTTATGTAGGACAATTTCTTTTCCTTTGGATGCTTCGAGTGCTGAAATGGCAATTTGTTTTTGAAGGGTTTCTTTCTCTGATTGGGAGGCCAATGCTAGGGCTACCTCTGGTGATTGGGAAAAGGATTCTATCTATTTTTTGATTTGTAAATCCAACTCATTTGGATCTTGAGCATCTTGGTATATGTTTTGGGTTTTGGAAGAACTCTCTAGCTCTTCTTGAGTACATATTTCATATCATAATTTAATTGGTTTTTGGGTGATATTTTTGGGAGAATTGTCTCGCTTTTCTTCTTTTTCTTTTCCTTTCTTTTTCTGCTCTCTCAATTTCGGAGGCATAATTTTCTTTGTAAAATTTTTTGAGTGAGGAATCAGGTAAAAATTAGATTCTCCTTTGATATAGTCTATGTCAAGGTCAAATATGCTCAAAATTGCTTGTCACCTAGCAAAAATTTGTTTTGATGCAATGTTTTAGACATCTTTTTGTAAATTTTCTTTGGCAGATTTGCAATCAATTCTTAAAAGAAATTTTTGATTTACTAAATTACTTTGGAATTTTGAAATACATAACTATTGATAAAATCTCTTTTTTAATAGTACAATAATTTTGCTGAGTGTGGGTCTAATGTCTGAAAGTGAATTGGACTATTTGCTCTTTTTGGTTTTTGACTTGTTTGAGAATCCCACCATATCCTATTTCTGAGGCATTTGTTTCTACTATTTTTGGAGCACTAGGATCCGCTAGATGTAAGCAGGAAACTTCTTTAATGTATTTCTTTATTTGTTTAACTACTTCAGTATGAGTGATTGTTTAGAAGACAGGATTCTTGCTAAATCTTTCGTGCAGAGGCTTGCAGATTTTTCTAAGTCCTAGGTAGAAGTCAACAACATAATTAAGGCTTCCCAAAAACCTTTGGATTTATCTTTTATCTAAGATTTTATCAAGAAAGTTTTCAGCAAATTTTATGAACTTTTCTATTAGAATTATGGTTCCTTGCCTCACATAATGACCTAAGAATATAATTTTTGTTTGGAACAAATAAACTTTGGATTTAGAAATGACTAAACCATTCTTCCTAACAATACTGATAAATACTTTAAGATGTTTAAAGTGTTTCTCTAGATTATCTGAGAAAACTAAAACATCATCTATGTATACTATAGTAAATTGAGAATATAGATTAAATATTTCATTCATTATTTTTTGAAATTCTGATAAAACATTTTTTAAACCAAAAGGCATAGCATTCCATTCATATTGTCCAAACGAGACAGTGAATGCTGTTTTATACCTTTCATTTTCTTTGATCTGGATTTGCCAAAATCCCGCTTTCATGTCAAATTTTGAGAAAATTTTTGCATTACATAGTTTTTCTGAAAGATCTTTTTTATTTGGAATCGGATACCTCATCGATTCTAATGCTTTGTTCAAAGGTTTATAATTAATTACTAATCTTGGTGTTCCTCTTTCTAATTCTACATTCTTTATGACATAAAAAGCATAATAGCTTCAAGGTGAACTACTTTTTCTTATAAGATTTTTCTTTAATAAATCTTGGATTTCTTTTCTACAAAATTCTTTCATTTCTTTATTCATTTGGATTGGTTGTGCTTTTGTAGGTATTTGTTTTTCATTAAAATCTTTTTGATAAGGTAATTCTAATTCATGTCTTTTCTTATCCCAAAAAGCATTGGGATATCAGAACAAATTGTTTTTTCTATTTCATTCTTAATTTGTCCAATTCGTTGTTGCATTTCTTTACTAGGTAATTGTTCATTTATCCTTTCAAAAGAAACTTCTTTTAAATAAGCAATTTGTCTTTGTTTATGATTGACTAATGAATTGAGTTGGCTTACGTGTATTGACAAAGATTTTAGTAAATTAATGTTTCAGATTTTTGTTTTTCTATGAAAGAAAAGATTATCTTAGTTTTAGCATTTTGATAGTAATTACCTGATTGGTGACCTTATATGGTTTTAGTAATGATATGAATGGAGTTCCTAATATGACATCTTGGGTTATGTTTTTAACCATTAGAAAAGGAGTTTTAAATTTGTTTCCCTGATTGCATACTTCTGCATTAGGAACTTTGTATGTAATTTTGAGTTTTCCAACATTGGTAGTTTTTAATCCTTCTTATATTTTATCATAATATTTTGTTAGAATTATTCCTTCTTTGATGCAATTTTGGTCTGCTCCTGTGTCGAAAAGTGCTATTGTTTCTATTTGAAATTCATCATTGATTAAGAAATGTATTCTGATTAGGTATCTTTGTATGGATACTTTTGTAAGGATCATCATGTATTCTTGTAATTTTTGTTGTTTTGATTCTGTGTCTGAGGAGGACTGCTCTGTTGGATTTTTTAAGCATTCGACTTGATGTTTTATTTTTAATTGTTGTTTCTTTAGTCCAGAAATTTGTTATTTGTTTTGGTTTAACCTTTTCATATTTATCAAAAATGATATTTTTAATATTGTACATATGTCCTTGATTTGTTATAATGGGCTTATCAGTTTTTAGGGTTCAAGGTGTTCCTTTCGATTTTGTTTTGTTTTCCTATACCTTGATTTATCAAGGTGTTCTCTTTTTAGGTTGAGTCTTGAATTTTATCAATGATTTCAATCATAAATTCTTGGTCTTTAGTTAAGACATAAATTAGAGTTTCATTTTCTATTGAAGATTGAGATGTAGTTTGTATTTCATCTACCTGTAATTCTTTTGAAGATTCACTATCTGCAAATGTTTCACTATCAGATGTAGATCCTATGAGTATTTCGTTAATTTTTGGTTCAATTTCTTCTTCTCATTGAAGTTGACTAATTTTTCTTTTAATTTTACAATATTTTGAAATGTGACCAATTTTTCCAGACCTAAAACATTTTATTGTCTTATCTATTTTTGCTGGTTCCTTTCGATTTTGTTTTGTTTTCCTATACGTATTATATTTTGGATTTTGATAATATTCTGGAAGATTTTTCTTATATTTTTTCTGTTTTGTAGAGCAACAAGCTTTTGAAGAAAAGGATTCATGCCTAATATCAAATTATTAGCAGAATGATCCTAATTCTTTTGCATAAAGTTTTTTTTTTTCTCAATTGTCTTTGGAGTTTTAAATCTTAACAGATTTTTAATTCTTCTTTTTAAGTGAAACTTATAAGCTCACAGTATGTAAGATTTTCATAAGCAATTATTCCTTTGTAAATTTCTCTTATATGATTTCTAACTTTATCTTCTAATAAAGTAGGAAGTCCTGCTAGAAATTTTTCTTTCCAGAAAGGTTGTTGGTTATTAGATCTTTGCATCACTCTTGTCATAAAGATATTTTTGTACCATTTGAAATCTATTAATTTTTTGCATTTTAAATTTGATAATAATTGTGAATTTTTGTCTTTAAGATGGAAAGGGTCTCCTATGAAATGTTTTGATATTTGAGAAGATGAGGGTTGCAACAACAACCTGTATTTCTCTTTCTTGTTCATCTAAGATATTATTTCCTTCATTGTCTTTTTTTATGGCTTTTAATATCTCTTGTTATTGATTTGTGATAAGATAATTATCCCACCAGCCTTTTAGTTGTCCGGTAAATCCAGCAACCAAAAGGTTTGCTATCGCATGATTTGTAATTTGGCCTGTTTGGTTTTGAGTTGTATATACATCAGACACCATTGTCATTTGTTAGAGTGTATTGAGAATGTTGTATTCAAACATTCCATCAATGTTCCACTCGTAGATTGTATTAGCATTGTATTTATTCTAAAACACTGGTTTTTCTTCTATGTTTAAATCTGGTGCTGTAACTTTTGGGTTATAAAGTTTTTTAAATTCTTTTCAAACCGTTTTGTTAATATGTTGATTATCAGAATATCTGAATTTGTTTGTTGATTTACCATATTGATTGAATGAGTTTGTTGTAATGGTGTTTCAGGGATTACTATTCCTGAGTTTTGGCTTTCTAAAGCATCAATTCGATTTTGAATTTCTCTTGAGAATTGATTTTGTTGTTCTTGATGGAATCTTTTTGAAATTTCAAAAGGTTTGAAAATTGGCTCCTCAGTTTTAATGTTTCCTATGTTTGTTGGTAAACTATGTATGGCTTTAGGTTGGTTTTCTACCAAATTTTCTAAATTTTTCAATTGTTTTGAAATAGTATAGAGATTTAAATTTGTATAGTTGTTTTGTTCGACTATCATTTTTATGTCTCTCGAAGAAACTGTTTCTCCTAGATCAAAAGATCTCATTCTTAATAGAGTTGCTCTTATTCTTGTATTTTTTGTGAATATTGAACTTCAGCCAAAGGAGGATGTTGAGATTCAACTTCCCCTCTGGTAGTTTGCCCTTTGGTTATATATTTTGTGGCATTTATTGATTTTGAATAATATTCTTCAAACCATTCGAAGAATTTTATTAAAATTTATGTTTGTTCATAAAATTGTAATATTTTTGTAAGATTTCTTCCTTTTCATTTTTGTAAGTGTTGAAATAATCTTCTCTTTTTTGCTTGTTTTTGTTAGTGTAGAAATGTTTTCTACACCGTTCCTTATCAATTGCAAACTCTTTTTCTAATACAAATATTTTTAAATTTTCTCTATCATTTGTGTTTATATTCAGATTATTAGTCATTGATAAATATGTTGGAGACATATTGGGAAAGTTTGTTGGATTATTCTCTTGTCCATTATATATGGGTTGAGGTATCTTTGAGGAATTATCTATTCCCTGTAAATTTGTCCTAATGGTGGAAGGTATTGAAGAAAAAGAAGCTTTAGCAGTTCTAAAGTTTATTTCATGGGTAGACAAGTTTTCTCCTAAAATGTTTAGCCTTCTGATAGAGGCTGTGCTATGTCCTAGATCAAAAGACTACCTTGGGGGCATCCTTGGTAGTCTGTTGAACACAAGTTCTACAAATCCATCTCTATATTCTGCTACTTGATTTATTTCAATATTTTGGATGGTAATAAGAGTTGTGACTCTTTCAAGTTTCCATCTATTTGGAAGTTGTACTTCATGCCATTGAATGGTTTTGGGTATGGTTGTATGAGATCTAGACATATCTGTCTGGATTAGGAGAGTTTCTCCTCTTGAGCTGTGAATCAAAACCTTAGTATTTATAACAGAGTACATAGCTTTGTAATATAACCTATAAACCAAGGTTAATTCCTAGGTTTGACATTTTTTTTTTGCTTTAATTTAATGTGTGTGTGTGTGTTGTTTAATTCCAATTTGGTGTATACTTTTTTCATTAATTGCATTTAGTTAATCATTCTATATGCTTAAAAATTGATTATGTCCAAAAAAGAAAAGCAACAACAAAAACTAAAGCATTTTCATAGCCCTTATCACATTGTTGCTCATAATCTCCGGTATGGCATCTGTTAGATTTTTGGCTATGAAACCAGTATATCACAATTTTTAGGCACAGGTACTTTAAAGAATGGACATAAATCTGAAACACAGGGAATAGATTAGTCCCAGCATTGCTGTCCACTTCAAGCAATTTAGAGCAAAGCTAAGAATCAAAGAAGGTTAAATGGGAAAAGCTAGAAACAATCCGAAAAGTTGAAGTTGGAGGGGCGACAACTTTGTCAGCCCTTTATACCCCATCAGTAGCACTTCTTTCATCCAAATAAACAGCATTAAGAAAATATATATTGGACACGTAGCGAAATAGTATAAAAGGAGCACCAAATGGGGCACAATGTGGCGGCAGGAGATTTTTATTCAATTGAAACAAGGTTTGCATCTAATGTTATAGTGGCAGAACGTTTCACAGCAACAAGGATGCACTTAAAAAGATGATTATGGATTCAGATTGGAGGTCATTTAAAGAATATGAAAGGTAGTAGATGGTAAGTTCATGCAGTTAAAGAATGCATTGTTAGTCATAGTTGCTGGGATAAGCTGGACTATTTCTTGAGTTTTACAAAGCTTATAATTGACATGTTAAGGGCTGCTGGTATGGATTCTCCACCAATACTCCACTTAATACATGATATGTGGGATACCATGATAGAGAATGTGAAGAAGGCCATCTTTGAACATGAAGGCTTGCATGTTAGATCAAAAGAATTTTCTTATTTGATGCCATTCACCTAATATTGGAGGCTAGTTGGAACAAGAATCACAGTCCTCTACATTGTGTGGCTCATTCACTAGTTCCAAAATAGCAAGTGAGGTTTGGCTTCAAGATGAGGGCAATGGGGTTCAATGTCTAACGAGGAAGTCTTTATGACTAGAGACAAATGCTTTTTAAAAGGTACTTTCCAAATCAAAATGATTTGCAGAAAGTTTATGAGGAATATGAAGCCTCTTTTAGTGGCTCAGACTTCTTCAATGAACCTCATGTTGTGGATGCTAGAGAGTAGCCTTTATCTTGGTTGGCCAATTATGGGGCTTCAACACCATTGCTAAACATCTGCTTTCAATTTGCTTCCCCAAGCAGCATCATCCTCATGCAGTAAAAGGAATAGGAGAATATTCTCTAACTCAAACAGTTAAAAGAAATAGACCTGCTGTAACTAAAGTTGAAGACTTGGCATTTGTTCATTGCAATCTTTGTCCAAGATTACACAAAAGATCCAACTAATTATTGAGATTTAGGTAATATTAACGTTTAGTTGGTTGTTTTCTTTGATACATTAAAGTTTTAGTTTGACTAATAATTTATTATTGACCATCATCATCTATATTGTTTGACCTTTTTCTTATATATTTTATCTAATAGGTGGAGACCACTTCGATACAGGGGAAACACTTCAGCTGAATTTTAAAATTTTATCTCTTGATGACCCAGAATTGGAAGTAGGGGTATTTGATGATAATGAGGATGAGGATGTTCAGCTAGCAATTGAATTTGGACAGCAAGAACACGGAAACAGACAAGGATACGACACAGCAATACACAATTAATTTTAACACTAAAAAGTTTAAAAAAAAAAAATTAAATCAATATAAAACTTTTTATATTAACACTAATAAAATTATTGAGTAATTTAACTGTCTTACAAAAAATTTTTGTAAATAGGCAGCATAGTCTTCAGTTTTGGGCTTTAAATATGTTAAGACCAAATGCTATGGGCCAACAAGCTTAATACATGTTACTTTTTGTAATACCTATAATACATAAGTTACTTTTTGTCCAACCCATAATGCATGAGTTACTATTCCCCTCCATTTGAAAACCTAGCTGACCTGTCTTTACCCAATAGCCCCCTATACCATTTCCTTCCTCTTTTCTTTTTTGATGGCTCACGTCAATGTTGTGCTGGTAAACCAAGCCAGCCTTCCCTCCATTTTTTTTTTTTCTTCTATTCCTCTTTGTACTCAAGAATCCTCTTACCCTTACGGTCAAGGTAAAGCCACTACTACCATGCTTCACTGGCAACAAACCAACAATGTTCTGTTGTTCATTTTGTTCTATTTCTCTTTTGAATTTCAATATTGATCCCCATGTCCAACTATGTTCGAATAAAATATTTTTTTGTATCTGTTTGTCGAATATGTATCCCAATGTGTCGAACGTAAGTATGTGTCAGACACAACACATACACGCATGGGGGTGAGCCATATCCGTACTTTATAGGCTATGATTATGAACACTATCAAAAAATTCAAAAATTCAAAAATTTCAAAAAGCTATGTTACTTTTCTCATCATGGTCATTCACAGCTTTCTTTCAAACCTTCAATGGTCAACTAATTACCTTCAATGAACCACGAACGCACATCGCCCCTCTACACATCTATGTTGAGAACATATCCAAAACAACTGGATTCGAGAAAACAAAACAAAAATAATATTATTTATCCGAACACAATCGCACACAAGGATCAACACAACTGGCCTGCTACCGATCAAGCATGGTAGCAATGGCTCCACCTTAACAAAGACAAATAGAACAAAAGAAATGAACAGAAGGTTGGCCAGGGTATCGCAAAGGCAGTCGTGGTTTTACCAACACAAGATTGATGTGAGCCATCAAAGAAGCAAAAAGGGAGAAAATGGTAGAACAGGTTGCTAGGTAATGACAAGTCAGCTAGGTTTTCAAAGAGAAAGGGAAGGTAACTTATGTATTATAGGCCAAAAAAAAAGTAACTTATGTATTGTGGACTAATAGTTTGTGTTGGGACCAACAGATTTGTAAGCTTGTTGGCCCATAGCAATTGGTCTTCTACTCTTCTTAACTTCGCATTTAGTTTATAATTTCCAAATTTTATAGTTTATTTTTATAACTTTGGACTCTACATCTCTAATGATAGTCATTCTTTTTTGGTGTTGTGAAAAAACAAATTCAAACTCCTATATCAAAGATGTAGAACTGTAGAACTAAGCCAACATCAAACAATGCAATCAAACAATGAGCATTGAGCACTGACTAGATATGTTATTTATTTCTCATCTCAATTTTCATCACCACAACTTGATAGAATGATAGTTGACATTGTTCTTTGTGGATTGATACATCCTTAAGTTAGATATGCTTGATGCTCCTACTTTACCTTCATCAATCTATTACGTTTAACTATTGCATATTTGAAATTTTCAAAAAAATACTATTGCATATTTGAATGTGAAATTTTTAATATTTTTAGAGGTACTATAGCTTTCTATAATTATTATCAATCATCCAATTAAGAGTCCATTCACCCATGTCCTCTTCGCTGACCCTTTGTAGCCATATCCTGATATCTTAGGTTTAGGGTAGTTAACATGTCTGATACTTAGATACATACCCATATTCGACATCCTTACCCAAGTTTGAGCAACATACTTATAACAAGGCATACTTCTAATAATCCTCAAAGTTTTATCTACTTTGTAATACTAATGTAGAAAAGGAGGGATTATAATGATTATAATCTGAAACTAGGTTGTAGAAGGTACCTCTCCCTTGCCTACCAATAATGGAGCAAAACATACATGCAGTTTAACTTAAAATAGGAGCAAGCGGGAAAAGAATAGCTCAAAAGCATATTTTGACACTCACTTTAGCATTGTTACTGAAAGATCTCCGCAAGCATGAAGTCCAGCCAGAACCAATGAACTCCTATTTCCTGTCAAACCAAATTTTTCAAGGTCTTGCTCAATCTGCTCAACATCACCTTTATGTGGCAACAAGGTGGTCAAGGCCTTCAATGTTTCCAGGGACATTATGCGACACGTAATTGTCTGGGGCACATTTAATTTTTTGTTCCCTGATCTAACAGAAAAATGCCACAATCTGTCAACAAGTGTAAGACTTGCAAAAGGTGTGATTCAATTAAAGTAAAACTAGAATTATGACAATAAAATCCATGATAAGGCTAAGAGTTAAATTCAAATTGGAGTTGCGTTACAAGAAGGAGACAATAATACGGAAAATGTTCTGTAAAAGAAATAATCTGGTCACACTGTTCACTTGATGAACAGCCTTCTCAAAATTTTTGTTTGGTCTGACAACAGAACATCATCATATGCTTCAATGATAATCAAACTCAGCCTAATTTGGCCATTAAAATGAGAAACATGCACAAGTTCACATAGCTAACTTCAAAGTAGCACAGGCTTCAGTATTTAAAATAAATATAACCTTCCAAGATAAGATAGAGTAAGCTGAATCCCTCACATACCCATATTTCCGCATCTGAGCTGTGTAATGCTTCTTGATTCGCTTTGCACGTGCATCTGTGACCTTTCCATGATGAGAACAAGCATCTATCGCAACTACAGAATGATGGTACTCAAAGGCAAGGACTTGTGCAAGATAACCCTAGAAAATCATGTTAATCAGGATTAAGATCCAAATCTACAGTTTTAAAGTGAAGCAAACATCAGTATCCAATTACTAATATATACAAAATGGACATAATGCAAATTAGGAAGGAACAAAAGGAACAAACCCATGGTCAAACTCAAAATGTCCTAAAACTTTTGTCAACACAGTCAAACCAAACATAAACTTTTATTGAGGCAGCATTGAGATTTAAGATTAAAGTTATGAATCCAAAGAGAAAAACAAAAATAAAAAACACCACATCATATACTCAGGCAAATACATACATATATATGTGTGTGTGCCTATGTATGTATGTATGTGCTTGTGTGTACGTACATATGTATGTGTATTGGGCAGAAGTAGCTAATGTGGGATGAGGTAAAGAGGGTTTTTGTTGCTCCAGGAGGCAACAAAATGATGCGGACACTAATGGGAGGTCCAACATTAGGGATGCAGAAGGTCAAGTAATATGATGCTTGGAAGCATGGGGAGACTGAGTTGCACACAAAGGCAACACCTTGGCAAGTTGGTGGACTGCTTCATTTAAATGGAAAAGCTATTGCCAAAGAATTGAGAGTGCCTGATGCAACCACCAGAGTAAGCATTATGGGACTTTGAAAAGGAAATCTTGGATGTTTTGCTTACCTTGAAGTTTGAATTTCGTAATAGGCTTGAGATTCATCATGAGAAGAGCTAGCTATAGTGAGGCAATGGGAAGATTGTTTAAAAGATTCGGACTACTGAACTAGTTGTCACATAAAATCTTGTAGAGATATGACTATTCCTGGAGGTTCAGTCAAGTGCAAGAGAGTGAGACTGAGTCCCAGCACCTGAGGGCTGGGAATGGTGTGATAGGTCATGATGAAGTTGCTAAGGTACAATGAGAGAGAAAAAAGTCACAAATCAAGAACTCCCAACCCTATATTCTTTGACCATATAACAAGCTACATAAAAATTGCACCAAAAGTGATGCCCACCACAAAGCCGTTCTATCTAGCATGCTAATAAACCTAATACATGTAGGCATTACCCATTAAGTCCATATTGCTTAAACAAAACAGGCTGCTAGATTCCAAATTGCTGCAAGCTTCTCTATCCATTGGAGCATCAATTAAGCAGTCTCAACCCCAAATGCGGCATCATCTTTATAGAAAGTAGAAAGGAAAAAACTGGGGAAGGATCACAAAGAGAGAAAGAGGAATGCACCTGACCAGCACCAACATCAATTACTGCATCAGCTGTCATGGTACTGGCAATAGAACTAACAATGGCAGAAAGAACTTCTACCTGTAAACCACATAAATAAATTAATCTTTGATGTTAACTGTTGTGCATCACATAAGAGATTGATACATCATTGTTTATGGGAAAAGAGATGAATTCCGTTCCAAAATTGAATAAAGTAGCTACCTCATGTTTCTTCTTGAGATTCATCCCTTGAGCAAGAACACTAGTCAGTGATGTTGTGTGAAAGCCAGGAAATACCTACAATAAACTAGAATGATAAGTATCTTCTTTAAAAATAACTCCACATGCAGACACAGAACCTTCTCTTGATAGGAGAAAGTAATCCTCATCCGGTGAAAAACAAACAGTACCTTCTATTGGTAAAAAATCCAAAAGAGAAGAGAGAAATAATAAATGATTTAGAGAAACGAAAATTTGAATAAAGACCAAAAAAACAGGTTACTTCTTACTAATCCAAGAACCAGAGAGGAAAATTTGATTTCTTTTTCCTTTTCAAGGTTTTTTTAATTTTTTGAAAAAAAAAGAGAAGAAGCTAATCTTGTTTTGTCCAATAAAGTTGTGTGGGAAAGAACATGAATAAGAGCAAATACTCAGTTTAGTTGTTACTTTTGCTACTCGTTTTTTTACGTTTGAAAGCAAATCACTGAAAGTACATTGGCGATACCAAAAGCAAATAATAATATTGAAAAATTAAAAAAGTAATTTCAATGAATTGCAAAATGCATGATCTTACTTTCAAGTTGAACAATACAGCGGGCTACATTTAAGTGATCTGCTCATTCCTAATCAAATACGATTTTGCATTTTACTCTTTGCTTTTAGTTTTTAGCAACTTTCTTTCCTCAAGAAACAAATGCATGAATATACATAATATATATATATATATATACACCAAAAACTCAATTATAAAGCTTAAGAAACTAACCTTTCCCAAGTCAGCTTGTTCTCGAGGAAAAACAAGAGATTTCAAAGTAAGAATGAAGTCCTTAAGCGAAGTAGGCCAATGATCCTACCCTCAAATATAATTCAAAAACATTAATTACTCAGATTTATCATCATAACACATCACTCAATCAAAAAAAAAAGGAAAAATATGTTACTTGGACAACTCCAGAAGGAATGAGGAGAAGATTTTCCACAGCTTCTTTACTAAGACATTCAATCCATTCCTTGTCAACAGCTTCCCATAGCCTATCCTGAAATAAATAAAAAAATAAATGTAAATTAAGAAAGTAAAGTGGTCTTTTTTTTTAATTTTTAATTTCAACTAACCTTGAAGAAATTGACAACGTGAGCATTGATTAAGAAAGAGTAAGGTTTAACGAAATCTACAATGGCTTTGATCCATTCCAAGGTTTCAGGTGCGCTGTCGCATGAATGCTTGCACTGCTTCTCCATCCCTGGACTCCCACTTTCTCAGCTAACGAGCTGAACCTATTTCTGTTTTTCTCTGGATTTTCCCCTTCCAACATGGCTACTTTAATATTGCTTGATGAGGCCCAAAATGCTCTCATTGCCACAGGCCCAATTTCTTTTTTTACTTTAATTTTCTTTGAGAGTATTTTTTTTTATTTTCAAAATAAAGCACGTAATTTAAATTTGACATAATAATTTAAAAAGTTCTTGAACTATTAAAAAAATTTTAATAAAATTTTTTTATTATATTTAATTAAACTCATATGATATTCAATAAAATTTAAATAAATTTATATTTTTCTATTACGTTCGATCAAGTTTTTATATTTTCATTTTAGCTTAATAAACACTTAATGGTAGACTAATTGTCATTTATCAAAATGACATTTGTTATTTTATATTTAGGTAACATTGATGTGATAAGTGAAAATATCACATACTCATTATGTCATATTAGCATGTCACATTATTAAATACAATAAAATGATAAGTGATATTTTGATTGAAAACAATTAATCAACTTTTTATTTAAATTTTTCTAAGTAATTTTTTTAAAAAATTTAAAAATATGTTAAATTTAGTATCTTTATCCAATGGAAACAATTAAGAATAACCAAAAACAAAAAGAGAGATTTGGTAACAAATTAGTACTAGTATTTTTTTTAAGGCACAAATTAATATTATTAATTAGTAGTAGTAACATTCGAGATTTTATATATGCCGTTGTTTCTTTTTTAATATCTCTTGAGGGATCTCTCAAGTGGTACAACTTTCACAATTCCACATTTTCTTGTAGCTCTCCTCTTTTAAATAATATGTTAAATTTAATATTTTTATCCAAAATCGAACCCTATCCTTGTTGCTTAAAGCTCGACCTCATTGGGGGGAAGATTTTACACAAGCAAAACCATTATTTTGCAATGTAATATTGGGATTGTAAAGGAAAGCTTAATATAAGAAAGGTTTTGAACGGTTCAACATCGGGTGGGTTATAAGAATTCTTATGAAGTTGAAGACGGTGGAAGTCATGATTTTGAGCCGAGTTCAATTGGAGAGTCGATCTCAAGCGATTCACAAAGAGTTGAGTTTGGGGTTTGGTCCCCATTTTTAACAAACCTTTTTAGCTCAGGCGCCATTCACCCTTTAGAGAGAGGGCAAACACATTAATTTTCATTAACTCCAAAAAGTGTGTATGGAAAAATATAAAACTAGATAGAATGTTATTTCTGTTAAAGACGGGCTGCTTCTCTTGATAACAAGGGGACCATTACCCTTCAAATATTGTAATTGTGTATGCAATTAATATATATTTTTTTAATTTTCTTAACTTGATCTTTCAAAATATTGTAAAATTTATACTTATTATAATTCAAATCTACTAAATCTTAATATAAATCTAAACCTATCATAACATGTTATATCTTAATAATCCAACTTAATATGCTAATTAGCAATTGAAGAGACAAATAGAAAATAAGATAAGAACTTCTTTAGTAAATTACCCATTTCATGTACAACACACAAAGTAAAGAGGCATTTTATTTGAGCTTGAAAAATTGCTTTCTCTTTCCTCTTGCACAAAGAGAGTGAAAGGGACTCCTTACATAATTCCGTTCGACCATTAAGAAAACAAAAAGTAAATTTTTTAACTCCATTCCATCTTCTATGTGAGTTGTGCTCTTGTGTATTACTTGTAAGAGATAATCTTCTAAAGTCATTGGATGATATATAAAGTTTTCATCGACAATCAAGTATCTTTTTGTTTGGTCCTCTTTAAAAATGTTTTAGCTCCGCCCATGGTTAAAGGGCAATTTTAACTCAAAATTGTTAGTCTAGGAAAAGATAAAACAAGGTTTTATCAAGTATTTTCACAAATAGCCTATACTAGCATCAATATGTATATATATTAATAATGTGTGTATATATCTTAATTAATAATTTATTAGCCCAAAAAATAAACAAATTTTATCAAGCATTTTCACAAAATCATGGATAATGTGTGTTTATCCAATTTTTGCCAGCGTCATGGAAGGCCAGAGCAATGGAAGAAATGGTGAAGAGGATGACATTCTAGCTAGCCAAGAAACTCCCCATGTTTGTATTCTCAAGTTAGAAAATAAAATCAGTTTCCTGATCTCACTAACACGACATCTCCTAGGATGTCTGGAACTCATTTGCCTTGTAGTGCGCTACCGAGTTCAATCCAAAACCCCAAGTGCAAGATTGCTTACATTGCTCGTCATCCCAAGGATACCTTGGTATCCTTCTGGCACTTCTTAAACAAGTTGGGAGTGCCAAATTGAACCGGCAACATTCCTGTTAAGATAATTGGCAACCTTCTATAATGAAGTGCTTCCTTCTGGACCATTCTTTGACCACGTTTTACAATATAGGAAAGAGAACACAAAGATGCCTCAAAAGGATGTTGTTTCTAAGGTAAAAGGAGCTGCAATTAGAGGATAAAGGACAAGTAAAAATTGACCTCATTTTTTTGAACAGTATTTACTCGGTGATAGATTCAGAATTTTACATGAAAAGTGATTAAAAGTGATTATATAAAGATTAAATTTTGTTAGTATATATAATAATAAAAAATATTAAAAAATGAAGAGTGATAATCGTCATCTCTATCACTACCTTTAATCTATCTCTCCATTTGCTACAGAGAGATGAGATTGATGAAGTGTTTTTGAGAGGCTTAACTGGAGTTCGAAGGTGAACAAAGATGGTGCAGGAATCAATCCAACACAGTGCCTGCTTTAGACTTGGTGCTGTTAACCCAGAGATGCAAGAGCAATTAGATTAAATGATACGGAAGAGACTAGCGGGACTTGTTCTTGATTCCTGGAAACCTTTCCAAGAAAGGGAAAATTGTGTCCTCTCGACATTGGAATAAATTCAACAAAACTTTTAGTTGTGCGTTTTCATAGTTAAAATAAACTAGAGGGTTGAGGGATTTGAAATCAATGTCCTCCTTTATGATGGAATAAATACAAGGAAGAACGTTGCATCCTCTATGCAATGAGCTTCTTTTTAGAATATAAAATCCTTACTCAATGGCTTAATCAAATAATTGTCACTCCTTGAAAACTATTCCTTCGACTCAAATGTTAAGACTATGACAACTTCACAAATCTCATGAATATATAACGTTATAATAAAAAGAAAACCCCGATAATAATACTTAACAAAAAAAAATAACGCAATATCATATTTAACCAACACTTGATTTTATCATAGTCTTATGTAAGATTTTTTATACATTTTGATAAAAAAATTTAATAATACATAAAAAAAGAATAACTTAAAATTATTAAAATCTTACAAGATCACGAAATCCTTGAATAAAATTGACAATCTAAAGCCATGTGCTAAAGTAAAACATCGTGGTTAAATTTTTGTCAAGGTATGCTCTGGATTTTAGTTTTCGCCTGATTTCTTAACTTTTTTTTGTTTATTTATTTAACAAAAAAATAAAGTAAAAGAAGTAATGGTAAAAATAAAGGGGGGTGTTGGTATATAATTTGGGAAACAATTAAAATACTAAATATCGGATGAGAGAGCGTAATCATAATATTAAGTTTCCCAAGTAGTGAAACTAAAAATATCAACAAAGGAAATATCACACGTCACGAGAAAAGAAAGGATAACACACAACGAAAAGGAAACAAGTCTAACAAGAAAACATTCAAGAGAGCAAAACTGAAGACAGCTACTTCGACGTGGAAAGAAACAAATTCAGATATTAAAATAAATAAATATATATATATATATATATAAATGAGCCACGTGGCCCTACCCCTCAAAAACCTGAGCTTACCCCTATAATGTATTTATAAATACTATAAATAAATGTACCCTTCAGTGTTTTAACAGTTTTTTCACTCACAAAATCTCTTCCTCAAACCCTAACAAAGCCAAACCAAACTAAAACCAAAGCTGCAGCGAGCAAAAACCCTTCCGTTTCGGCCTTGCTTTTAAATGCTTTAGATCTCAACTCTTACTTCTTTTGTCAACCCCAAATGTAAATGTAATTCCCTTGTTTATTAACAGGGTGCTTTCTTTGTTTTGTTTCTTATGGCTTCAGCTTGTGTTAACAACATCGGCGTCTCGCCGGAGAGTTTCCAGCCTACAACAAGTTACTCTTCATACGGTTGGTTGAGTCCCAGGATGTCCTTCAGCCGAGAAGAGGAGTCGTCCAAGTCTAGACCCAAGTCTCCAACTGATACATCTTCTGCAGATCCTCTTCCTGCCTCTGATCCGCCAGAGATCCAAGATAACCCAGCTGGTGACTTTGAGTTCCGGCTTGAAGATCCTGTCACCATGCTTCCAGCTGATGAGCTTTTTTCTGATGGTAAGCTCGTGCCTTTACATTTCTCAACTGTGAAACAGCGTCCTCCTGTGAATGTTTTGTCTGAGATCAGGTCCCCCGAAACAGCCAAATCTTGCCGGAGAATAGAAATGGAGATTTCTGGCACGGATCCTTACTTGTTTTCTCCTAAAGCTCCAAGGTGTTCCAGTAGGTGGAGGGAACTTCTGGGTCTTAAAAAGTTCTCCCAAATCACCAATCAACCTCCCAAATCCGAGTCTCAAAGCAAAATCTCATTATTATCTAATAATAACTCGAAATCTCTCAAGCATTTTCTTCATAGAAGCTCGAAATCTTCCTCTTCCTCCTCTTCCACTGCGTCGTGGGCGGACTCTTCATTAAGCCTTCCCTTGTTGAAAGACTCGGATTGTGAGTCAGTCTCCATATCTTCATCAAGGTTATCGCTTTCTTCTTCATCTTCCGGCCACGAACACGAGGATCTTCCTAGGCTGTCACTTGATTCCGATAAGCCAAGTTTGAACAATCCCAGCCCGAACCCTTTTGCTCCTTGTAGAAGTATAAACCCAAACCCACCAAGAATGAGGATGGTTAAACCAAGACCAGGTTCAGGGTCTGATAGTAATCAAAAGGCGGCTGGTGGCACTCGAATGGGACGAAGTCCGATCCGAAGTAGGGATTCATCGGGTGGAGTAACAAGCAGGGGAGTTTCAGTAGATAGTCCAAGAATGAACTCTTCAGGGAAAATCGTGTTTCAAAGCCTGGAAAGAAGTTCGAGCAGTCCAAGTAGTTTCAATGGTGGTCCCAGGTTTAAACAAAGAGGGATGGAAAGGTCATATTCAGCTAATGTTAGGATCACCCCAGTTCTTAACGTCCCCGTTTGTTCCTTGAGAGGATCTTCAAAGTCAGGCTCAGTATTTGGATTCGGACAGCTGTTTTCATCTTCACCACAAAAGAGTGCTAATGGAGGAAGCAGCAAAGGGCATCAGAGTAACAGCAGCAGCAGAAACAAAACATCCGATCGAAACCATTAAAAAGAACCAAAAGCAAAATAAAAAAAAAGAGATTTTGTAACAAACTAGTATTAGTACCAATTAGTAGTACATTTTTAACGTTTTCATGTGTAATTTTTGAGATTTTATGTCATGGCTTCTTTTTTAATATCCTATGAGGGTTCTCTTAAGTGATACAACTTTCACAATTCCACATTTTCTTGTAGCTCTCCTCTTTCGGTAACAAAAAATTGTAGAATTTAGATGTATATACCCTTTCTTTTTCCCTTAATTTTCTCCTTGTTTCTGGTTGTTTACCTGTTCTAAGACTTTCTTTAAGGTATTTGGCTGACCTTTCAATGAAAAAAAAAATTGGAAGTTTGGAAGCTGTTTGTGTTTGAGATTGTTACGTTTTGCTTTAACCTGACCTGAAAGGTATGGAATCTCTGTTTTTCGCTGTTGTTGATGGGTTGAGAGTGCCTGCTTGGAGGGAGGATGGGTGAGAAGGAATTTTGGTACCGGGGCGATGAGTTTGGGCACTTCACGCGCTTGAAAAGCGCGTCTGTCAGGTTTTTTTGTCAGTCTTGGTAATAGTCATGTTGAGCTTATCTAATCTGTCTCTTTCAATAAATATTTTATTTTAAAAGCTTTTTTGAGATTTGTTGTTTAGTATGGAATTTGGGAAATGATGCCACATTTTGCTGGTGTATCAGAGTCCCCCAGCCCACCAGCTCTGCTGATTTTTTTTAAGCCTTTGTACTCTCTTTTTCTCTTCTTTCTTATATTATATTCATCTTCTGCACATTGGAGGCCTTCCCCCCCTTTGATTTGCTCATCTGTTTAAACTTTAGGGGTTGCAATAGGACCACATGCCTTCAGCATGAGCAAACATGTGGGATATCATTCAACTAATACTTAAATTATTCAGATGCTTTTTTTGTTTCCATCTTAATGTCATATTAATGTCATATTATTTGTTCCATTCTTCTACTTGTTCTTTCCTTTCTTAATTTGTCCAACAAAAAAAAACACACACACTTACTCTTATCATCTCACATTAGATTAGTTGAGCTTCCAACTTTCCTCATATAGCATGATCAGATTTTCAAAAGAACAAATTTTGTAACAAAAAAAGGTGGAGAAAAAGCAAGGATTGTGGGGTTTTCAAATTGGTAATCATCAAGCTTTAGATTGGACTTCTTAGAAAGACTTAAGCAATTGTTTCTCCTCATTTTTGATCCCCTTACACTGAAAACAAGGAAAAAAGTTATGAAAATTAGTGTACCAAATCACTTTCGATGGAGAATTTTCTGAATAAATAGTTGTGGGAAAAAGGGTTTGATTTGAAACTATGAAGTAAGAGATGGGGATTTTCCTCCAAAGGGTTTTTAAAGTAGTTGGATATGGTTCAATTGCATATTCAATTGAAGAATATTAATACCATTCTTTGATGAAATATGCAAAGGGTTGAATCGAGAACTTATTCAACAGATGCAGCCTGGTGGATTGCTGCTGCATTTCTTGCCCAAGTTTTCAGACTACCGTTGTTGTCCACAGGCCAATGCCCCCCCGGATATTAACCCATACATTGCCAAAGTTAAAAAGAAATGAAATAGTTATTGTAAAATAGTAAATGAAAAGGGTAAGAGTTGCAGCTGCTGCTTTTGATTTGACATTAGGTCGGTGATAGCCATAGCATAGAATCTTTTTTCTTGGGAGTGGTCTCGCATCTATGGCTCACCTTACTCTGTTTTTACTCCACACCTACTTGCATAGCCATTGGATCATTTCTTCTTATTATTATTTTTTTTTTGTTTTGTTTTGTTTTGTTTTTCAAAAGCCAATGATGTTTTGTTTGACCTGGTCTCCCAGCCTCCCGTGGGACCAACCTCTTTGTCCCCATTAGAGATCTGAGCTCTTGTGACAAAATCACAATATTCCCGCCCTTTCCCTTTCTTTTTAACCAATGGAAATTAAACAATCAATATGGTTTTTAATTGTACTTTCAATCGATAACTACAAAACTTAAAAGTGTTCCAGTTATTATTATTTTTGCCTTGTACTTCCCAAAGCTGAAAGTAGGAAAAGTTAGAGCTTAAATTTTCTTTGGCTTTTTAAAAACTTGCCAGAACGTAGTACAAAAAAGGAAAAGCTGGAAACAAAAAACAGAGATATGATCCTAAAGATGAAAACCATTTATGGAGTGCATTCATGGCCTTAGGTTATTGGTTAGGCACAAGTGAGAGCTCACAAAGTCACGGCAATGGCGTGTCTTGTTAAAACTTATTAAAGGTAAAGGCAGAGGCTTAAGCCAAAAAGAGATGGGAAGAGGTAGTAGAGGCGGGCAAGGCAGTGTTCTGGGTCCATTTTGGTGGGCTTGTTGAGTTAAATCAAAGCTGAAAACGAGTGGAAGCAAGCAAGAGAAGCCAACCTCAGTGCTCAATGAATGAGTAGGGTAATTAATCTGGAGCAGTGTAACGGATGTATTGTTTTGCACTCCCATTTGCTGCCAAATGAAGAAATATATGATAGTAATAAACAAATAAAATAAATAAACAGGAGCCCTCCCTGCCTGCCTGCAAAGCCTGGAATTGGGGCATCAATGAATGAAACAACGTGCTTTTCTGCATAGATTCCCAACCTTCCAATCGCTCTCTCTCTCTGCAAGATTTGTCTCTCTACTTTTTGTAATTGTACTTTTTAGCACCTTCATCTGCCTTTGCTTAAAGTTAATCAGATTTTTGCCGTTCAGCTGACTTTTGATTTTTGCTTTGTGGGTTGGTAACTAACTAGAAAAAAAAAAGGGTGAATATTTATAATCATCATTACAATTCGTTTGAAGATTATATTGAAATTAGTACATTTTTCACCTACTTTTACAATGTAAATTTTGTTCTTCTAAGTCAGCTATAAGAATACTTTCTTACTAATACACACCAAATAAATTTAGAAACTAAAACTACTTATATCTAGATGAATAGACATGTCACGATATCCCTTCTTATTTTAAGTACTCTAATTCGAACTCAATTTTTGAATAAAATATCTTGAACTTTATAAATATTCAATTAAATTTTGAATTGCTACTCGAATCTACATCCGAATGCTCTAGACACTACTGGTTAAATATCATATTAAAATAAATTTAAATAATTTAAATATATTATTATTAAAAATTAAATTAATAAATTAAAGCTAATCCATAAAAATAAATTAAAATTTAAAATCATATTCACAACAATTAATACATTTTATTAAGTATTACACTAATTATAAGAAATTTATAAATAAAAATAATATATATAAAATTTAAATTTAATATTAAAAATTATTATTTATAAGTAGATTTGAATAATGGTCACTTTTAAGATCACTACCTTAAAATCTTACCCAAACTTATGACAAGCAGTAGTTTTACCATCTAAACTCTATCCGAACCAAAATATAAGATATTTTAATTTTTTTTAATTGAGTCGGGTAATACAAGGCACTTGATTATAAAGTACCTATTGCCAGCTCTTTCAAGGACTTCATCAATAGAGTTTAAGTATCATTAAAATCCATAAACGATATTAATGATATTAAATATCACTAACCTCTTTGGCTTTGTGGGTTCATAACGAACTAGAAAGAAAAAGGGTGAATAACATTGAGGGCACAAACATTAATAAACATCATTAAAATTCTTTGAATTCAAAAGGTTTGGCCCTTTCTTATCTTTCATGCATTAACCGTTGATGAACTAGTCATTGCTTTGTATAGATCTAAATAGCTAGGCTTTTGAAGATTATTTCGAAATTCGTACATTTTCACCTTCATTTACAAAGTCAATTTTTTACATTTCTTCAAGTTAGCTATAAGGATACTTTCTTACTAATACACACCAAAAAGAAAAATTGATAACCAAAGTTACTTCTATTGAGATCAATAAAGATGTCACCGAGTAAAGGTACTTGCAATTTTTGGCATATAAGTACTTGAACCTTGTAAATACCCATTTACACCTGAGCATTTATTTTATTAGTTAGTGTATAATCTTCTTATCTAAAAAGTAAAGTTTGAATCTCTCATCTCCTAATTATAAAAAAAAACCTATAAATACTCAATTAAATTTTTAATTACTATTTGAACTTATATTCAAATATTCTAGACATTGTTTGTTAAATATTTGATTAAAATAAATTTAAAATTAATTTTTATTTTATATTATTAATAAAAATTAAATTAATAAATTAAAAATAATCCATAAAAAATATATTAAAGTTTAAAATCATATTTATAACCATTAATGAAATTAAGCAAGTGTTACACTAATTACAATAAATTTATAACCAAAAAAAAATATATATAAAACTAAAATTTAATATTAAAAATTACTATTTATAACCGATTCAAGCAATGAGTACCCTAAGATCGTCACCCAAACTTGTAATGGGTAATAATTTTACTATCTAAACCTAATTATAAATTACCGTAATCGAGTTGGGTAATTTATAGTACTCGGTTGTAAAATACCCATTAACATCCATAGAGATGAAGGACTTTATCAACAAAGTTCAATTATCATTAATATCCATGAATACAGTATATGATGAAATATATTCAAAGGTTTGAAGACAAATTACGTTTAAATTGGTGTTAGGTTAAAGTTTGGCTTTTCTTTTTTTCAAATAAAAAGGGGAAGAAGTTAGGTATGGAAATATAAATGGGGGAATTTATGGTCAGTAGAAGTAGGCTAGGAAAAGGAGGAAGTTAGGGTCGTAGAGCAGGCTGGCGGGACATGGGGAAATATTCATGTCCCTTTCTAAGAATCACATTTGCAAATAGTCATAGATAAATTTGATAGAGAAAGAATGGGGACGCATGTGAATTATTTGGGTCACATCATCGAATCTCCTGAGTCCACATGAGCTGGATCGTTGTGTTTTCCTTTTATCTCAAAATATCTATTCCTCACTCTTCCTACCATACTTTTTATATATTTATATCTATAGTTAATAAAATTTATTTAATTTGTGAATATATAACATTTAATTACATTGAATAACTTTCATTAAAAATATTTTCCTAATTTTAATAATTTCGATTATATATAATTGACATGTTACTTATCTTTTATATATATATATATATATATATAATTGTCTTTCAATTATACTTATCTTTCATTTGTAATTTTTTTATTTTATATATAATTTATATTATTTATAAATACATAAAAAACTAAACATGAGACAATAAGTATTAGTCATTCACAAATTTTTAGTTACTAGTATCTATTTCTTTAAAAAAGATTATCCAACTCCATAACTATATTAAATCTTAAATGTTACACTCTTTATTTAATTTTATTTTTGATTTTACATGAAACATTGATTAATCTCTATTCTTTCCGTCTTATTTTTTTCTTTGAATTTTTCAAAACTTAAAAAAGAATTATTAATTTAGTGTATTGTATAGTAAATTTTAAGATGTTTTTATAAAATATAAGTTTTATGATTTTTTTCAACATAAATAAATTTAAAATTGATAAAAATAAATTTAAAATATAGAAAAAAAATAAATGTATTAGGTGAGTAGATGTGATTTTAATATATTTCATAAAAGAAAGATTGATAAAAAAATGAGATGAAAAAAGTAATTATTTTTTACATTATATAATAAAAAGACACTATTTTTTCCCACATGGAAATTGTGACGAATAAGATATTTAGATATCCCAACAACTTATGGATCATATATATAAATATATGTACGAATGAAAAACAACTTAGAGACATATTATTTTGATATTTTCTTTACACGCACTAAAAGCCAAAAGGAAATAAAATGAAGACTATACGATACAATTTGACAATTATTTCTCTTACCTAAATATCGTACTTTTGAACTTTTGGTCAAGAGGGATTTTTTCTTTCTTTCATTATTATTTCTCTATTGAATTCTCACTCCATTAACCCGCTTGTGCAAAGTTCATTGGCTTCATTCGTTCTAGTTCTTGATTTAAATTACATAACATCCCCTCTCACGAAATTATATTTAAGATAAATTTCTATTCCTATCCATTGACATTTGAATTTTTGAACTCTACCAATGAATTTCAATACATGTAATGTGTTTATTCAATTATAAATAAGGAATTATTAAATTTATGTTGGAAATTTTCAATAATACTAATAAGTGTGGGATACCATCTTGCAATGGAAGAGAAAGAGAAGAAAAAGAAAGAGTTTTTAAAATGAAGAGAAGAAGAAGTTCTTTATAGTTGGATTAATGTGGGTTAAAGTGTAAATTCGATCGAAGTTAGGGTTTCCTAACTTTGATTGGTCTTAAAAGGTAATTAAATTAATAATGTATAATTAATATATTATAAAGATACTTGGCACTTGGACACATAGTTAAATAATAAATTATATTTATTTTTAATTAGCAACAGATATGTTTGTATGCTGGAAATAAACAATTATGTTTGTTGAAAATAAAGAGTTGTGCCAGTTAGAAATAGACATCTATGACTCTCCGTGGTTCCAAAGAGATACAAAACCAATAAATAACAATCTTTCATTTTTTTTCTCAATATTCCCTTGCTTTTTTATAAACCATTTTATTGTGGAAAAATTCTATAGAAATTGGAATCTTGGGATATACTGGTGGATGCTCAATGAACTAGTTTTGTTAACGCAAATTGCAATCAATCACTCAGTTTTATTATATTTTTGAAGTTTTCACCTAAAACTTGAAGGATAACAACATGTCGATATTGATACACATGTTGCAATCATTTTATTGTTTTTCTAATTCTATGTTTTAACACTTTACATATTTAATTATATGGATATTGTGATTAACATTTAAATTTTTATAGAGTTTTAAAATTCGTTACCCATCTGGGTATGTATAAGATAATATTTATGTAGTTTACTGTCTTAACCAAAACTAGAATTTGAAATTCAAACTCTTCAAAAAAATCAATGAAATATACGAAGTAGATAAAAGGACCAAAGATGCTTTGGTCCTTTATCTACGTAGGCAATGGAATTACAAAATAATAATCAAGGTTGAGAAAAAATGGGATGGAAAAAAACCTATATCCTCTCATAAAATTCAAGCCTAATAGGTATTGAGGTATACTAAGAAAAAGTCAGAGGTAATGAAGAAGGGTAGAGTATTTACTACTTACTATTTAGGCATGCCAAACACTAGTTGCCTATAAGTCAAATGATAATTAGATTAGGTAATTTAGAGGAATAGCATCATTATTAATCTATAAACAGAACAATCCACCAAAAATGAAACTATGGGGTAGGCTTTAGACTTGAAAGCATGACTAAAATGTGAATCGAAAGAGCTTGAAGCTAGCAGCAGAGGACGGTGGCTGTGAGCCTGTGACTTCAGTTCCTGCAGCAAGGGCGCGTGCTAGCTCTGGAGTTTTGAGTTCTACCCTTTTCTATATTGAGAGAATAGATGTAAAATCTCCGTGAATGTGTTTGATCGTGTTGGGCCAGGCTATATTTCGGCCCAACCCGTGGACATTGGAGCATTCACATAGGCCGACAGGGACGCCCTTAGGACTATTAGTTTATTATTAAAATAAATAAAAATTATATTTATGTTAACAATAATGATTATTTACTCAAGGCATAATGTTTAAAAAAACTCTTAAACTATATAAAAAAAATTTAATTAAGTTTTTTATTTTTTTATTACGTTCAATCAAATTCTGTAATTTTGTTTTGAATAAACTAAGTTTTTATTACTAACAGTTTATTAATTGTTATTAATTAAAATATCTCTTGCTATTTTATATCCATATAGTGTTTATGTAAAGGGTGAAAAATGCGATATAACTATGTCATCATGCCACATTAACATACCATATCATCGTTCATTATGACATGTTAACATGTCATGATAATATCATGTTAGTATCACGTTGTATAAAACGACAAGTGACATTTTAATTAAGTTAACTATTAGTTATATAGTTTATTTGATTCAAAATAAAAATATAATGATTTATTTAACTCAAAATAAAAATATAAGAACTTAATTGAATATAATAAAAATATAAATATTTATTTGAGTTTTTTTGACTAGTTTAGAGTTTTTTTTGAATATTAAGTCCTTACTCGATAAATAAATAAATAAATAACAGAATGACTTCAAGTTGAGTTGCAAGCCTAGGAGGACATCTTTGCCCATAAGCTTGTTTAAATGGGGAGAAACATACACCAAGTTATAGCAAATAACTAGTACATAGTGCACATCATTAAGTTGAAGGATTTTCCCCCAAGCCAACTTCAGAAGGACCTAGCTTTTTCCTAATTAGAGGTGAAGACCTAGAATCACTTAAGAACATTTGTTTTTTGCCTTCTTTCATCAAACTATAGGATACAAAAGCATTCTTATTTGCATAGCTGTGCTTGGTACACCCAAAGTCTATCACCCATTCTTTCACACTCATCATTAGACCTGGCAATTCGTGTTTTTGTGTCTCAAACGTGTCAGACACGTTTAGACACGAAACACGTTAAGACTAAACACGAACACAACACGTTTAATATTCGTGTCTTAAATTTAAAACATGTACACGTATACGTTTAATACACGTGTAACACGACACGATTAACACGTTTTGCACGTTTATTAAATGTGTCAATATATGACACGACACGATTAATAACACGTTTAACACTATTAACACGTTTAACACGATTAAATAAAAATATTTACAATTAAATATAATTTTATTATTTAAATTTAAAATCTATTATTATAAAAATACTTATAACAAAAAAATAATAATAACATCAAATATAATAAAATTTAGTATAAATAACATACAAAAAATTTATTATCATATATAAGGTTAAAATACACATCAAATAATTATTTAAAATTATTTATATAAAGTTAAAATAGTCTTTAACTATTAATGTTTAATAGGTTAATAAACGTGTCAAGTATACACGTTGAAACACGATAACACGATTAAGTAAACGTGTTTAAACGTATTTGTCGTGTCTGTCGTGTCTGTCGTGTCTGACACGTTAAGACATGAAAATTTTTGTGTTTTAACGTGTTAGACACGATTAAACATGAAACACGTTAAGGGTAAACCCAAAACCTGTTTAACTCGTATTTTCTCATGTCGTATTAACGTGTCGTGTCCAAAATTGACAGGTCTACTCATCATCATGTTTGCCTTATAAACCAGCAAAACAATAATTTTTGCCTCAACTTGATTGGCTTTAGCAACAGTGTCATTTCTTTTTTTTGTTTTTGCATTGAGCAACATGGTGCCCCGGTTTTCCACAGACACAGCAATTTCCTTTTTTTAGTGAAGGTGGTGTTGTTGGCCTTTTGATTCTTACGATTGGCTCGAGTTCCTTGAAGTTTGCCTTGGTTTTCATCTCATTCGCCTTCTCCTTTTAGTTTCTGATATGATTTTGCTCCTTAATTCTAATATGCACGAGCACATCTTCAAGTGACATGTGCTTCAAGTTATTCTTATAGTCTTTCCACAATTCTAGAAGTACTTTTTCAATCAAGCAACCTGCAACAAAGAGTCTTGCACCACAATATCCTCATTTTTCGATTGAATAATAAGCTTTTGAAAGTCATCACCATGAGCTGTAACATCCTTATCATCTTCCATCTTAAATTGCAGAAAATTACCAATAGCATATCTTTGAATTCTGACATCTTATATTTCTTATTCAGAGCATCCCAAATTTCATAAGCTGTCTTCTAAGAGCAGTAAATGTCAAATAGTTCATTGGACAGTATACTAAACAATGCATCCCATTAAGGATCATCAAGATCAATAGGCTAAATGTTCTAAATAAAAAACATAGTTAAGTTATCCACATCTAAAGTAGAATAACTCCTTTTCTGTGGACACCTAAAGCGCATGTTGGAGAATAAATCAATCTTTGATAATATCAGGGATTGAATTTGTGGTAACCAATGCAACAATATCTACTCTTAAGTTTGTGGAAAATAAAATACAAAAATGCGAGAAGGTAAACTTATTAGATTTTGACAGTGCTGAAAATATCAACCTTGATAAATCGATTGGGTGGTTGAACTGATTGGAAGTGTTTAACCTTTGGAACATTGATATTGTCACAGCCTACAGCAACCTACGAGGTATTGTTCGTTTTGACTCACTGGAGTTGAAGATGGTGTGAACCTTTAAATGTCCAATCTCACTTTCTAGTACCAACACCAATGTGAGATTCATGGCTCCTCTCTAAGACCATAACATCTGTTGTTCAATTTTCTACTCACGTAAGTGTACATATCGTAAAGATAATATAGAAATGAGTAGAGTGTCGATTCCATAGAAAATTAAATTAATCCTTATTATTAACTACAAAAATTAACACACCTTAATTTTATCTAAACAATTAAAATTAAAAAAGAAAAATTTAAATTAATAAACTAATAACGAAAACTAATCTATGCAAATTTACTTTATTAAATGTGAATGACAACTAGACCTAAGATTATGATATCTCTCAATACTTTATCTAATTATTGTCTCTCTCTCTTAACTTAGTTTAATGGATTAAGTTGCTAACCTAGAGTCCTAAATTATTCATAAGTCTCTGTCGAGTTTTTCATAAAAATACTTTTCCCAATTAATTTACTCTATGTCTATGCAAATTATATTAAAAAAAGATTCATTAAGTTTGTCCTCTAATTTTGGCTATGTATGGCTTATTAGTATATGTCTACTCTATGTGCAAATCAAATCACCTAATCAATTAAGTGTATTCAATCATACACTATTCTATTCAATGTCTATTTAAATCTTCTTTGTTAAGGTTTAACTTAGGTTTCCAAATCAATTTAATTGGTGGCCAGTCAACTAGAAGCATTAAGAACAGAATAAAATAAACAACTTAAATCTATCAAATATAACTAAAAGAGAGATAAATAATTTAGATTGCATATTGAGTTCAATCATAATCTTAGATTAAAAATTTAGTTCCCCATTAAATCATACATTATCATCGAATAAAATCTAAACATTACAATAAAAACCAAGAAAATAAGAGAATAAAAGAAAATATAGAAAAACTCAAGAATTGGGTTCTTGATCTCCAAATCTCCTTGAATCCTATAAATTCTTCTTAGCTTCAATGACTCTGTAGTTTGACTCTTAGCTGTTAATCTAGTGTTTCTTCATTTTTCTTAAGTCCTCCGAAAGGTTGTTTTTATAGGCTTTGAAGTGAGGCCAAGTTAGGTGAAAAAAGAAGTCAATTTCAACTGAGATTTCCTCATCAGATTACGTACGTCATAGCCTTATCCAATTAATTAATAGAAATCATAATTGCTCTAAGACTACTACAGCATGTCAACTTTGATAACATTTTTGACCATCCTACAAGTGGAACTGGGTAAAGTGGTTAACACAAAAGTTGTAGATTTTTCTCTTATCTTTCTAATGGTCAAAGAATTGCTTCATTTAAAGCTTTGTAGAGAAAGTTATGGCCAAAATACTAAAATATATGTAGTGAAAGTCTGCACCTCAAAATTGCTCTCCTTCTTTTGCTAAAATTTTTCTTTCAAACACCTACAAAAGCACAAAGAAATCAACAACAATCTATCTTAACCATATTAACACCAAATTAAGTATAAAATTAACCATGATTAGATTGACTCACCTAAAATAACTAATTTAAAATAATTAAATAAAACCTACTAATTTTTATACATTACTACAATAACTAAGCTAAATTATTATCAAAATTAAGCTCAAATAACTCTATATTAAAGAGTTATCAACATCTTTTCTTGATCTGGGATTTATGGCTCTACTCGCTAGGAGCATATAACATCTTCCCCCTACTCCAACAAAGGCTTATTGTCGTTGGGAGCATATAACATCCTCTCTTACTCCAACAAGGGCTCATTGTTGTCAGTGACACATGGGCTTATTGTCCTCAATGACACATTGCAAATATTTTAGAGTCCGTTTTGATACCAACTCTCGAAACACAAAAGAAAACTTAACTAAAGTAGGCAAAAAGATTTTGTATTGAATTAAAAAATGAACTACACACATTGATGTGAGTTGTACAAGTATTTATAGCATGCTAATGATAAGATGATAAAACTTATTGATAGATGATAAATTTTTTCAACATTTGAATTTGATGTGATAAGAGAAGAAATCTTCTTTACACGTTAACTTAATCTTGATAACATTTTAGGTAGATAGCTACTGTCAAGATAAATGAAGTCTTTAAGTTGCATTTATCTATCGATGGTGTTTATCTTTAATATGCCTTACAAGATGGTGGAGTCATAAGTTATAGCTGTTTTGGTTATTAGCAGAAGAAATCTTTGCTTTGGAAGTGGCTTTGTTAAAGTATCTGCCAATTGATCATGTGTTGGAATGTAAGACACCTAGCATAACAGATTGGGACATCCCTCTTCTAGGATATTAAATTACATGTTAAAGTCATTTGGACTATCTTTTAATTCCTCCAACAATTGTCAATTTGTAATTCTTGTCATTGCAATAAAAGTCAGAAACTCCCTTTTGATATCTCTAGCCTCAAAAGCTTAAAACCCTCAAATGCATGTACACCAATGTTTGGGGTTTTGCACCTATAAAATCTGTTGAAGGATTTTCTTATTATATATTGTTCGTTGATCACTTCACTAAATTCATATGGTTATTTCAAATGAAACTTAAACTTGATATTTACATTCTTTTTTTCTCCATTTAAATAACTCATCGAAAAGCAATTTGAAACTGAAATCAAGACTATATATTTTGATGACGGAGGTGAATAACAGAAAATGTCACAACTGTTAAAACAAAATGGAATCCTATACTTAACCACCTCACCACGTACACCTCAACATAATGGAATGGTTGAAAGAAGGCATCGACATATTGTAGAGACAGGATTAACCTTGTTACATTTTACCTCAATGCTTTTAAAATTTTGATCACATGCATTTCAAACAACACCTTATTTGATTAATAGGCTTCCCACTCCTATTTCATCTCAAATCTCCCTTTGAAGCTTTTTTAGCTCCTCTCTTAATTATCACATGTTAAAAGTGTTTGGATGCTTATGTTGCCCTTGGTTGAAGCTTTATAATCAGATTAAACTCTAATTGAAATCTAAACCATGTGTCTTCTTAGGCTACTCACCAACCTAGAGTGCATTCAAGTGTTATGATTTAAAGACTCATAAAACTTATATTTCTCGACATTTTGTTTTCCATGGGTCTTCATTTCCATTTGTTTCCATCAGCAAACTAGCTTCCAAGATTGAAGAACATAGAACCAAACCAACACTTGCAGAATTACAACCAACATTCTTCTCAATTATGGCACCTTCCACATTGCCTAGCAGCACGAAGAATCTAGTATGGTCAGAATCCATTCAGCAAAACAACTCCCTTAATAACTACTCATATCCTTTAATCTGAAAGTTGTGGAATACAGAGTGACTGAGAGATTGGAAGAGAGAGAGATGGATCCAGAGCAAACTTTTATCAGGGTGCAAGAGAGATTTTCTCAGATATTAACGCTGAGTGTGAGAGGGGGGAGGGAGACCACTGGTGATTGTTAGAACAAAGGTTAGAATAACTAAAAACTCAAAAAGCCCTTGCTTGACATCTAGAAACCCTAAAATAACCCCAATATCTAAATTAAATACCGAATCAAACATCTTTTACTTGCAAAGTCCAAAATATCCCTTTGAAAAGTCCAAAAGACTAACAAAGGTGTTAGTCTCTAAACCCCTTACGTACAGGAGGTTTACTATATATATATATTAGACTACGACCCGTGCGTTGTCTCTTTTTATTTATTTATTTTTCTTTTTTTTACTTTTTTTTTTCTTCTTTTTTCTATGCCCTTCACGCGAGTAAAATAGGAAGCCCTTTGGACTTCCTTTTAAGTATGTTATATATATATATATATATATAGTAGATACATAAATAACAATATATATTAGACTATATATATATATATTATATTAGACTATATATTAGGTTTACTATATATATATATATATATTAGATTACGGCCCGTGCGTTGCACACGGGTCTCTTTTTATCTGTTTTTTTTTTCTCTTTTTCCTATGCCCTCTACGTGGGTAAAAGAGGAAGCCCCTTTGGGGCTTTCCTTTAAGTATGTTATAGATATATATATATAGTAGATACATAAATAACAACATATTTTAATCCCAATGCTTGCATAACGTCTTTTTTTTTTAAAAAAAAATTAAACGTGTTATGAAAGTTATTCACTAAAAAATAAATGTGAAAAATGTTTTATTGATTTTAGATCCAACTTGTAGCATGGGAAGTTTGGTAATTAATGAAAAAGATATATAACTCATCCCGAGTTCAGACATACCCAGACTCATCCAATCCTAAAGTCAACAAGCATGCTGCTTATTAACTCTAGAATTATTCCCCTCCCTTCCCCACCGCCCACTCTCCTTCATCTCCACAAAACTACTCCCTGCTCAACAAAGCTCCTTGCCAATAAATTTATTCCCTGCATAAGAAGGAAAAGAAAATGGATGCCCCACACCTTGATGATCAAGGTCTCTTCATCTTCCTCGGCGGTGGAAAATCATCCGCCAGCTACCGTTTCGCCGGGATCGCAGGGTGCAGTGGAAGTTATTAGGAGTTTCTACGCAGGAATTAATAGCCATGATCTCGCGTCCGTAGAGCTCTTCATTGCCGAGAAATGTGTGTATGAGGATCTTATGTTTCCTCGTCCCTTCGTCGGTCGCAAGGTACGTAGTAAAAGAATTATTTGCTTTTGTTGTTTTTTTTGCTTTGTAAATATTGAACAAATAGAACATTAATCCTCCCTTTTCTGTCAAAATTAACAGCAATATTATTTATTCTGTATTTAAATGTATTTTTTATCTGTAAAAAGAAAAAAAATATACTATGTATCAAAAATAAAGAAATAAAAATTAAATACTACTAAAGGCTGGTCGGGTTATATATAAATTTCCTCTGGTTTCATTTCTTTCTTTAGTTTAATTTTTTTTTTCAATTGCCTGATACGAAAATTACAATTATATATAAATGGATTAGGCATTCCTAGAAGCCTACAAAAGTTTCGTTGATTCCATGAGCATGGACCTCCAACTTGTTATTGATGATATCGCGTCTAATGAGGAGTCATCTACTGTTGGAGTTGCATGGCATTTTGGTATGTTAGCACTGGACCATTTTTGAATTTCCATTTAAGACTTTTATTTTTTTTTGTTTTTGGTATATTAATTGAATTAACATAATTTATTAGAATGGAAGGGAAAGGTTTTTCCTTACAGCAAAGGTTGCAGTTTTTATCGACTACAAATGGTAGATGGCATAAGACAAATAATGTAAGTGATTTCTTCTTCTTTTTCTATTTTATTTTATAATTTTTTTATTTTGAATGATTGGAATATTTGAATACAGCTAGTTGCGTAAGGGAAACATATATGGATTGCTGACTTAAATGGGTTGAGTGCTTGTATGATCAGTGATTGGTCATTAACCAATTACCAAATTATAATACAAAGATTTTATGGTGGTAATACACAACAATATCTATATATATATATATATATATAATAAAAAAAAGATCAAAAAGAGTTTTCTCATTTAACCACATGAAAGGTATAAGAAAAAAAAAAAGTAAGAGAGGAAAAAAAAAACAAATAGAAAGAAACCACGTGCAACGCACGGAACATAATCTAGTATATATAAAGAGGAACTCAAAGGCCTTCTTTGCTTGACACTTGGCAAAGATATAGAGAAAGCCCCAGCCACAAGCCACATTGCTTTGAGCCACCAACTCCGTTCCCACCTCACTTGGAAAACCAAATGCCTGGTCGATAACTCATATTTCATACACTTATGGTACGTTTGGTTGGCGAAATAGATAGAAATGAAATAGAATAGTTATTATGTGAAAATAAAATGAGGTGAGAATAGAATAGAATAGTTATTACTTAGTTTGGTATGACAAAGGGAATAGGACAGAAATAATTATTATGACTTATTGTAGTGTTTGGTTGGTAACAATAATTTTGGAATAAGAAAGGAATAAAAAATAAAAAGACAAAAACACCCTTTATTATTTATGTGACATTTTATTTTTATTAGATTTTTTAAATATTAATAATCTAGAATTTAATTAAAATATTAATAATTAATCATTTAAATATTAANAGTCAGTTCTCTTTCTCCGTTTATTGTTAAATCATTTGTTTAGAATATTTTTACATGTATTAGGATTTCGATTGTAGCTTGTATAACACAAATCTTCATGTTCATGCCTGATGCTGAGTTTTATTACTTATTAATTACTTTAATTTTTTTGTGTGTATTTTGCTCAGAGGATTTTTCTGTTTCTTAAATCTTTTGCGGGCAATGGCAAGATTTTGATGAAACTGGCAAGTATCTAATTAGTCGTTTGAGATTAGTCATATGTCAAAAGATTAGAAGCAGGAGTTATATTTTGACCAGGGCACTAGATGCCAAAAGTCATGTCAACCACAAATTTTATAAAGGTTGAGAAAATGTTGGTAACCAATAATTTATGCAGGGATTGGTCAAATATCCTTGTCAAATAAGTTCATCCGTTCCAAAATTCTGACCGTGACTCTACAAATTGGGTTTTGGCTGTTGAATATCATCAGGTGTTTGTTTCGCTATGCCATGAAAATAGTTTTATTTCATTTTCAAAACAATTTTCCAAAATACAGGCATCATGGTGTAATTGAATATATGGAAGAGTGAGCTCAAATTTTCCCGGAGTTTCTAGAACTCTAATGAAATTTTCTACGTCGCAATGGAGATTTTTTCCTTTTTGTCAAATGCTCAATTTCAAAAGTTGAATTTCAGGCTTTGAAGGTCTGGTCCTCATTATGTTTTATTTCTTTTGTTGAGTTTGGATTACCTAAAATTCAATATCTTATTTAATTATGAATCTAATCTGTGAATAACATTGAGTACATAGTTTTACAATTTTTAAACTTCTTATTTCTCATTGAGTCTTAATTATCTTATTCTACTTTGATCTTTTATATTATAGAAGTATGAATCTTTAGGCTTTAGAAATTGAGTAGAACACCTTGGAACTATATGCCTTTTGCTTGAGGTGGAGTTAGATAAGGTGAGAGGGAGTGTCTTATGAAACTAATGAGAGAGTACAAGAAGTTAGGTTGGTTTATTTGAAAAACCATTGAAAGAGGTTGTTATTGTATTTTTATTTTTCAATAACATTACGTAAATTTTTATATTTATTTGATTTTTTAAAATTTATCTTTATTATTTTTTGAGTAATTTTCTTAACATCTTTAACAAGTTGACTTTTGCCCACGTGAAATTCCTCCTTCAATAGTTGCAGAATTATGTGGTTCAAGGATTACCCTATAACATGATTAGGAGCAATTCAAATCTTTATGCATCAAATATACTATAAGGTAGCGTTTGGTATGAGAAAAGTAGGAGCACATTCCCTGTAATGTATGCAATTAAATTACATTGTAGTGTTTATTTTGTAATAGACTACTGCAATGTAAGATTGTAATGAATTACATTACAGTCAATGAATGTAATATGATTGAAGTCTAAAACCAATGCAATTAAATTGTATTACACTCTGCAATATTGTTAACAACAATTTTACCGTTCAACTTTGTTACTTTGTTAAAAACATTTTATAATACTATAATTTATTTTTTCATATGTATTTCAATGAGTCTTTTTATTATTCTCAGTAGTCATGATAATTGTTAATAAAATTTATATTATCTTTTAAACGAAAAAAAATTAAAATAAAATATATAATATAAAAAAATTATATTAAGAAATGAAAATAAAATATATAAGTTTTATAATGAAAAATAAAAAAAAAATAAAATATATAACATTAAAAATATATTTAAGACATGATATTATATAAAAATTGATAAAAAAAATACAAGTAATGGGTGACTAGAATAACAGTAGTTCATAATTTTGTAAAATAATATTTGTACATGTCAATGTGCATCAACAATTAGATATGATAATATAATTATATTTCATATCTATTTCACAAACTATTCTCAACTCAATTTAAAAAAAAAAAAATTTACCGTTTCGAGAGCATTACACGGGCAACAAACTAGTATATTATAATTTCTCTCCTGCTCTTACATATAGTACTACTAATTTCTTGACTTTGGCATTGCTTCAATTGTGGTTACATCTACCCACAAGTAAAATAGAAGTCGAATTTTGAATTTTTCGTTTCTAGTCTAATTACGAAAAGTGCTAGATGGGCTGAAAAATATACATTTGTCCCATTACTGCCTCATGTCTAAGGTGACCGTTATTATTTCATTTGGTTTATATTTGCAATATGAAATAGTCATTCCTCAAAATAGTTATTTCATAGAAACATAAAATAATTAACACTAACCCTTTAGGTATTAGTTATTTCGAGTGTTATGGATCGGAATTTAAACCTAACTTTATATAGTCTTAAATTTGAAAATAGAGTTTAAATAAGTCTATAAATCATAAGCCCACGTTTTTAGTCCAAAAAACATACTTGATAGGTGATGGAAGATCTACGTTTAGACTCCCAAGATCCACCCCATCTCTTATTGATGTGGAATCCATGACATTCTACCCCATCAAATTGTGCAATACTCTCGTTGCACTAGCTCTTTACCCGTAGAGGGAAGAGACTCTTACATTAGTCTGAGTTTACATCGACCCTTATATCTCTCATGAGAGCCCTACATCAGTAAAGATTTAGGTTTGCTGGGTTTACTCTCATACCAAATATCACGAACTGGAACTTATTAAATCCAACCTCATGCAGTCTTAAGCTCTGAAAATAGCTTATAATTTATTAATATTTTAAATAAACTTTAAATTATTAATATTTTTAAAATAAAAGAAAGTAAAAATAAATAATCATATTAAAGCTGTGAAAAAAAAATATTAATATTATTAATAAATTATAAAAAATAAATATTTTAAATTAAAAATTAATATTATAATAAAAGATATTTTTGTTTTTTTATCACATATTCTTTTGCCATTCTAACGTTATTTTTTCTAACTAAATATCAAAATGAGTCATATATAATAATTCTTATCTTATTCTATTTTATGAACCAAATTACATAATAATTATGTGTATCATATTTTATAGTTATAGAATAATCATTTTATTCTACGAGCTCAACTATGGCATCATTAGTCATGTCATCGTGTTTGAGGACCTATTTTATCAGCCATCAAATTTCAGTCCATCTTGTATTTAATTTTTATGTAATAAATATTATATATATAATTTCTTATTCTTCTTTTTAGGTGAGATTGTAACGATGTTAGTAATAGTCCAAGAGATTAAATTATTTCCCTGTTGAACAGTTATGGACGAGATGTTGCTGAACCTTCAATCAAGCTTGGGGAGGCAGGTTTGGTATGTAAATTACCCTACGTCCCTACCCATTACATGCATAACCTTTTAAACAACAAGATAAGTAGAAACGCCAAATATCAGTCAGGCTGTAACAAAGTAGAGTCTTGATAAAATTATGAATCAAATTAATAAGAACAAATAACAAGGAAATAAAACTATGAGCTTGTTTGGTTTTATTTTTTTAATTTAAAAGCTATTATAAAGTTTTTATGAAAAGTAATAGCTTATGAAAAGTAATAGTTTTTAAATTAAGTTAAATTTGTTTGGTAAATTTACTTTTATAAGCTTTTTTTTTTATAGATAAACTGTTTGATAAAATAATTTATATAAGTTTTAATTTTGATCAAAATTACTATAAAAGGTATTTCATAAATAAATTTCTATTAATCACAAACTCCTTTGTTCACAATGGAAAAAAAGTTAACTTTATTTTTTTATTTATTTAAAACAAATTTTTAGAAATATAAAAAATATTTTTATATAACATAAAATTTATAATTAATAATAAATCATATAAAAATAGAAATGGATAATGTTGGGTTTATTTTTAATGAATGAGGACATTTTTGAAACAAAAACAAAAAATTCTCTTGAAAAGGAGCCATGTTTTTAAAAAAAGAGAAGAGAAACTTTTTTTTTAAATTTTATTCTTTAAAAAAAGCTTTTTTTTTTTCAAGAGCTTCCCAAAATCTTTATTTAGCTTGATTTCTACTTTTAAGAGATAGACAAGGTGAAAAAAAATTAGGCCAAATGGGCACTATATATATATATATATATAATAAAGACTTAAAATACTTAAAATTGCATC